>NC_068431.1:8171735-8536735 GCF_023373465.1 Oncorhynchus keta
GAGAGACAGAGAGAGAGAGACAGAGAGAGAGAGAGAGACAGAGAGAGAGAGGAAAAGGAGGATGAGGGTTCGGGCTTCAATTATTGATGAAAAAAAGGACACAACATGCCCTAGGCTACTCACCCTTTTGGCATCAAATCAAACACTTCAGGATAGAGAGAGAGAGAGAGAGAGAGAGAGAGAGAGAGAGAGAGAGAGAGAGAGAGAGAGAGAGAGAGAGAGAGAGAGAGAGAGAGAGAGAGAGAGAGAGATGATACATGCATCAGTCTATATCTGTCAAAGACATTGTAGTGCTGTATACTGTTGAGCACAATTGGTTGTAGTCTAACTGACACTAACACTGTCAGGTACAACACCTTTTCATTTCATTAACCAATAGCCATAATTACCTATAGTAGATTAGGAGGTGTGATGCCTTAACTCAGCCTCTCTCCTGCCATGTCTACTGATACTGATGGAGGGAATCCAACCATAGTCTATATACGTTGAAGAGGTGACACACGCTTTAGAAAACAAGATGCTACCTAGAATCATAGGGTTCAAGGGTCAAGGGTTCTTCAACCGTCCCTCTGAAAATAACTATTGTTTTGGTTCCAAGTGGAACCCTTTCACCACTAAAGGGTTCTACCTGAAACCAAAAAAAGGGTTCTCTTATGAAGAAAAACGTTTTTTTTTTTCCCTAAGTGTGCGTGGTCGAGAGACTTATCTCCCTGCATCCTGTAGTCTAGCGTTTTCATATGGAGTCAGCTGTGTCAACTGCTCAGGGCCCACTAACAGGTCGATTTACAGTCCAGATAAAGAGTGTGAAGGTACATACCCATGTGAAGGTTGTCCTCTGCAGGATCATCCAACACCTGCAACAATAATAACACGATACATCCCATAATATTATTAAGCATAAGAGGCAGACGTGGGTAAATAGCGTTGTTCGGCCCACCGTGATTTACTGCTTTTATGAAAACTGTTATTAAAATTACAATGAATTACAACATATTACAATAACAACATATTAAAATTACAATAAATGACATATTTTCATTAAAATGTTATTTTTGACAAGTAAATTAAAACAATTGAATTATTCCATCAGAAGATATGTTCTGGACAAAAAATCTGATTGTTAGCTATTTTGTTTCTACAGATGCGACCCAATCTTGAGTTATTTTTTTGCATAGTTGCTTTGCAAAAAGGACTGGTCATCAGTTCTAAACAAAATGGTTGCTACGCTGCTCGTCCAATCAGCATCTCGGATCCCAAACAACCAGTTTTATAATACACCCTACTTGGAACTTAAGGCCAGTTCACATTTTTTTCATTCATTTTTTTGTAAATCAGGAAATGATTTAGGCCTGGGAAACCACATGGGTACATTTAATTATCAGGTGGAACATAAAACCACTGGACCTACAGTATAGGTATTACCGTAACACCGGAGAATACACCGGAGAATACAGCAGCAGCATAGCGAGTATTCATTGGCCTTTAAAGCACACTCAAGAGGATCTTAGATGCCAGTTTGAATTGAGTTTGAATTGAGGAGGATATTAATATCTAACGTGTACTGTATTATCTTAGCTACTAACCATCTGTGACAAATGTAATTGCCACTTTACGTTTTACATTTTCCCTCTAGCTGATACTCTTTTATAACAAGAGAACAGTTCTGAGGCATAATAAGAACATTTCACTGTGAATTGGAGAGGCACAATGAATATGATCTCATCCCAGCGCCCCACCCAAGCCCAGTAGGTACTTTACATAATGAGCTTTGAATTGGGAATGAATGGAGAATAGAGGAGGACAGGAGGAGATGAGGAGATGGGGAGAGGAGGAGGACAGGAGGAGATGGAGAGAGGAGGACAGGAGGAGATGAAGAGAGGAGGACAGGAGGAGATGAAGAGAGGAGGACAGGAGGAGATGGAGAGAGGAGGACAGGAGGAGATGAAGAGAGGAGGACAGGAGGAGACGGAGAGAGGAGGACAGGAGGAGATGAAGAGAGGAGGACAGGAGGAGATGGAGAGAGGAGGACAGGAGGAGATGGAGAGAGGAGGACAGGAGGAGATGAAGAGAGGAGGACAGGAGGAGATGGGCAGAGGAGGACAGGAGGAGATGAAGAGAGGAGGACAGGAGGAGATGGAGAGAGGAGGACAGGAGGAGATGCAGAGAGGAGGACAGGAGGAGATGAAGAGAGGAGGACAGGAGGAGATGAAGAGAGGAGGACAGGAGGAGATGAAGAGAGGAGGACAGGAGGAGAGAGGAGGACAGGAGGAGATGGAGAGAGGAGGACAGGAGGAGATGGAGAGAGGAGGACAGGAGGAGATGGAGAGAGGAGGACAGGAGGAGACGGAGAGAGGAGGACAGGAGGAGATGAAGAGAGGAGGACAGGAGGAGATGGAGAGAGGAGGACAGGAGGAGATGGAGAGAGGAGGACAGGAGGTGATTATTATTTTTATTTTTTTTAACCTTGATTTAACCAGGCAAGTCGGTTAAGAACATATTCTCATTTTCAATGACGGCCTGGGAACAGTGGGTTAACTGCCTGTTCAGGGGCAGAACGACAGATTTGTACCTTGTCAGCTCGGGTGTTTGAACTCGCAACCTTCCGGTTACTAGTCCAACGCTCTAACCACTAGGCTACGCTGCCGCCCCAATGAGAGAGGAGGACAGGAGGAGATGAAGAGAGGAGGACAGGAGGACAGGAGGAGATGGAGAGAGGAGGACAGGAGGAGTGGGAGTGGCTGGTTGCTCTGGGATGAGGCTGTAGAGTGAAACACTAAGAGAAGAGCTCCACTCTCACTGTAACTTATTATAACTGACTGGTACAGTGATGCTGGGAGCCCCAGAGGTACCCATGGCCACCCACTGACTCCATCCCATCTCCATCTTGGCGCCTCCACCCTCTCCTCCTTTCACTGTAACTCATTATGACTGGCTGGCATGATACCTCCTACTGACTCCAGGCCTCTCGATGCCCTCCACCCACCCACCCGGCCCTCCATCAGGCCTTGATGAGCCCCCCCCCCCCCTCCACCGTCTGCCAGTGATTGAAGAGCACTCTGATGATGTCACTGGGGAGACGAGTGCATAAGCGGGGCGTTCTGTCCGTCTCTCCTACGTCTCTCCTCTGTCTCTCCTACGTCTCTCCTAAATATACATCTCCTTCACATAAGCCACTGTGGTTAGCAGCGCAGTGATTGGTCACATCCCAAAATGGTACTCTTTCCCCTATATTACACGTATTTTGACTGTAGTGAACTACACCGTGCCCTCAGAAACTAGTGCACTACACCGTGCCCTCAGAAACTAGTGCACTACACCGTGCCCTCAGAAACTAGTGCACTACACCATGCCTTCAGAAACTAGTGCACTACACCGTGCCTTCAGAAACTAGTGCACTACACCATGCCTTCAGAAACTAGTGCACTACACCGTGCCTTCAGAAACTCGTGCACTACACCATGCCTTCAGAAACCAGTGCACTACACCGTGCCTTCAGAAACTAGTGCACTACACCGTGCCTTCAGACACTAGTGCACTACACCGTGCCTTCAGACACTAGTGAACTACACTGTGCCTTTAGAAACCAGTGCACTACACCATGCCTTCAGAAACAGAAACCAGAAACTAGTGCACTACACCATGCCTTCAGAAACAGCACTACACCATGCCTTTAGAAACCAGTGCACTACACACCTTCAGAAACTAGTGCACTACACCATGCCCTCAGAAACTAGTGCACTACACCGTGCCTTTAGAAACTAGTGCACTACACCATGCCCTCAGAAACCAGTGCACTACACCGTGCCTTTAGAAACTAGTGCACTACACCGTGCCTTTAGAAACCAGTGCACTACACCATGCCTTTAGAAACTAGTGCACTACACCGTGCCTTCAGAAACTAGTGCACTACACCATGCCTTTAGAAACTAGTGCACTACACCGTGCCTTCAGAAACTAGTGCACTACACCATGCCCTCAGAAACCAGTGCACTACACCGTGCCTTCAGAAACTAGTGCACTACACCGTGCCTTTAGAAACCAGTGCACTACACCGTGCCTTTAGAAACTAGTGCACTACACCGTGCCTTTAGAAACCAGTGCACTACACCGTGCCTTCAGAAACTAGTGAACTACACCATGCCTTCAGAAACTAGTGCACTACACCGTGCCCTCAGAAACCAGTGCACTACACCATGCCTTCAGAAACTAGTGAACTACACCGTGCCTTCAGAAACTAGTGCACTACACCGTGCCTTTAGAAACCAGTGCACTACACCATGCCTTTAGAAACCAGTACACTACACCATGCCTTCAGAAACTAGTGCACTACACCATGCCCTCAGAAACCAGTGCACTACACCGTGCCTTTAGAAACTAGTGCACTACACCATGCCCTCAGAAACTAGTGCACTACACCGTGCCTTTAGAAACTAGTGCACTACACCATGCCCTCAGAAACTAGTGCACTACACCATGCCTTTAGAAACTAGTGCACTACACCATGCCCTCAGAAACTAGTGCACTACACCATGCCTTTAGAAACTAGTGCACTACACCGTGCCTTCAGAAACCAGTGCACTACACCGTGCCTTTAGAAACCAGTGCACTACACCGTGCCTTTAGAAACCAGTGCACTACACCGTGCCTTCAGAAACCAGTGCACTACACCGTGCCTTCAGAAACTAGTGCACTACACCGTGCCTTCAGAAACTAGTGCACTACACCGTGCCTTTAGAAACCAGTGCACTACACCATGCCTTTAGAAACTAGTGCACTACACCATGCCCTCAGAAACTAGTGCACTACACCGTGCCTTTAGAAACTAGTGCACTACACCATGCCCTCAGAAACTAGTGCACTACACCATGCCTTTAGAAACTAGTGCACTACACCATGCCCTCAGAAACTAGTGCACTACACCATGCCTTTAGAAACTAGTGCACTACACCATGCCCTCAGAAACTAGTGCACTACACCATGCTCTCAGAAACTAGTGCACTACACCATGCCTTTAGAAACTAGTGCACTACACCATGCCTTTAGAAACTAGTGCACTACACCATGCCTTTAGAAACTAGTGCACTACACCATGCCCTCAGAAACTAGTGCACTACACCATGCCTTTAGAAACCAGTGCACTACACCATGCCTTTAGAAACTAGTGCACTACACCATGCCTTTAGAAACTAGTGCACTACACCATGCCTTCAGAAACCAGTGCACTACACCATGCCTTCAGAAACCAGTGCACTACACCATGCCTTCAGAAACTAGTGCACTACACCGTGCCTTTAGAAACCAGTGCACTACACCGCGCCTTTAGAAACTAGTGCACTACACCGTGCCTTCAGAAACTAGTGCACTACACCGTACCTTCAGAAACTAGTGCACTACACCATGCCTTCAGAAACTAGTGCACTACACCATGCCTTTAGAAACCAGTGCACTACACCGTACCTTCAGAAACTAGTGCACTACACCGTGCCTTTAGAAACCAGTACACTACACCATGCCTTCAGAAACTAGTGCACTACACCATGCCTTCAGAAACTAGTGCACTACACCATGCCCTCAGAAACTAGTGCACTACACCATGCCCTCAGAAACCAGTGCACTACACCATGCCTTCAGAAACTAGTGCACTACACCATGCCCTCAGAAACTAGTGCACTACACCGTGCCTTTAGAAACTAGTGCACTACACCATGCCCTCAGAAACTAGTGCACTACACCATGCCTTTAGAAACTAGTGCACTACACCGTGCCTTCAGAAACCAGTGCACTACACCGTGCCTTCAGAAACTAGTGCACTACACCGTGCCTTTAGAAACCAGTGCACTACACCATGCCTTTAGAAACTAGTGCACTACACCGTGCCTTCAGAAACCAGTGCACTACACCGTGCCTTCAGAAACTAGTGCACTACACCATGCCTTTAGAAACCAGTGCACTACATCGTGCCTTTAGAAACTAGTGCACTACACCGTGCCTTTAGAAACCAGTGCACTACACCATGCCTTTAGAAACTAGTGCACTACACCGTGCCTTCAGAAACCAGTGCACTACACCGTGCCTTCAGAAACTAGTGCACTACACCGTGCCTTTAGAAACCAGTGCACTACACCGTGCCTTTAGAAACTAGTGCACTACACCGTGCCTTTAGAAACCAGTGCACTACACCGTGCCTTCAGAAACCAGTGCACTACACCGTGCCTTTAGAAACCAGTGCACTACACCATGCCTTTAGAAACTAGTGCACTACACCATGCCTTCAGACACTAGTGCACTACACCGTGCCTTCAGAAACCAGTGCACTACACCATGCCTTCAGAAACTAGTGCACTACACCATGCCTTTAGAAACTAGTGCACTACACCGTGCCTTCAGAAACCAGTGCACTACACCGTGCCTTCAGCAACTAGTGCACTACACCGTGCCTTTAGAAACCAGTGCACTACACCGTGCCTTCAGAAACCAGTGCACTACACCGTGCCTTCAGAAACCAGTGCACTACACCGTGCCTTCAGAAACCAGTGCACTACACCGTGCCTTCAGAAACTAGTGCACAACACCGTGCCTTTAGAAACCAGTGCACTACACCGTGCCTTTAGAAACTAGTGCACTACACCGTGCCTTCAGAAACTAGTGCACTACACCGTGCCTTTAGAAACCAGTGCACTACACCATGCCTTTAGAAACCAGTACACTACACCATGCCTTCAGAAACTAGTGCACTACACCATGCCCTCAGAAACCAGTGCACTACACCATGCCTTCAGAAACTAGTGCACTACACCGTGCCTTTAGAAACTAGTGCACTACACCATGCCCTCAGAAACTAGTGCACTACACTGTGCCTTTAGAAACTAGTGCACTACACCATGCCCTCAGAAACTAGTGCACTACACCATGCCTTTAGAAACTAGTGCACTACACCATGCCCTCAGAAACTAGTGCACTACACCGTGCCTTCAGAAACTAGTGCACTACACCGTGCCTTTAGAAACCAGTGCACTACACCGTGCCTTCAGAAACCAGTGCACTACACCGTGCCTTCAGAAACTAGTGCACTACACCGTGCCTTCAGAAACTAGTGCACTACACCGTGCCTTTAGAAACCAGTGCACTACACCATGCCTTTAGAAACTAGTGCACTACACCATGCCTTTAGAAACTAGTGCACTACACCATGCCTTCAGAAACTAGTGCACTACACCATGCCTTTAGAAACTAGTGCACTACACCATGCCCTCAGAAACTAGTGCACTACACCATGCCTTTAGAAACTAGTGCACTACACCATGCCCTCAGAAACTAGTGCACTACACCATGCCTTTAGAAACTAGTGCACTACACCATGCCCTCAGAAACTAGTGCACTACACCATGCCTTTAGAAACTAGTGCACTACACCATGCCTTCAGAAACTAGTGCACTACACCATGCCTTTAGAAACTAGTGCACTACACCATGCCCTCAGAAACTAGTGCACTACACCATGCCTTTAGAAACCAGTGCACTACACCATGCCTTTAGAAACTAGTGCACTACACCATGCCTTTAGAAACTAGTGCACTACACCACCATGCACTACACCAGAAACCAGTGCACTACACCATGCCTTCAGAAACCAGTGCACTACACCATGCCTTCAGAAACTAGTGCACTACACCGTGCCTTTAGAAACCAGTGCACTACACCGCGCCTTTAGAAACTAGTGCACTACACCGTGCCTTCAGAAACTAGTGCACTACACCGTACCTTCAGAAACTAGTGCACTACACCATGCCTTCAGAAACTAGTGCACTACACCATGCCTTTAGAAACCAGTGCACTACACCGTACCTTCAGAAACTAGTACTACACCGTGCCTTTAGAAACCAGTACACTACACCATGCCTTCAGAAACTAGTGCACTACACCATGCCCTCAGAAACTAGTGCACTACACCATGCCCTCAGAAACCAGTGCACTACACCATGCCTTCAGAAACTAGTGCACTACACCATGCCCTCAGAAACTAGTGCACTACACCGTAGAAACTAGTGCACTACACCATGCCCTCAGAAACTAGTGCACTACACCATGCCTTTAGAAACTAGTGCACTACACCGTGCCTTCAGAAACCAGTGCACTACACCGTGCCTTCAGAAACTAGTGCACTACACCGTGCCTTCAGAAACCAGTGCACTACACCATGCCTTTAGAAACTACCGTGCCTTCAGAAACCAGTGCACTACACCATGCCTTCAGAAACTAGTGCACTACACCATGCCTTTAGAAACCAGTGCACTACACCGTGCCTTCAGAAACTAGTGCACTACACCGTGCCTTTAGAAACCAGTGCACTACACCATGCCTTTAGAAACTAGTGCACTACCGTGCCTTCAGAAACCAGTGCACTACATATGCCTTCAGAAACTAGTGCACTACACCTAGAAACCAGTTACACCATGCCTTTAGAAACTAGTGCACTACACCTGCCTTTAGAAACCAGTGCACTACACCATGCCTTCAGAAACCAGTGCACTACACCGTGCCTTTAGAAACTAGTGCTACACCATGCCTTTAGAAACAGTGCACTACACCATGCCTTCAGAAACCAGTGCACTACACCATGCCTTCAGAAACCAGTGCACTACACCATGCCTTCAGAAACTAGTGCACTACACCATGCCTTCAGAAACTAGTGCACTACACCATGCCTTCAGAAACCAGTGCACTACACCATGCCTTCAGAAACTAGTGCACTACACCATGCCTTCAGAAACTAGTGCACTACACCGTGCCTTCAGAAACCAGTGCACTACACCATGCCTTCAGAAACCAGTGCACTGCCTTCAGAAACCAGTGCACTACACCGTGCCTTCAGAAACTAGTGCACAACACCGTGCCTTTAGAAACCAGTGCACTACACCGTGCCTTTCGAAATAGTGCACTACACCGTGCCTTCAGAAACCAGTGCACTACACCGTGCCTTTAGAAACCAGTGCACTACACCATGCCTTTAGAAACCAGTGCACTACACCATGCCTTCAGTTGAGTGCACTACACCATGCCCTCAGAAACCAGTGCACTACACCATGCCTTCAGAAATAGTGACTACACCGTGCCTTTAGAAACTTGCCCTCAGAAACTAGTGCACTACACTGTGCCTTTAGAAACTAGTGCACTACACCATGCCCTCAGAAACTAGTGCACTACACCATGCCTTCAGAAACTAGTGCACTACACCATGCCCTCAGAAACTACCGTGCCTTCAGAAACTTGCCTTTAGAAACCAGTGCACTACACCATGCCTTTAGAAACTAGTGCACTACACCATGCCTTAAAGTGCACTACACCATGCCTTTAGAAACTAGTGCACTACACCATGCCCTCAGAAACTAGTGCACTACACCATGCCTTTAGAAACTAGTGCACTACACCATGCCTTCAGAAACTAGTGCACTACACCATGCCTTTAGAAACTAGTGCACTACACCATGCCTTCAGAAACCAGTGCACTACACCATGCCTTCAGAAACCAGTGCACTACAGAAACCGTGCCTTCAGAAACAGTGCACTACACCATGCCCAGTTACACCGTGCCAGAAACTAGTGCACTACACCGTGCCTTCAGAAATAGTGCACTACACCATGCCTTTAGAAAATGCCTTTAGAAACTAAATGAAACCATGCACTACACCATGTCAGAAACCAGTGCACTACACCATGCCTTCAGAAACTAGTGCACTACACCATGCCTTCAGAAACAGTGCACTACACCGTGCCTTGTGACACCAGTGAAACTAGTGCACTACACCGTGCCTTCAGAAACAGGCCTACACCATGCCTTCAGAAACCAGTGCACTACACCATGCCTTCAGAAACTAGTGCACTACACCATGCCTTCAGAAACTAGTGCACTACACCATGCCTTCAGAAACCAGTGCACTACACCATGCCTTCAGAAACTAGTGCACTACACCGTGCCTTCAGAAACTAGTGCACTACACCATGCCTTCAGAAACTAGTGCACTACACCATGCCTTCAGAAACTAGTGCACTACACCATGCCTTCAGAAACTAGTGCACTACACCATGCCTTTAGAAACTAGTGCACTACACCATGCCTTCAGAAACTAGTGCACTACACTGTGCCTTTAAAAAAAAGTTAAGAACAAATTCGTATTTACAGTGACGGTCTAGGGACAGTGGATTAACTGCCTGTTCAGGGGCAGAACGACATATTTGTTTGTACCTTGTCAGCTCAGGGATTCGAACTTGCAACCTTTCGGTTCCAAGTCCAACGCTCTAACTACTAGGCTATATACTGTGTATATATAGGGAATATATATATATATATATATATACTGTATACTGTGTATATATAGGGAATATATATATATATACTGTGTATATATAGGAATATATATATATATATATATATACTGTGGAATATATATATATATATATATATATATAGGGAATATATATATATATATATATACTGTGTATATATAGGATAAATATATATACTGTGTATATATAGGATATATATATATATATATATATACAGTGTATATAGGGAATATATATATATTTATATATATATATATATATATACTGTATATAAAGGAATATATATATATATATATATATATATATATATATATATAGGGAACATATATATATATATATATATATATATATATACTGTGTATAAAGGGAATATATATATACTGTGTATATATAGGGAATATATATATATATACTGTGTATATAGGGAATATATATATATATATATATATATACTGTGTATATATAGGGAATATATATATACTGTGTATATAGGGAATATATATATATATATATATACTGTGTATATATAGGGAATATATATATATATATATATATATATATATATATACTGTGTATAAAGGGAATATATATATATATAATGTGTATATATAGGGAACATTTATATATATATACACAGTATATATAGGGAATATATATATATATATATATATATACTGTGTATAAAGGGAATATATATATACTGTGTATATATAGGGAATATATATATATATACTGTGTATATATAGGATATATATATATACTGCGTATATATAGGGAATATATATATATACTGTGTATATAGGGAATATATATATATATATACTGCGTATATATAGGGAATATATATATATATACTGTGTATATAGGGAACATATATATATATATACTGTGTATATATATATATATATATATATATATATATATATATATATATACTGTGTATATATAGGAATATATATGTATATGTATATACTGTGTATATAGGGAATATAAATATATATACTGTGTATATATAGGGAATATATATATATATATATATATATATATATATATATACAGTGTATATAGGGAATATATGTATATATATATACTGTGTATATATAGGGAATATATATATACTGTGTATATAGGGAATATATATATATATATATACTGTGTGTATATAGGGAATATATATATATATACTGTGTATATATAGGGAATATATATATATATATATATTTATATACTGTGTATATATAGGATATATATATATATATATATATATATATATATATATATATATATACTGTGTATATATAGGATATATATATATATATATATATATATATACTGTGAACACAACCAGGTTGTCCATGCTGTGTACTCTGTGGAGGTATGATGAGGTTAGCAGCATCAAGGCTTAGCATGCAACCCAAACAGCTCCCGATTCCTTTTCGTCTGTCTCCTCTCCAAATAAGCATCGCTCCTTCAGCCTTCCCCTCAATATATGACACTGTGTGGTAAATGAAAAGCCTGTAGCTGATGTCTGGTAAATGGACATTCTTTGTAGTTCTGTTGTGGTGGTGATTTCTACAGTAACACCTATCAATGAAAGTGTTGTCTTGCTGGGTGAAGCTTAAAGTGTATATTTGTCATGGCCTCTTAGGTCAATTAAATTGCTTTAAGATTCCACTTCACATTCTCCTTGCTGGTTTCTTTTCTAGAGACAGACACCGTGAAACAGACTCTACTCTCACTTCTTTGGCCTTACGTTTGAGCTTACCTAGTGAACTACCTGTGCTAAATAAATAACAATGAAATGAAATATTGTTTCTTTAACCGGGTACAAACACAGACGTTGGACACAGTGAAACAGACTGAAACTTGGCCTATGGTTTCTTGATCAGAGACACAGTGAGGTAGGCTCTCCTCTCACCTCCACCAGTTTGACTATGTTGAGATGGTCCAGCTTCTTGAGGATGGCGATCTCCTGGTACACCCTCTCCAGGGGGCCTAGGACTTTGGGCTGCTCCCCCTGGACTGCAGCCTTGGGACCTCTCGGAGGGGGGCGACCTGCAGGGAACCAACAACCCCAAACCTCAGGTCAGCTGCAATTTTAGACAATTCAATTAAATGTAATACAATTCAATCCATTTTTTAGATACTTTCATTGGATTTCGACATGATGTGTGCGAAAAACGCTAATATCAGTCCCATGATTTGAATGGGATTTGCGCCACAAATGCTAAAATATTAGCGTTTAGAAACAGTGACAGGGAATCTTAACCAAAGCCTGGATTCCTCTCCCATCTTATCCATTGGCTGAACTATTTCACTCTTTAACCCTTTACGCTCATGGAAATGGACAGAACCAAATTGAAATGTTTCTAATAGAAGAACTATAAATGGGGGTGGCAGGTAGCCTAGTGGTTAGAGTGTAGAGGAGGCAGGTAGCCTAGTGGTTAGAGTGTAGAGGAGGCAGGTAGCCTAGTGGTTAGAGTGTAGAGGAGGCAGGTAGCCTAGTGGTTAGAGTGTAGAGGAGGCAGGTAGCCTAGTGGTTAGAGTGTAGAGGAGGCAGGTAGCCTAGTGGTTAGAGTGTAGAGGAGGTAGGTAGCCTAGTGGTTAGAGTGTAGAGGAGGCAGGTAGCCTAGTGGTTAGAGTGTAGAGGAGGTAGGTAGCCTAGTGGTTAGAGTGTAGAGGAGGTAGGTAGCCTAGTGGTTAGAGTGGAGAGGAGGCAGGTAGCCTAGTGGTTAGAGTGTAGAGGAGGCAGGTAGCCTAGTGGTTAGAGTGTAGAGGAGGTAGGTAGCCTAGTGGTTAGAGTGT
Source organism: Oncorhynchus keta (assembly GCF_023373465.1). Classification (NCBI taxonomy): domain Eukaryota; kingdom Metazoa; phylum Chordata; class Actinopteri; order Salmoniformes; family Salmonidae; genus Oncorhynchus; species Oncorhynchus keta. The sequence continues at coordinate 8,184,884 of NC_068431.1, forward strand.
AGAGGAGGCAGGTAGCCTAGTGGTTAGAGTGTAGAGGAGGTAGGTAGCCTAGTGGTTAGAGTGTAGAGGTGGCAGGTAGCCTAGTGGTTAGAGTGTAGAGGAGGTAGGTAGCCTAGTGGTTAGAGTGTAGAGGAGGCAGGTAGCCTAGTGGTTAGAGTGTAGAGGAGGTAGGTAGCCTAGTGGTTAGAGTGTAGAGGAGGCAGGTAGCCTAGTGGTTAGAGTGTAGAGGAGGTAGGTAGCCTAGTGGTTAGAGTGTAGAGGAGGTAGGTAGCCTAGTGGTTAGAGTGTAGAGGAGGTAGGTAGCCTAGTGGTTAGAGTGTAGAGGAGGTAGGTAGCCTAGTGGTTAGAGTGTAGAGGAGGCAGGTAGCCTAGTGGTTAGAGTGTAGAGGAGGTAGGTAGCCTAGTGGTTAGAGTGTAGAGGAGGTAGGTAGCCTAGTGGTGGTTAGAGTGTAGGAGTGGGAGGCAGGTAGCCTAGTGGTTAGAGTGTAGAGGAGGTAGGTAGCCTAGTGGTTAGAGTGTAGAGGAGTAGCCTAGTGGTTAGTAGAGGATAGTGGTTAGAGTGTAGAGGAGGCAGATAGCCTAGTGGTTAGAGTGTAGAGGAGGCAGATAGCCTAGTGGTTAGAGTGTAGGGGAGGCAGATAGCCTAGTGGTTAGAGTGTAGAGGAGGCAGATAGCCTAGTGGTTAGAGTGTAGGGGAGGCAGATAGCCTAGTGGTTAGAGTGTAGAGGAGGCAGATAGCCTAGTGGTTAGAGTGTAGGGGAGGCAGATAGCCTAGTGGTTAGAGTGTAGAGGAGGCAGATAGCCTAGTGGTTAGAGTGTAGAGGAGGCAGATAGCCTAGTGGTTAGAGCGGTGGGCCAGTAACCGAAAGGTTGCTGAATCGAAGGCAGTTAACCGACCGTTCCGCGGTAAGCCGTCAACGTAAATAAGAATTTGTTCTAAACTGACTTGCCTAGTTAAATAATGGTCAAATATATATATATATATTTTAAAGCATAAAAAGCATACGCACGACCATGGTTAAGAAAACACTATGGACATTATGAGGAAATGATCAGACCAAAAGGTGAGGACACATCAGTTCATCTGACACAAGACTGAATCCAAAACACTGTTGAATTTATGTGAATTTGACATTTCCTGTACTTTTCACAACATATTGTCAATAATGAAAATACTCTGGATGCATTCAGTAACACAATGAGAATATTCAATGACATGTTGGAGTAGTGCAATATAATACAAAACACATGTTGGAGTAGTGCAATATAATACAAAACACATGTTGGAGTAGGTGCAATATACTACAAAACACATGTTGGAGTAGTGCAATATAATACAAAACACATGTTGGAGTAGTGCAATATAATACAAAACACATGTTGGAGTAGTGCAATATAATACAAAACACATGTTGGAGTAGTGCAATATAATACAAAACACATGTTGGAGTAGGTGCAATATAATACAAAACACATGTTGGAGTAGGTGCAATATAATACAAAACACATGTTGGAGTAGTGCAATATAATACAAATGACATGTTGGAGTAGGTGCAATACATGTTGGAGTAGGTAATACAAAACACATGTTGGAGTAGTGCAATATAATACAAAACACATGTTGGAGTAGTGCAATATAATACAAAACACATGTTGGAGTAGTGCAATATAATACAAAACACATGTTGGAGTAGGTGCAATATAATACAAAACACATGTTGGAGTAGTGCAATATAATACAAAACACATGTTGGAGTAGTGCAATATAATACAAAACACATGTTGGAGTAGTGCAATATAATACAAAACACATGTTGGAGTAGTGCAATATAATACAAAACACATGTTGGAGTAGTGCAATATAATACAAAACACATGTTGGAGTAGTGCAATATAATACAAAACACATGTTGGAGTAGTGCAATATAATACAAAACACATGTTGGAGTAGTGCAATATAATACAAAACACATGTTGGAGTAGGTGCAATATAATACAAAACACATGTTGGAGTAGGTGCAATATAATACAAAACACATGTTGGAGTAGTGCAATATAATACAAAACACATGTTGGAGTAGTGCAATATAATACAAAACACATGTTGGAGTAGGTGCAATATACTACAAAACACATGTTGGAGTAGTGCAATATAATACAAAACTATGACAAGGGTTTCAGTGAGAGGTCTAACTGGTGTTATAAGTGACAAAACTCCAAACATGGGTTTGAGTACGGTCTAACTGGTGTTATAATACAGACAACTCCAAACTGTGGGTTTCAGTGAAGGTCTAACTAGTGTTGCTAATGACCAAACACCTCTCCAAACTGTTGGGTTTGCAATATAATCTAACTAGTGTTGCTAGTGCAAACACCTACAAAAACTGTGGGTTTGAGTGAGAGGTCTAACTAGTGTTGCTAAGTAACCAAACACCTCTCCAAACTGTGGGTTTGAGTTAGACGGTCTAACTGGTGTTGCTAAGTGACCAAACACCTCTCCAAACTGTGGGTTTGAGTTAGAACTCTAACTGGTGTTGCTAAGTGACCAAACACCTCTCCAAACTGTGGGTTTGAGTGAGCGGTCTAACTAGTGTTGCTAAGTGACCAAACACCTCTCCAAACTGTGGGTTTGAGTGAGAGGTCTAACTAGTGTTGCTAAGTGACCAAACACCTCTCCAAACTGTGGGTTTCAGTGAGCGGTCTAACTAGTGTTGCTAAGTGACCAAACACCTCTCCAAACTGTGGGTTTGAGTGAGAGGTCTAACTAGTGTTGCTAAGTAACCAAACACCTCTCCAAACTGTGGGTTTGAGTTAGAACTCTAACTGGTGTTGCTAAGTGACCAGACACCTCTCCAAACTGTGGGTTTGAGTGAGAGGTCTAACTAGTGTTGCTAAGTAACCAAACACCTCTCCAAACTGTGGGTTTGAGTGAGCGGTCTAACTAGTGTTGCTAAGTAACCAAACACCTCTCCAAACTGTGGGTTTGAGTTAGAACTCTAACTGGTGTTGCTAAGTGACCAGACACCTCTCCAAACTGTGGGTTTGAGTGAGAGGTCTAACTAGTGTTGCTAAGTAACCAAACACCTCTCCAAACTGTGGGTTTGAGTGAGAGGTCTAACTGGTGTTGCTAAGTGACCAGACACCTCTCCAAACTGTGGGTTTGAGTTAGAACTCTAACTGGTGTTGCTAAGTGACCAGACACCTCTCCAAACTGTGGGTTTGAGTGAGAGGTCTAACTGGTGTTGCTAAGTGACCAAACACCTCTCCAAACTGTGGGTTTGAGTGAGAGGTCTAACTGGTGTTGCTAAGTGACCAGACACCTCTCCAAACTGTGGGTTTGAGTGAGAGGTCTAACTGGTGTTGCTAAGTGACCAGACACCTCTCCAAACTGTGGGTTTGAGTGAGAGGTCTAACTGGTGTTGCTAAGTGACCAGACACCTCTCCAAACTATGGGTTTGAGTTAGATCTCTAACTGGTGTTGCTAAGTGACCAGACACCTCTCCAAACTGTGGGTTTGAGTGAGAGGTCTAACTGGTGTTGCTAAGTGACCAGACACCTCTCCAAACTGTGGGTTTGAGTTAGAACTCTAACTAGTGTTGCTAAGTGACCAGACACCTCTCCAAACTGTGGGTTTGAGTTAGAACTCTAACTAGTGTTGCTAATTGGACAAAAACCTCATTTCAATGCACTATTATGACACTGTAAAGTGTTTTTTAAGCTCTACTAGCTTTGCCATTGAGGAACTGAAGCAAGCACCCTTATAATATTTGTTTGTAACACAGCCCTGCGTCCACACCATCATACAATTCTTGTTTACGCAATCCAAAAACGTTCCATTATAAATTGCAATATGGGTCAGCTGGGCATCATCTGTTCCATTGCCAACATGGCTAGCTAAGTTATGCAAATTGATCTTACAGTGTTAGGCTTTCAAAAGGCACTTCAGACAAACAGATTGTAATTTAGGTCACAGAATATAGTCATGAGTGCATTTAAATCAGTGTTCTGCGGCGAATCATTATTATTTTTTTAACCTTTTATTTAACTAGGCAAGTCAGTTAAGAACAAATTCGTATTTTCAATGACGGCCTAGGAACAGTGGGTTAACTGCCTGTTCAGGGGCAGAACGACAGATTTGTACCTTGTCAGCTCGGGGGTTTGAACTCGCAACCTTCCGGTTACTAGTCACACAATCTAACCACTAGCTTACCCTGCCACCCCTTCACTCTAACCACTAGGCTACCCTGCCGCCCCTCCACTCTAACCACTAGGCTACCCTGCCGCCCCTCCACTCTAACCACTAGGCTACCCTGCCGCCCCTCCACTCTAACCACTAGGCTACCCTGCCGCCCCTCCACTCTAACCACTAGGCTACCCTGCCGCCCCTACACTCTAACCACTAGGCTACCTGCCGCCCTGTCTAACCCGCCCCTCCACTCTAACCACTAGGCTACCCTGCCGCCCCTCCACTCTAACCACTAGGCTACCCTGCCGCCCCTCCACTCTAACCACTAGCTACCCCCTGCCCCCTCCACTCTAACCACTAGGCTACCCTGCCGCCCTCCACTCTAACCACTAGGCTACCCTGCCGCCCCTCCACTCTAACCACTAGGCTACACTGCCGCCCCTCCACTCTAACCACTAGGCTACCCTGCCGCCCCTACACTCTAACCACTAGGCTACCCTGCCGCCCCTCCACTCTAACCACTAGGCTACCCTGCCGCCCATACAGTCTAACCACTAGGCTACCCTGCCACCCCTTCACTCTAACCACTAGGCTACCCTGCCGCCCCTATGCTTGTCGCAACACAACATGCATATGCTAATTCTGTTCAGGACAGGTCATGCATGGTATAATACATGTCATCCTTGTAAACGTTGACACTGTAAATGACCTGCGTTTTCAAATATGGAAATGGATGGCCTATTGAGCTGTATTTAATAATAATAATACAATTAACAGATTTGTACCTTGTCAGCTCGGGGATTTGAACTTGCAACCTTCCGGTTACTAGTCCAACGCTCTAACCACTAGGCTACCCTGCCGCCCCATAAGAGTAATAATTATAATATTAATAATAATTATAATATTAATAGTAATAATAATAATATATAATTTAGCAGACACTTTTATCCAAAGCGACATGTTTTTTCTCGTTTGGGAGGTACCAGGAATGCAGGCATGGAAGCCACCACCTGAGCTCCAGAGGAGCAGTGACCTAAGCAGTATGTTGAATGTGTCAAGGTCCAACCGTGTGACACGTACGTGGAAATCCATACTGCTTCATCAGCTTCTTCTTGGACACCACCTTCATGGCCTGAGGGGGATGAGATTGGTCATATTAGTGAGCTAACATGTCATATCTTTCATTCTGGTCGCTCACACACTATTTTGTTGAATCACTAACAATAAAGTGACACACACACCACACACAGTACACTTCAGTGCAGAAAACACAGAAAGCTTCAATGTTATTCAATCATTTTCATCCATCCACCCACCCACCCACCCACCCACCCACCCACTCATTCATTCATTCATTCATTCATTCATTCATTCATTCATTCATTCATTCATTCATTCATTCATTCATTCATTCATTCATTCATTCATTCATTCATTCATTCATTCATTCATTCATTCATTCATTCATCCATCCATCCATCCATCCATCCATCCATCCATCCATCCATCCATCCATCCATCCATCCATGCATTCATCCATCCATCCATCCATCCATCCATGCATCCATGCATGCATGCATGCATCCATCCATCCACCCACCCATCCATCCATCCATCCATCCATCCATCCATCCATCCATCCATCCATCCATGCATCCATCCATTCATCCACCCATCCATCCATCCACCCATCCATCCATCCATCCATCCATCCATCCATCCATCCATCCATCCATCCATCCATCCATCCATGCATGCATCCATCCACCCATCCATCCACCCATCCATCCATCCATCCATCCATCCATGCATCCATCCATTCATCCATCCACCCATCCATCCATCCATCCATCCATCCATCCATCCATCCATCCATCCATCCATCCATCCATCCATCCATCCATCCATCCATCCATCCATCCATCCATCCATCCATCCATCCATCCATCCATCCATCCATCCATCCATCCATCCATCCATCCATCCATCCATCCATCCATCCATCCATCCATCCAGAACAGGATTAAGGGAGCGAGACTAGCAGAGTGGTCATGAGGGGGTCATACTAGATACATACAGAACCCCGGTATTTTAGTGAGGACCACTGGCTACTATTCTGAACTTTTTTTGTGGTGAGCTTTGCGGCGCCCAGAGGTGCTGAAGCATCACCTAAGTGGGCGTTACACAGTTGGAAGAGGAGTAGTTCAGTGGCTATAAGACCCAGACTGGTTTCCAGACTTGTCCTCCATCACCATCATCCTGTGACCACATCCCTCTGCTCAAGCCATGAACAGACCCGATCCCCCTCCGAAGGATGCAGTATCTAAAGACTTGGCCTTTATTGGTTGACCTGTCATATTGCTTGTTTTGTTTCGTTTGCTCTTGAAGAATGCTATATTTATTATTAGAAGGTGTAAAGAAGTCTAAAGTCTTACAGCATTCAATAAATGTCCTATACATTAGCTCGTCCCTCCAGGAATTTGTAGAGATTTTTAGTGACATCTGTGGGCAAAAATGCTTAATTTTCCTGAAACAATTCTGACATTTTGCATGGCGATGTGCGATGATTTTGTTATTAAATTTGCCGCGAAAAATGTGCTGTAAACCGAAAACGTTTGTTGACACATGGCTTGATTGTACCATGTTATCTGGTAAATGTCACGTGATTGGTTGAAATTGCGAGCACTCTTTCTCTACTGGGGTGATTGGTCAGTTTAATGCGATAACTGTTTAATGCCGAAATAGTGCGGTTGATTGGTCAAAATATGCAATCTCAGAATCACGGAATCCTGGAGAAACTGATCAGTGTTAAGCACACCAGCATTGCAGGTACGCTCGCTGTCAAAGCATCATGTTTCTTTGGAACCATAGCGAAGTGGATGACGTAATGACATCTTTAACTTCCTGTATTCATCTCCATATTAATCAAAGAAAGCTTTCATAAATATTTCCATTGTGTCGTTTCTTGTGCTAATGGCGTACTTGAGATTCCCGGCAACACTTTCTCTGCTTGCGGGTAAGAAATGACTATGGGAAATGGACTAATGCACAGTGGATGATTGGTTCTGTTAGGAAAGGGTTGACTTCTGTTATTGCCAGGGTTTAAAGGCCCAATACAGTCATACATTTTGATTTATACATAGTTCTACACTATGAGGTTTGAATAATACTGTGAAATTGTGAAAATGATGACAAAGCCCTTTTAGTGTAAAAGCTGTTGGAAAAGGAAGCCTGATATTTCAGCCTGGTTTGGTGGGGTGGAAATGGACACATCACCAGACTGTAGTTAATAGACCAATAACAATGAGAGTTCCAAACCTCTCTGCCAATAACAGCTAGTTAGTTTTCATTTTGCCCCTCCTTACTTCAGACCACTCCCAGACAGTCCTAGAATAATTATTGCATGAGAAATTGCTCTTCGCAAAGATGTTTTTTAAAATGTATTACCATTTTTAACTGAAAACAAATCCCAGTAATGTACTTAATTGTTACCCCAAAATGATTTGATATTGAGATGGTAAAGAGGACTCCAGAAAGCAAGCTAATGGTTCTGATGTTGGAGTCTGCAGTTTATTACCAAGGTGACCATACATCCACATTGAACCTCATTAACTCGTTACCTACAGTCATGCTATTGATAGTTCACAAAGCTAAACTTTCTTCCCTCAGTAAGAATCCTAAAACCGTGCAGCTCAGGATAGAATTAACAACATCCTGTGAATTCACAACTTCAGAGTATTCGGGTGTTCTAGTGATGCGAGAGCCAAAGTCAGTGTCTCAAACACACACACACACACACACACGTGCACACGCACACGCACACGCATAATTTATAGCACTAATTAGCTGTTAACACTTGCACCACACACACGTGTATCACGTTGGCACACACACACACACACACACACACGCCTCATTACCTTATAATTTATAGCACTAATTAGCTGTTAATCCCTTGCACCTGCGGAACACGTGTATCTTCCGTTGGCTAATGAATAGAACCCATCTGAACGCATTACACAGTTTTATTAACGACATCATTCATATTCTCCCTGTGTGTGTGTGTGTGTGTGTGTGTGTGTGTGTGTGTGTGTGTGTGTGTGTGTGTGTGTGTGTGTGTGTGTGTGTGTGTGTGTGTGTGTGTGTGTGTGTGTGTGTGTGACGTCCAGGACGCTGTACAGACACCATGATGAAGTACCACGGACGGTGCATATCTTATAGGAGATAGTTTGTATTTTATTCTATTTCTTCAGACAGTACCATCACCACCACCACCACCCGTACGTAGTATTGATAGTTATTTCCCTGCTTGTGTCAAAGATCACAACATTAAAGCCTATTCCTAGTGTCGTCTTCCATTGATGTCATAGTTCTCCCAGGATCAGCTCGATGAGTTTAAAGAGGAGAATGGCAAGGTGACAGCAGTCTGTAAGTCTGTAAGTCACTGAGCGAGGACATCAGTTCTGTATGTGAATCCATGATAACAATGACAGAGAAATCTGATTATCTCCAGGGACAATGAAGGCAAAACAACATGGTTGTGGATGGAATTGCAGAATCTCCACATGAGACCTGGACGGAGTCTGACAAAGTGAGAGAAATGATCTCTGAGAAACTGAAGATGGACCACAGGAAGATTGAGGTGGAAATCGCGCCCACAGAACCTGGATAACCCACCACCTGCCCAGCTGACAGTACCCAGGTTGATAGTGGTCAAGTTCCTGAGGTTCAAGGACAAGTTAGCTGTTCTGGAAAGAGCCAAGAACTTTAGAGGAATGTATATCTTCCTCAACGAGGACTATCCTGAAGCTGTGTGCCAGAAAAGGAAAGAACTGATCCCAGCCATGAAAGCTGCTAGAGCGCGTGGGGACATTGCTTACATCCGCTGTGACAGGCTCATTGTCCTATCATTGAGAGCCAAGCCTGTGGTTTCGTAGCTTCAACCCCCGCAGCACACACACACACACACACACACACACACACACACACACACACACACACACACACACACACACACACACACACACACACACACACACACACACACACACACACACACACACACACACACCAACTAATTAATGGACTGCTGAATGTATATCATTTTCTCCTGCTTTGTCTGCTCTTTTCAGTAGTATGTTTATCTCTGATAAGCTCCCCAGGAAAGGTCTGAAAATAGCCCATATTAATATATGTTGCCTTAGAAATAAGGTTCATGAAATCAATAACTTGCTAACATCAGAGAACATTCATATATTAGCCATTTCTGAGACTGACTTAGATAATTCATTTGATACATCAGTAGCAATACAAGGATATATAACGTCTATAGAAGAGACGGGAATGCTTATTGGAGAGGTGTTGCTGCCTAGTAAAATTAAAGTGTTGTGGTTGCAGGTTCACTTGGCACATCTAAAGCCTTTTCTTTTGGGGTGTTGCTATAGGCCACCAAGTGCTAACAGTCAGTATCTAAATAATATGTGTGAAATGCTTGATAGTTTATGTGATGTAAACAGAGAGGTCTACTTTCTACTTTTTTTTTGGGGGGGGGGGTGTTGCTATAGGCCACTAGTGCTAACAGTCAGTATGTAAATTAGAGGTCGACCGATTATGATTTTTCAACACCGATGCCGATTATTGGAGGACCAAAAACCCCGATGCCGATTAATCGGCCGATTTTTATTTATTTATTTGTAATAATGACAATTACAACAATACTGAATGAATACTTTTTTTATTGATGTATAATATTAAGTAAAAAAATAATAATATTATACATCAATAAAATCAATTTAGCCTCAAGTAAATAGTGAAACATGTTCAATTTGGTTTAAATAATGCAAAATCAAAGTGTTGGAGAAGAAAGTAAAAGTGCAATATGTGCTATGTAAGAAAGCTAACGTTTCAGATTCTTGCTCAGAACATGAGAACATATGAAAGCTAGTGGTTCTTCAATATTCCCAGGTAAGAAGTTTTAGGTTGTAGTTAATATAGGAATTATAGGACTATTTCCCTCTATACCATTTGTATTTCATTAATTCCTAAATCCTCTTAAGGCTAAGTGAGACGTCTGCGTCTCATTTAGCCAACAGGAAATGCAAATGCGCAACGCCAAATGTTAATAGTACTCGCTAAAACTCATATTAAGTTAAAAAAATATATATTTTACATCAATAAAATCAATTTAGCCTCAAGTAAATAATGAAACATGTTAAATTTGCTTTAAATAATGCAAAAACAAGCAGTCTCTTTGTGGAGTGCAACGAGAGAGAGGCAGGTCGTTATTGCGTTGGACTAGTTAACTGTAAGGTTGCAAGATTGAATCCCCCGAGCTGACAAGGTGAAAATCTGTCGTTCTGCCGCTGAACGAGGCAGTTAACCCACCACTCCTAGGCCGCCATTGAAAATAAACATGTGTTCTTAACTGACTTGCCTAGTTAAATAAAGGTACAAATAAATAAATAAATAAAAATCGGCAAATCGGCGCCCAAAAATACCGATTTCCGATTGTTATGAAAACTAGAAATCGGCCCTAATTAATCGGCCATTCCGATTAATCGGTCGACCTCTAATTTAAATAATATGTGTGAAATGCTTGATAGTGTATGTGATGTAAACAGAGAGGTCTACTTTCTTGAGGACCTGAATATTGACTGGTTTTCATCAAGCTGTCCACTCAAGAGGAAGCTTCTTACTGTAACCAGTGCCTGTAATCTGGTTCAGGTTATTAATCAACCTACCAGGGTGTTTACAAACAAGATAGATCATCCACATGTATCGATCACATTTTTACTAATACTGTAGAACTTTGTTCTAAAGCTGTATCCGTGCCCATTGGATGCAGTGATCACAATATAGTGGCTATATGCAGGAAAGACAAAGTTCCAACAGCAGGTCTAAAATAGTGTATAAGAGATCATACAAAAGATTTTGCTGTGACTCTTATGTGGATGATGTTAAAAAATATTTGTTGGTCTGATGTGATTAATGAGGACCATCCAGACGCCGCCCTTGATGAATTTATGAAATCGCTTCTTCCAATTATTGATAAACATGCACCTGTTAGAACTGTTAAGGCTCCATGCATTGATGAGGAATTGAAAAACTGTATGGTTGAAAGAGATGGGGCAAACTGAGTGGCTAATAAGTCTGGCTGCACATCTGACCGGTTGACTTATTGCAAATTGAGAAATTATGTGACATAATGTGACTATTATGTATTATGAAGCCAAGATCAATTACATAAAGAATGACGTAAAAAAAAAACTTGAGTACTTTAAATGAAATTATGGTCTTAATGACAAATTCAACTCTATCATTCATCGAAACAGATGGCATATTCATCACAAAACCATTTGATGTTGCCAATTATTTTAATGATTACTTAATTGGCAGAAAGTCAGAAAACTTGGCAGGAAATGCCAAAAAATGAACAGTGAGCCATCGCACACATGCATAAAAAAACAAATAATGAGGAAAAAAAAGAAAAGCATTGCAAGTTTGAATTTTGTAAAGTTAGTGTGAGAGAGGTGGATTTTTTTGTTTGTTATCGATCAAAATTGACAAACCTCCTGGCATTGATAACTTAGATGGAAAGCTACTGAAGATGGTAGCTGACTCTATAGCCACTCCTATCTCTCATATCTTTAATCTGAAACGAGAGGAAAGTCTTTGTCCTCAGGCCTGGAGGGAAGCCAAAGTCATTCCTCTACCCAAGAGTGGTAAAGCGGCCTTTACTGGTTCTAACAGCAGACCAATCATCTTGCTGCCAGCTCTTAACAAACTGTTGGAAAAAATGTTGCTTGACCAAATACAATGCTATTGTCTGTAAACAAATTAACAACAGACTTCCAGCATGCTTATAGACAAGGGCACTCAATGTGTACTGCACTGACACAAATGACTGATGATTGGTTGAAAGATATTGATAGTAAGAAGATTGTTGGAGCTGTACTGTTAGATTTCAGTGCAGCCTTTGATATTATTGACCATAACGTGTTGTTTAGAAAATGCACATTACCGGTCAAAAGATTTAGAACACCTACTCATTCAAGGGTTTTTCTTTATTTTTACTATTTTCTACATTGTATAATAATAGTGCAGGCATCAGAACTATGAAATAACACATATGGAATCATGTAGTAACCAAAAAAACATTAAACAAATAAAAATATATTTGAGATTTGAGATTCTTCAAATAGCCACCATTTGCATTGATGACAGCCTTGCACACTCTTTCTGTCAACCAGCTTCATGAGGTAGTCACCTGGAATGCATTTCAATTAACAGGTGTGACTTCTTAAAAGTTAATTTGTGGAATTACTTTCCATCTTAATGCGTTTGAGCCAATCAGTTGTGTTGTGACAAGGTAGGGATGGTATACAGAAGATAGCCCTATTTGGGCAAATACAACGTCCATATTATGGCAAGAACAGCTCAAATAAGCAGAGAGAAACAACAATCCATCATTACTTTGAGAAATGAAGGCCAGTCAATACGGAAAATGTCTTCAAGTGCAGTCGCAAAAACCATCAAGCGCTATGATGAAACTAGCTCTCTTGAGGACCGATACAGGAAAGGAAGACCCAGAGTTACCTCTGCTGCAGAGGATAAGTTCATTAGAGTTACCAGCCTCAGAAATTGCAGCCCAAATAAATACTTCACAGAGTTCAAGTAACAGACACAACTCAACATCAACTGTTCAGAGGAGACTGCGTGAATCAGGCCTTCATGGTCGAATTTCTGCATAGGAACCACTACTAAAGGACACCAATAATAAGAAGAGACTTGCTTGGGCCAAGAAACAGGAGCAATGGACATTAGACCGGTGGAAATTTGTCCTTTGGTCTGATGAGTCCATTTGGAGATTTTTGATTCCAACACCAGTCTCAACGTCGAACAGTGAAGACGTGACTCCGGGATGCTGGCCTTCTAGGCAGAGTTGCAAAGAAAAAGCCATATCTCAGACTGGCCAATAAAAAGAAAAGATGGGCAAAAGAACACAGACACTGGACAAAGGAACTCTGCCTAGAAGGCCAGCATCCCGGAGTCGCCTCTTCACTGTTGACGTTGAGACTGGACAGAGGAACTCTGCCTAGAAGGCCAGCATCCCGGAGTCTCCTCTTCACTGTTGATGTTGAGACGGGTGATTTGCTGGTACTATTTAATGAAGCTGCCAGTTGAGGACTTGTGAGACGTCTGTTTCTCAAACTAGACACTCTAATGTACTTGTCCTCTTGCTCAGTTGTGCACCCCGGCCTCCCACTTAAATTTATAAACTTGGACTAGCTAACACAACACGCCATTGGAACACAGGAGTGATGGTTGCTGATAATGGGCCACTGTACGCCTATGTAGATATTCCATAAAATATCAGCCGTTTCCATCTAGAATATTCATTTACAACATAAAAAATGTCTACACTGTATTTCTGATCAATTTTATGTTATTTTAATGGACAAAAATGTGTTTTTCATATAAAAACAAGGCCATTTCTAAGTGACCCCAAACTTTTGAACGGTAGTGTATGTGGGAACTCCTTCAAGACTGTTGGAAAAGCATTCCAGGTGAAGCTGATTGAGAGAATACTAAGAGTGTGCAAAGCTGTCATCAAGGCAAAGGGTGGCAACCTTGAAGAATCTCAAATCTCAAATATATTTAGCTTTGTTTAACACTTTCTTGGTTACTACGTGATTCCATGTGTGTCATTTCATAGTTTGATGTCTTCACTACTACTCTACAATGTAGAAAATAAGAAACAATTAAGAAAAACCCTTGAATGAATAGGTGATCTAAAACGGTTGACCGGTAGTGTATGTGTTATAGCTTTTCAACATCTGCCATATCGTGGATTCAGAGCTATCTATGATAAACATGTCAAGTGTGGTGTACCACAGGGCAGTTGTCTAGGTCCTGTGGGGTCCTCCTCTATTTTTACCAATGACCTGACACTTGCTTTAAACAACACCTGTGTGTCCATGTATGCTGAATATTCAACCATGTATGTGTCAGCAACCACATTTAGTGAAATCACTGAAACTTATAACAAAGAATTGCAGTCTGTTTTGGAATGGGTGGCCAGTAATAAACTGGTTGTTTAAAATTAAGAGCATTGTATTTGGTACAAATGATTCCCTACACTCTAGACCTCACCTGAATCTGGTAATGAAAGGTGTGGCTGTTGAGAGCTTTACGGAGAATTCCTTCGACTTCATGGCTTGTTTTTTTCTCTGACATGCACTGTCAACGGTGGGACCTTACATAGACAGGTGTGTGCCTTTCCAAATCATGTCCAATGAACTGAATTTACCACAGTGGACTCAAATCAAGTTGTAAAAACATCTCAAGGATGATCAATGGAAACAGGATGCACCTGAGCTCAATTTCGAGTTTCAAAGCAAAATCTGTTTCCGCTATGTCATTATGAGGTATTGCGTGTAGATTGAAGAAAAATATATATTTGATCAATTTTAGAATAAGGTTGTAACGTAACAAAATGTGGAAGCGGTCTGAATAGTTTCTGAATGCACTGTTAATGTTAAATAAAAAACATTAAATAATAAAAGACCCAGGGTTTTCCTGATGGACAATCTCAACAGATAACCCAGGGTTCTCCTGATGGACAATCTCAACAGATAAAATACCCAGGGTTCTCTGGATGGACAATCTCAACAGATAAAAGCCCCAGGGTTCTCCTGATGGACAATCTCAACAGATAAAAGACCCAGGGATCTCCTGATAGACAATCTCAACAGATAAAAGACCCAGGGTTCTCCTGATGGACTATCTCAACAGATAAAAGACCCATGGTTCTCCTGATGGACAATCTCAACAGATAAAAGACCCAGGGTTCTCCTGATGGACAATCTCAACAGATAAAAGACCCAGGGATCTCCTGATGGACAATCTCAACAGATAAAAGACCCAGGGTTCTCCTGATGGACAATCTCAACAGATAAAAGACCCAGGGTTCTCCTGATGGACAATCTCAACAGATAAAATACCCAGGGTTCTCCTGATGGACAATCTCAACAGATACAAGACCCAGGGATCTCCTGATGGACAATCTCAACAGATAAAAGACCCAGGGATCTCCTGATGGACAATCTCAACAGATAAAAGACCCAGGGTTCTCTTGATGGACAATCTCAACAGATAAAAGACCCATGGTTCTCCTGATGGACAATCTCAACAGATAAAAGACCCAGGGTTCTCCTGATGGACAATCTCAACAGATAAAAGACCCAGGGTTTTCCTGATGGACAATCTCAACAGATAAAAGACCCAGGGTTCTCCTGATGGACAATCTCAACAGATAAAAGACCCAGGGTTCTCCTGATGGACAATCTCAACAGATAAAAGACCCAGGGATCTCCTGATGGACAATCTCAACAGATAAAAGACCCAGGGATCTCCTGATGGACAATCTCAACAGATAAAAGACCCAGGGTCTCCTGATGGACTATCTCAACAGATAAAAGACCCAGGGTTCTCCTGATGGACAATCTCAACAGATAAAAGACCCAGGGTTCTCCCGATGGACTATATCAACAGATAAAAGATCCAGGGATCTCCTGATGGACAATCTCAACAGATAAAAGATCCAGGGATCTCCTGATGGACAATCTCAACAGATAGAAGACCCAGGGATCTCCTGATGGACAATCTCAACAGATAAAAGACACAGGGTTCTCCTGATGGACAATCTCAACAGATAAAAGACCAAGGGATCTCCTGATGGACAATCTCAACAGATAAAAGACACAGGGTTCTCCTGATGGACAATCTCAACAGATAAAAGACACAGGGTTCTCCTGATGGACAATCTCAACAGATAAAAGACCCAGGGATCTCCTGATGGACAATCTCAACAGATAAAAGACCCAGGGTTCTCCTGATGGAAAATCTCAACAGATAAAAGACACAGGGTTCTGCTGATGGACAATCTCAACAGAAAAAAGACCCAGGGTTCTCCTGATGGACAATCTCAACAGATAAAAGACACAGGGTTCTCCTGATGGACAATCTCAACAGATAAAAGTAATATTCCTAAAGGGAACCAACTGCTAAGAGCCATGCAGAATCTACATTCTACACCAAAAATATATATATTTATTTCTTGCGTTCAAGGACGATTTGCATTGCTGACGACTTGAGAAGCTTCGGTTTGTCAGAGCAGAGCCAGGGAAGATGGGGAAGACAAAGAGAAGAGAAAGTCATGAATATTTAAAAGGTGTGTCAGGGGAAAGCTATGCAGGCAAAACGGTGTGTGTGTGTGTTTGTGCATGTCAAAACTACACTTCACAGGCTTAACTGCTGTTTGTTAAACACCAGCAGACAGGGAGCGTACTACCACTACTACTACTACTACACTACTACTACTACTACTACTACTACTACTACAACTACTACTACTACTACTACCACTACTACTACTACTACTACAATTACTACTACTACTACTACTACAATTA
The DNA here is from genome assembly GCF_023373465.1 of Oncorhynchus keta. Lineage (NCBI taxonomy): Eukaryota > Metazoa > Chordata > Actinopteri > Salmoniformes > Salmonidae > Oncorhynchus > Oncorhynchus keta. The sequence continues at coordinate 8,201,543 of NC_068431.1, forward strand.
CTACTACTACTACTACTACTACTACTACTACTACTACAATTACTACTACTACTACTACTACAATTACTACTACTCCTATTACTACAATTACTACTACTACTACAACTACTACTACTACTACTACTACTACTACAATTACTACTACTACTACTACAGTTACTACTACTACTACAGTTACTACTACTACTACTACTACTACTACTATACTACTACTACTACTACTACTACTACTACTACTACTACTACTACTACAATTACTACTACTACTACTACTACAATTACTACTACTACTACTACTACTACAATTACTACTACTACTATTACTACAATTACTACTACTACTACAATTACTACTACTACTACTACTACTACTACAATTACTACTACTACTACTACTACTACAGTTACTACTACTACTACTACTACTATACTACTACTACTACTACTACTACTACTACTACTACTACTACTACTACTACTACTACTACTACTACTACTACTACTACTACTACTACTACTACTACTACTACTACTACTACTACTACTACTACTACTACTACTACAATTACTACTACTACTACTACTACAATTACTACTACTACTATTACTACAATTACTACTACTACTACAATTACTACTACTACTACTACTACTACTACTACAATTACTACTACTACTACTACTACTACAGTTACTACTACTACTACTACTACTACTACTACTACAATTACTACTACTACTACTACTACAATTACTACTACTACTACTACTACTACTACTACTACTACAATTACTACTACTACTACTACTACAATTACTACTACTACTATTACTACAATTACTACTACTACTACAATTACTACTACTACTACTACTACTACTACTACAATAACTACTACTACTACTACTACTACTACAGTTACTACTACTACTACTACTACTACTACAATTTCATTCAAAAACTTATTTCATTGAATGCATTTATTAGGTTTTATTAGGTTTCTTGTTTTTCAATCAACCAACAAAACACATTCCACATTCACAGATGTGACAAGCTTAAAAAAATAAAAAAAAATTAAAGTTTGAATTGACGTTTTAAATGACACAACGGAACCCGCTCTGTTTCCAGTGGTCTAGTGTCCAGCTGACAGTCAATCCCTCTCTGAAGCAACCTCACATCCTTATTCATGTCCCTTTTATCCTCCATTCATGACGGCAGACACGTTGAGGACAGACAGCAGCAGTTGGAAGTCATTAGGAGTTCTTCACAGTGTGTTAAGGTGTGTATCCACCACGCCAGAGTCAAGGGAAAGACACTGTCCCTCTCAGCACATGATCAGGGAGCTGTGCCCTCCCCAACACAGAACCATTTCCCATGAGCATTAGCAGTATGACATTAGGAGAGAGAGAAAGACTACTCTGCAGGTTGGGTTGATGATGGACACAGAACCATTTCCCATGAGCATTAGCAGTATGACATTAGGAGAGAGAGAAAGACTACTTTGCAGGTTGGGTTGATGATGGACACAGAACCATTTCCCATGAGCCTTAGCAGTATGTCTGTCCAGCTGAAAAATCTGGACCCCTACAAATCAGCTGGGCTAGACAATCTGGACCCTTTCTTTCTAAAATTATCTGCCGAAATTGTTGCCACCCCTTTTACTAGCCTGTTCAACCTCTCTTTCGTGTCGTCTGAGATTCCCAAAGATTGGAAAGCAGCTGCGGTCATCCCCCTCTTCAAAGGGGGGGACACTCTTGACCCAAACTGCTACAGGCCTATATCTATCCTACCATGCATTTCTAAGGTCTTCGAAAGCCAAGTCAACAAACAGATTACCGACAATTTAGAATCTCACCATTTCGCAACACAGGGACTGCGGTTGAAAATTAGCCGGCTGGCTAAAACCGGCACTTTTACTGAAACGTTGATTAATGTGCACTGTCCCTGTAAAAATAAAATAAACTAAACTAAACTAAACCATACCTTCTCTGCTATGCAATCTGGTTTCAGAGCTGGTCATGGGTGCACCTCAGCCACGCTCAAGGTCCTAAACGATATCTTAACCGCCATCGATAAGAAACATTACTGTGCAGCCGTATTCATTGATCTGGCCAAGGCTTTCGACTCTGTCAACCACCACATCCTCATCGGCAGACTCTACAGCCTTGGTTTCTCAAATGATTGCCTCGCCTGGTTCACCAACTACTTCTCTGATAGAGTTCAGTGTGTCAAATCGGAGGGTCTGCTGTCCGGACCTCTGGCAGTCTCTATGGGGGTGCCACAGGGTTCAATTCTTGGACCGACTCTCTTCTCTGTATACATCAATGAGGTCGCTATTGCTGCTGGTGAGTTCCTGATCCACCTCTACGCAGACGACACCATTCTGTATACTTCCGGCCCTTCTTTGGACACTGTGTTAACAACCCTCCAGGCAAGCTTCAATGCCATTCAACTCTCCTTCCGTGGCCTCCAATTGCTCTTAAATACAAGTAAAACTAAATGCATGCTCTTCAACCGATCGCTACCTGCACCTACCCGCCTGTCCAACATCACTACTCTGGACGGCTCTGACTTAGAATACGTGGACAACTACAAATACTTAGGTGTCTGGTTAGACTGTAAACTCTCCTTCCAGACCCATATCAAACATCTCCAATCCAAAGTTAAATCTAGAATTGGCTTCCTATTTCGCAACAAAGCATCCTTCACTCATGCTGCCAAACATACCCTTGTAAAACTGACCATCCTACCAATCCTCGACTTTGGCGATGTCATTTACAAAATAGCCTCCAATACCCTACTCAACAAATTGGATGCAGTCTATCACAGTGCAATCCGTTTTGTCACCAAAGCCCCATATACTACCCACCATTGCGACCTGTACGCTCTCGTTGGCTGGCCCTCGCTTCATACTCGTCGCCAAACCCACTGGCTCCATGTCATCTACAAGACCCTGCTAGGTAAAGTCCCCCCTTATCTCAGCTCGCTGGTCACCATAGCATCTCCCACCTGTAGCACACGCTCCAGCAGGTATATCTCTCTAGTCACCCCCAAAACCAATTCTTCCTTTGGCCGCCTCTCCTTCCAATTCTCTGCTGTCAATGACTGGAACGAACTACAAAAATCTCTGAAACTGGAAACACTTATCTCCCTCACTAGCTTTAAGCACCAACTGTCAGAGCATCTTACAGATTACTGCACCTGTACAGAGCCCAGCTATAATTTAGCCCAAACAACTACCTCTTTCACAACTGTATTTAATTAATTAATTTATTTTGCTCCTTTGCACCCCATTATTTTTATTTCTACTTTGCACATTCTTCCATTGCAAAACTACCATTCCAGTGTTTTACTTGCTATATTGTATTTACTTTGCCACCATGGCCTTTTTTGCCTTTACCTCCCTTCTCACCTAATTTGCTCACATTGTATATAGACTTGTTTATACTGTATTATTGACTGTATGTTTGTTTTACTCCATGTGTAACTCTGTGTCGTTGTATCTGTCGAACTTTGCTTTATCTTGGCCAGGTCGCAATTGTAAATGAGAACTTGTTCTCAACTTGCCTACCTGGTTAAATAAAGGTAAAATAAAATAAAATAAATGTCATTAGGAGAGAGAGAAAGACTACTCTGCAGGTTGGGTTGATGATGGACTATGAATGTTGGGTGCTTGTCTATCTGTCTGTATCCACCTGTCTATACTGTCTGTCCGTCTGCTACTGTTTATAGTGATACATCTCCTCCAACCCTTCTACTGTTTATAGTGATACATCTCCTCCAACCCTTCTACTGTTTATAGTGATACATCTCTTCCAACCCTTCTACTGTTTATAGTGATACATCTCCTCCAACCCTTCTACTGTTTATAGTGATACATCTCCTCCAACCCTTCTACTGTTTATAGTGATACATCTCCTCCAACCCTTCTACTGTTTATAGTGATACATCTCCTCCAACTTTTCTACTGTTTATAGTGATACATCTCCTCCAACCCTTCTACTGCTACTGGCATGAACCCCACGGACTGTTGTCTATGTCGTGCTCTAGCATGAACTCCACGGACTGTTGCCTATGTCGTGCTCTAGCATGAACTCCACGGACTGTTGTCTATGTCGTGCTCTAGCATGAACTCCACGGACTGTTGTCTATGTCGTGCTCTAGCATGAACTCCACGGACTGTTGTCTATGTCGTGCTCTAGCATGAACTCCACGGACTGTTGTCTATGTCGTGCTCTAGCATGAACTCCACGGACTGTTGTCTATGTCGTGCTCTAGCATGAACTCCACGGACTGTTGTCTATGTCGTGCTCTAGCATGAACCCCACGGACTGTTGTCTATGTCGTGCTCTAGCATGAACTCCACGGACTGTTGTCTATGTCGTGCTCTAGCATGAACTCCACGGACTGTTGTCTATGTCGTGCTCTAGCATGAACTCCACGGACTGTTGTCTATGTCGTGCTCTAGCATGAACTCCACGGACTGTTGCCTATGTCGTGCTCTCGCATGAACTCCACGGACTGTTGCCTATGTCGTGCTCTAGCATGAACTCCACCTCATCCTAACGGCCACGGCTTTATTTCATTGGCCCGTGTGTTTATGCAACTTTCAAAAAGGATTCCACCAATCTGATAACCCCTCAGTGACAGAAACTATACCACAAAAGTGTATTTTGAACACTCAAAAGATCTGGGCACAGCAGAGCTTTAGAGGAAGTGATTAGAGCGACTACCATACTCATGGAAAACAGTCTACGATAGACTGTAGATTGTAACGTGCAAAACTGGACAACAACAACAAAATCACAAAATAATCTATTGCAAAATCTGTTACAGCGAAGCCTTTCTTGTTGTCCAGCATCTTTACCATTAGAAGGTTACTGGTAGTCTGTGTGAGGATGTATAACAGAGCTCCCACCTTGAGCTCTCACTGTGGACACAGATGTACAGATCCAAGTCTGGAATGCCTGGAAATATAATTAAATCCTGTGCTTGCCTCTTCTTCCTCATGTTACATTACATTTGAGTCACTTAGCAGACGCTCTTCTCCAGAGCGACTTCCAGTTGCGATGTCATACATTTTTGTTGTTGTGATGTCATACATTTTTGTTGTTGTGATGTCATACATTTTTGTTGTTGTGATGTCATACATTTTTGCTGTTGTGATGTCATACATTTTTGTTGTTGTGATGTCATACATTTTTGTTGTTGTGATGTCATACATTTTTGCTGTTGTGATGTCATACATTTTTGTTGTTGTGATGTCATACATTTTTGTTGTTGTGATGTCATACATTTTTGTTGTTGTGATGTCATACATTTTTGTTGTTGTGATGTCATACTTTTTTGATGCCAATCTCTCTCATCTCTCTCCCCCTATCTCTCGCTCTGTCCCCCTCCTCTCTCCACCCCCCACCCCTCTCTCATTCTGTCCCTTTCTCTCTCTCAGTACCTCTGCATCCATCTCTCTCTCCTTTTCTCTCTCTCTCTTTCTCTCACCACCCTCTCTCCCCCTATCTCTCGCTCTGTCCCCAACCTCTCTCCACCCCCCCTCTCTCATTCTGTCCCTTTCTCTCTCTCAGTACCTCTGCATCCATCTCTCTCTCCTTTTCTCTCTCTCTCTTTCTCTCACCACCCTCTCTCCCCCTATCTCTCGCTCTGTCCCCCTCCTCTCTCCACCAAACCCACTGGCTCCATGTCATCTACAAGACCCTGCAAGACCCTCTCTCATTCTGTCCCTTTCTCTCTCTCAGTACCTCTGCATCCATCTCTCTCTCTCCAGATGAGACCAGTCTGTCTCTGATTTGAACCATGCAATCTGTCCGTGCATTTACAGTACAGGCCACATCTCACTGTCAGCATGAGCACTAAGACGGGGAACGGAGAACCCGTTCTGATGTGATCGCTTTGCATCGACACCGCTGACGTGAATCACAAACATGCACACGCAGTTATGCGCTACACACACACGCGCGCGCGAGCAGCACACACACACACACACACACACACACACACACACACACACACACACACACACACGCACACACACACTCACACACACACACACACACGCGCGCGCGCGCACACACATGCACACACACACACACACATGCACACGCACGCACACACGCACACACACACACACACATGCACACGCACGCACACACAAACACAGGGGACGGACAACTAAGACAGTGTGCAGGTAGATAAAGGCCTTGAGTTGGGCCATTATCATTTCAAGCTACTAAAACGTTCCACTTCACAGAGAGCTGAAAATGGTTGATGGATCATAATTGACTCCTTTTACAAGTGGAAAGAGGGCTAACACACACACACACACACACACACACACACACACACACACACACACACACACACACACACACACACACACACACACACACACACACACACACACACACAACCAAACAAACACGCTGGTCACTTACATAGTGATTGTCATCATTGTCATTGTAGACCAGTTTGACAACCCCGTAGGAGCCCTGCAAAGTCACAGGAGAGGAGAGAGACATGTCAATAATGCAGCATATTTAGTCCATCTCTCTATGTTATTATAGTGTATCTCTATGTTATTATAGTGTATCTCTATGTTATTATAGTGTATCTCTCTATGTTATTATAGTGTATCTCTATGTTATTATAGTGTTATTATAGTGTATCTCTCTATGTTATTATAGTGTATCTCTATGTTATTATAGTGTTATTATAGTGTATCTCTCTATGTTATTATAGTGTATCTCTCTATGTTATTATAGTGTATCTCTATGTTATTATAGTGTATCTCTCTATGTTATTATAGTGTATATCTATGTTATTATAGTGTATCTCTGTGTTATTATAGTGTATCTGTCTATGTTATTATAGTGTATCTCTGTGTTATTATAGTGTATCTGTCTATGTTATTAGAGTGTTATTATAGTGTATCTCTATGTTATTATAGTGTTTCTCTCTATGTTATTATAGTGTATCTCTATGTTATTATAGTGTATCTCTATGTTATTATAGTGTATCTCTGTGTTATTATAGTGTATCTCTATGTTATTATAGTGTATCTCTATGTTATTATAGTGTATCTCTGTGTTATTATAGTGTATCTCTATGTTATTATAGTGTATCTCTATGTTATTTATTATAGTGTATCTCTATGTTATTATAGTGTATCTCTATGTTATTATAGTGTATCTCTATGTTATTATAGTGTATCTCTATGTTATTATAGTGTATCTCTGTGTTATTATAGTGTATCTCTGTGTTATTATAGTGTATCTCTATGTTATTATAGTGTATCTCTATGTTATTATAGTGTATCTCTATGTTATTATAGTGTATCTCTATGTTATTATAGTGTTATTATCTCTATGTTATTATAGTGTATATCTATGTTATTATAGTGTATCTCTGTGTTATTATAGTGTATCTCTGTGTTATTATAGTGTATCTCTGTGTTATTATAGTGTATCTCTATATTATTATAGTGTATCTCTATATTATTATAGTGTATCTCTATGTTATTATAGTGTATCTCTGTGTTATTACAGTTTATCTCTATGTTATTATAGTGTATCTCTATGTTATTATAGTGTATCTCTATGTTATTATAGTGTATCTCTGTGTTATTATAGTGTATCTCTATGTTATTATAGTGTATCTCTATGTTATTATAGTGTATCTCTGTGTTATTACAGTTTATCTCTATGTTATTATAGTGTATCTCTATGTTATTATAGTGTATCTCTATATTATTATAGTGTATCTCTGTGTTATTATAGTGTATCTCTATGTTATTATAGTGTTTCTCTCTATGTTATTAGAGTGTTATTATAGTGTATCTCTATGTTATTATAGTGTATCTCTGTGCTATTATAGTGTATCTCTATGTTATTATAGTGTATCTCTATGTTATTATAGTGTATTTCTCTATGTTATTATAGTGTATCTCTATGTTATTATAGTGTTATTATAGTGTATCTCTCTATGTTATTATAGTGTATCTCTCTATGTTATTATAGTGTATCTCTATGTTATTATAGTGTATCTCTATGTTATTATAGTGTATCTATGTGTTATTATAGTGTATCTCTATGTTATTATAGTGTATCTCTATGTTATTATAGTGTATCTCTATGTTATTATAGTGTATCTATGTGTTATTATAGTGTATCTCTATGTTATTATAGTGTATCTCTATGTTATTATAGTGGTATTATAGTGTATCTCTGTGTTATTATAGTGTATCTCTCTATGTTATTATAGTGTATATCTATGTTATTATAGTGTATCTCTGTGTTATTATAGTGTATCTCTATGTTATTAGAGTGTTTCTCTCTATGTTATTATAGTGTATCTCTCTATGTTATTATAGTGTATCTCTATGTTATTAGAGTGTTTCTCTCTATGTTATTATAGTGTATCTCTGTGTTATTATAGTGTTTCTCTCTATGTTATTATAGTGTATCTCTATGTTATTATAGTGTATCTCTCTATGTTATTATAGTGTATCTCTCTATGTTATTACAGAGTATCTCTGTTGGGTTCATCTAGTCTTAGTAGGTGTGGAATGAATCATCTGTGGAACGGAACACCTCCTAGAAATTCACCCCAGTCCCAGTCCCAGTGCCAGTCCCAGTCCCAGTCCCAGACCAAGTCCCAGTCCCAGTGCCAGTCCCAGTCCCAGACCCAGTCCCAGTCCCAGTCCCAGTCCCAGTCCCAGTCCCAGTCCCAGTCCCATCTCCAGTCCCAGTCCCATCTCCAGTCCCAGTCCCAGTCCCAGCGCCAGTCCCAGTCCCATCTCCAGTCCCAGTTCCAGTCCCAGTCCCAGCGCCAGTCCCAGTCCCAGTCCCAGTCCCAGTCCCAGCCCCAGTCCCATCTCCAGTCCCAGTCCCATCTCCAGTCCCAGTCCCAGTCCCAGCGCCAGTCCCAGTCCCAGTCCCAGTCCCAGCGCCAGTCCCAGTCCCAGTTCCAGTTCCAGTCCCAGTCCCAGCGCCAGTCCCAGTTCCAGTCCCAGTCCCAGTTCCAGTCCCAGTTCCAGTCCCAGTCCCAGCGCCAGTCCCAGTCCCAGTCCCAGTGCCAGTCCCAGTCCCAGTCCCAGTGCCAGTCCCAGTCCCAGCGCCAGTCCCAGTCCCAGTCCCAGTGCCAGTCCCAGTCCCAGCCCAGTCCCAGTCCCAGTCCCAGCGCCAGTCCCAGTCCCAGTCCCAGTTCCAGTCCCAGTCCCAGTCCCAGTGCTCTAAAGCATTCAGTAGTCAGAGGAAACAGGATGAGATCCTTCATGGACACGCTCTACCGTAGGATTCAAGTTCACATCAAAGCAGCGTGACTCGTCCAGAGGCTTTCATGAGACAGGAGACAGACAGTACATATAGCCTGAGGGATCATTCTTAAGAGAAACCACTTGTTGGATTAGGAGACAGACAGTACATATAGCCTGAGGGATCATTCTTAAGAGAAACCACTTGTTGGATTAGGAGACAGACAGTACATATAGCCTGAGGAATCATTCTTAAGAGAAACCACTGGGTGGATTAGGAGACAGACAGTACATTCTTAAGAGAAACCACTTGTTGGATTAGGAGACAGACAGTACATATAGCCTGAGGGATCATTCTTAAGAGAAACCACTTGTTGGATTAGGAGACAGACAGTACAAATAGCCTGAGGGATCATTCTTAAGAGAAACCACTGGGTGGATTAGGAGACAGCTAATCTCTAGTGGACAGACGCGCATAACATATCATTTGGACAAATCACGATTTCGCATCTTTTCAAATTTCGGAAGGGGAGGGAACATTTGACCCATAGGCTTGCCTGTAAGTTGTAGAGAGTGTGGGGTGGAGCTACGACCTTGCTTTAGCTCCTCTTTCTAGTACATGTTCTAACACATCTCCCCTCCAAGATGAAGAGGTAGCCAGCTAGAGAATACTATGGACCGACTGGAGCCCCCGTGGATACCCCTAGGACTCTAATATGAGCTATAGAGGGAACAGCTACGACTGAACATCTAAAAGATGGCCGTCTTCTATTGATGGTCAGGCCCTTTACATTTACATTTGGTGCATTCACCTTATGGAGATTGTCACAAAAGCCTTTCCTGATTGACAAGGCAGACCCAGACAGACCCAGACAGAGACAGACCCAGACAGAGATAGACCCAGACAGAGATAGACCCAGACAGAGATAGACCCAGACAGATCCAGACAGACACAGACCCAGACAGAGATAGACCCAGACAGAGATGGACCCAGACAAAGATGGACCCAGACAGATCCAGACAGAGATAGACCCAGACAGACCCAGACAGACACAGACCCAGACAGAGATAGACCCAGACAGACCCAGACAGACCCAGACAGACACAGACCCAGACAGACACAGACCCAGACAGAGATAGACCCAGACAGAGGTAGACCCAGACAGAGATTGATCCAGACAGAGATTGATCCAGACAGACCCAGACAGACACAGACCCAGACAGAGATAGACCCAGACAGAGATAGACCCAGACAGAGATAGACCCAGACAGATCCAGACAGACACAGACACAGACAGAGATAGACCCAGACAGAGGGGGCCCAGACAAAGATGGGACCCAGACAGATCCAGACAGAGATAGACCCAGACGGACCCAGACAGACACAGACCCAGAAAGAGATAGACCCAGACAGACCCAGACAGACACAGACCCAGACAGACACAGACCCAGACAGAGATAGACCCAGACAGAGATTGATCCAGACAGAGATTGATCCAGACAGACCCAGACAGACACAGACCCAGACAGACACAGACCCAGACAGACACAGACCCAGACAGAGATAGACCCAGACAGAGATAGACCCAGACAGAGATAGACCCAGACAGACCCAGACAGACACAGACCCAGACAGACAGAGATCCAGACAGAGATAGACCCAGACAGACCCAGACAGACACAGACCCAGACAGAGATAGACCCAGACAGAGATAGACCCAGACAGACACAGACCCAGACAGACACAGACCCAGACAGAGATAGACCCAGACAGAGATTGATCCAGACAGACCCAGACAGACACAGACCCAGACAGAGACAGACCCAGACAGAGATTGATCCAGACAGACCCAGACAGACACAGACCCAGACAGACACAGACCCAGACAGACACAGACCCAGACAGAGATAGACCCAGACAGAGATAGACCGAGACAGAGATTGATCCAGACAGACCCAGACAGACACAGACCCAGACAGACCCAGACAGACACAGACCCAGACAGAGATAGACCCAGACAGAGATAGACCCAGACAGAGATTGATCCAGACAGACCCAGACAGACACAGACCCAGACAGACACAGACCCAGACAGAGATAGACCCAGACAGAGATAGACCCAGACAGAGATAGACCCAGACAGAGATAGACCCAGACAGACACAGACCCAGACAGACACAGACCCAGACAGACACAGACCCAGACAGAGATAGACCCAGACAGAGATAGACCCAGACAGACCCAGACAAAGACAGTCCCAGACAGAGATAGACCCAGACAGACAGAGACAGAGGCAGCGCGCGGATAACACCAGCAGGGTTGACATAAGGTAATTGAACATGGGCTATTCCGCCCAGTGATAATATTGATTTGTCTTTGGTGTTAATCATAACAGACTGTATAATCAATGGGAGAGAGTTCAATACAACGGGGACACAATGGTAAAGAAACACGCTATATCAATATCAGAAAGAGAACAATTAAATCCAGGGTGTTCTGCGTTAGGTCTAGGCTCACCTTGCCGATCTCACTCTTCAGCTTGTACTGGTTCAGCTGGATACAGTCCTGAAGCAGGAAGAAGACAAGAAAAGGGAGAACATTTGTAAACGACAACATATGAAAGAAAGACATCCGCCCTGCGGAGAGAAATAGATGACTGAAATACAGCCTTGGACACATGAACAAAATGTTCTTCACCGCCGAGCTCATAGAGACGGCAGTAGTGATGTGTACGGTTACTCAATTCTGTTTACAGTCACAGATCAAATCAAATGTATTTATATAGCCCTTCTTACATCAGCTGATATCTCAACGTGCTGTACAGAAACCCAGCCTAAAAACCCAGAAGCACGGTGGCTGGGAAAAACTCCCTAGAAAGGTCAAAACCTAGAGAGGAACCAGGCTATGAGGGGTGGCCAGTCCTCTTCTGGCTGTGCCGGGTGGAGATTATAACAGAACATGGCCAAGATGTTCAAATGGTCATAAATGACCAGCAGGGTCAAATAATAATAATCACAGATCCATCACAGAGCTGTTTAAACGGATGATTCTGAGCTCCATAGCAACCACTGATACTGCATGCACTCGACCAGGGTCAGTCAACCAGGGACAAGGTAGAGAGAGGAGCCCTGCTCTGTTGGGTCGAGAGAGAGAGAGAGAGAGAGAGAGAGAGAGAGAGAGAGAGAGAGAGAGAGAGAGAGAGAGAGAGAGAGAGAGAGAGAGAGAGAGAGAGAGAGAGAGCAGAAAAGAAAATACAGCTATCCCTCCCTACTCAGAGGTCACAGCTATCCCTCCCTACCTCCCTACTCAGAGGAAACAGCTATCCCTCCCTACTCAGAGGTCACAGCTATCCCTCCCTACTCAGAGGACATAGCTATCCCTCCCTACTCAGAGGACACAGCTATCCCTCCCTACTCAGAGGAAACAGCTATCCCTCCCTACTCAGAGGACACAGCTATCCCTCCCTACTCAGAGGAAACAGCTATCCCTCCCTACTCAGAGGACACAGCTATCCCTCCCTACTCAGAGGAAACAGCTATCCCTCCCTACTCAGAGGACACAGCTATCCCTCCCTACTCAGAGGACACAGCTATCCCTCCCTACTCAGAGTACACAGCTATCCCTCCCTACTCAGGGGACACAGCTATCCCTCCCTACTCAGAGGACACAGCTATCCCTCCCTACTCAGAGGTCACAGCTATCCCTCCCTACTCAGAGGTCACAGCTATCCCTCCCTACTCAGGGGACACAGCTATCCCTCCCTACTCAGGGACACAGCTATCCCTCCCTACTCAGAGGACACAGCTATCCCTCCCTACTCAGAGGACACAGCTATCCCTCCCTACTCAGAGTACACAGCTATCCCTCCCTACTCAGGGGACACAGCTATCCCTCCCTACTCAGGGGACACAGCTATCCCTCCCTACTCAGAGGTCACAGCTATCCCTCCCTACTCAGAGGTCACAGCTATCCCTCCCTACTCAGGGGACACAGCTATCCCTCCCTACTCAGAGGTCACAGCTATCCCTCCCTACTCAGAGGACACAGCTATCCCTCCCTACTCAGGGGACACAGCTATCCCTCCCTACTCAGAGGACACAGCTATCCCTCCCTACTCAGAGGACACAGCTATCCCTCCCTACTCAGGGGACACAGCTATCCCTCCCTCCATTTCATCCATTCCTCCATCCCCCCATAACCTTTGATTTCATAATTTCTTGTCATGTGATGTATCTTACAGGGCGGCTGGATGTCATGTTCCTCATTCGGTAACTTCCTGTACGGGTTAACAGGGGTTGTGACCTGCAGGTCAGCATTTAATTGGACAGTGTATACCATGTGTATCATATACATATAACAAATACAACTTGAAACTACCATTCTATTATTGAAAACCTTTATTGACCCCAAAACTAGTATTGAATGAGGATAAAATGCTTACTAGAGCGCATTTCAAAATGATGCTAATGACTTTAGCATAATGTACTTTGGATGGTGTCCATATTAATCATGTCCTCAGAAACGGAGAATAAAAATGGTCTTCTTCTATAGAAATAGGTCCGGCCTCTCGCTAAATAGTCGATGTTCCTACCGTTCCTAGACCGCGGCAACATCATCTATCTGAACGCAGCTGTCACATCATTAACGCTGCTAGATACTGTCGTGTCTTTGGCTATGCCGGATTAAGTGCTATGACATGCTATTCTATAAAATAATTCCTCCACAATTAATATCACCTGATTGAGCTAATCATGTAAATGTAATTAACTAGAGAGTCGGGGCACCACAAAATAATATTTATAGAGCTGTTATCTTCCGAATAAACTCTTAAAGACCTAGTAATATTTTACATCAATAGCAGTCAATATCAGTCTCATCTGATCTGTAAATTATTTTATCTGCACGAACCCTGGCTAACAAGTTGAATCAGCAAAACAAAATTGGGTTGAATTATTTATTTACTAAATACCTAACTAATCACACAGAATTACACATACACACAATTAATCATAACTTGATTACAAATTCCGTCATAAAGGAAAACGTCCCTAGCGGGCGGAACAGATATGACAGCTTGTTACACAAAAGTAAATGGGCTGGGTTGAGTGAAAGAGCGGGAAGACTGAGGGACAAAGGGAAGAAGCGGGCTATCGTAAATACAGTATCTTATGCATTCTAAATTACCGCCCATTTGGAAAAGAAAAATGCTATAACTATTTACTCTGAGCTGTGCTTCGGTAGGTTGGTGGTAGATGGAAGGACGTGTTGCCCATCCGAGTCCTTTGAAGAATGTCTCTGGTGGTCAATTGGATACGTTGTAGTAACGTCGTTGTGTGGTATACTCGGTCTGTTCCTTCCTAACCTGCGTTTGCAGCTGCGGTTGCTAAGTCAACGGCTAGGAGGTATCACTTCTGTTGTGAATAAGAGTTCAAAGTTCATACCATTCGCAACCAAAGCTCACGCTGATGTTGGCTTCGTTCTGTAGTTATTATCTGAGCCATTCTGACATAGGACTGTCATCCTACCTCATTGGAACAGGAAGTTATGTTGTCGTCAAGTGCTTATACGTCGGGATTGGTCTGTGGTCAAATTCAATGATGTTTTCTATTCTTCTGTCCCCGTCTTTTTTCTTCTTCTTCGCTTTCCTTTCCTGTTGGTTATTATAGGAAGGGAGAGGAGGGCGTGTTTGAAACGTTTTATAGCCCATGTCCCTTCACAGGGCGGGCCACTGATTGAGCAGAGCCCTATCTTATGAAAACCCACATCTCACATTTTAGAAGCTAAAATCACATTTCATCCCATCACAAACACATTTCATATTCAAACATTTAAATTGAACAACAATTCCATGTGAATCTGATAACTCTGATGTGTAGACTTTCCACTGTGGAGTTTATGTCATCTTATCATTGATGAGAATGTCTCAGATGACAACCAAACTGATATCATATTCATTAAGGGGCGGCAGGGTAGCCTACTGGTTAGAGCGTTGGACTAGTAACCGGAAGGTTGCAAGTTCAAACCCCCGAGCTGACAAGGTACAAAAATCTGTCGTTCTGCCCCTGAACAGGCAGTTAACCTGTAATTTGTTCTTAACTGACTTGCCTGGTTAAAAAAAATAAAAAGTACCACTGCATATGTTCAGATTTCCAGAATATAGTTAATTTCTCCCCACCTACTGATGTTGCCAGAATCTCTATGTTAACCAAGGGGTTTTCAGTAGGGAAGAGGGTTTTTATGACTGTCATAAACCTACCCCCAGGCCAACGTCATGACAATACCCATAGTGCACTTCATTTTATCACAGGTTTAGGACATCACTGTATTCTCTACCAGAGAGTAGGTTGGCTCTCTTTAACTTCATACATCTTTTCATTTACAAAGCTATTTTAGGAAAAATTCCCGCTGTACAACATCAATAACCTTTAAACGTACGAGTTACGTTATCCGGCCTCGAAGATGGCTAACTCTGGAATCTACAAGCAGCACAAACAGCTATAGTATTTGACAAAAGCAGAATCATTTAAAACCCTTATTAAATTTGGAATACAATCACATATGTCGATCTAATTACGTGTGGGAATACTTGGGAACAGATTTCCTACATTTGAATCACTTCCAGCTGATTTCCCAGTGATTTTACAAGTCTCCATTTTGGTTCTGTCCCTCACCTTGAAGTGGCCCTGCAGGGAAGAGAGGTTCTGTCCCTCAGATTAAAGTGGCCCTGCAGGGAAGAGAGGTTCTGTCCCTCACCTTGAAGTGGCCCTGCAGGGAAGAGAGGTTCTGTCCCTCAGATTAAAGTGGCCCTGCAGGGAAGAGAGGTTCTGTCCCTCACCTTGAAGTGGCCCTGCAGGGAAGAGAGGTTCTGTCCCTCAGATTAAAGTGGCCCTGCAGGGAAGAGAGGTTCTGTCCCTCACCTTGAAGTGGCCCTTGCAGGGAAGAGAGGTTCTGTCCCTCAGATTAAAGTGGCCCTGCAGGGAAGAGAGGTTCTGTCCCTCAGATTAAAGTGGCCCTGCAGGGAAGAGAGGTTCTGTCCCTCACCTTGAAGTGGCCCTTGCAGGGAAGAGAGGTTCTGTCCCTCAGATTAAAGTGGCCCTGCAGGGAAGAGAGGTTCTGTCCCTCAGATTAAAGTGGCCCTGCAGGGAAGAGAGGTTCTGTCCCTCACCTTGAAGTGGCCCTGCAGGGAAGAGAGGTTCTGTCCCTCACCTTGAAGTGGCCCTGCAGGGAAGAGAGGTTCTGTCCCTCAGATTAAAGTGGCCCTGCAGGGAAGAGAGGTTCTGTCCCTCACCTTGAAGTGGCCCTTGCAGGGAAGAGAGGTTCTGTCCCTCACCTTGAAGTGGCCCTTGCAGGGAAGAGAGGTTCTGTCCCTCACCTTGAAGTGGCCCTGCAGGGAAGAGAGGTTCTGTCCCTCAGATTAAAGTGGCCCTGCAGGGAAGAGAGGTTCTGTCCCTCACCTTGAAGTGGCCCTTGCAGGGAAGAGAGGTTCTTGCCCTCAGATTAAAGTGGCCCTGCAGGGGAGAGAGGGCCTGTCCCTCAGATTAAAGTGGCCAGAGGCCAGAGGTCAATAGTTTCTTCCAACACCTTAGTGAGGGCAGAGAGACACACCTGAGTGCACTGTGCGAGGCTGGAACCCACTTAAACAGACATTACTCCTTCAGTACTGAGCATCGGGTGACGAGCCAATTAATAGAAGAGGGAAATGTATTGGTGCCAAAACGCTGCTCATGTTTTTTCTGAAAAGTGTGAAGGCGATGCTGTCACTGTGGTCTGAAAATGAGGAGAGAGATGGAGGGGGCAGAGTGAGAAAGAGAGAGAGAGACGAGAGAGAGAGAGAGAGAGAGAGAGAGAGAGAGAGAGAGAGAGAGAGAGAGAGAGAGAGAGAGAGAGAGAGAGAGAGAGAGAGAGAGAGATAGAAAGAGGTTCCTAATACCACTGAAACATCAAAACTATGAGACACGGATGTGGGTGTAGGATGCTGTTGTGGATGTGGGATGCTGTTGTGGATGTGGGATGCTGTTGTGGGTGTGGGATGCTGTTGTGGGTGTGGAATGCTGTTGTGGGTGTGGGATGCTGTTGTGGGTGTGGGATGCTGTTGTGGGTGTAGGATGCTGTTGTGGGTGTGGGATGCTGTTGTGGGTGTAGGATGCTGTTGTGGATGTGGGATGCTGTTGTGGGTGTGGAATGCTGTTGTGGGTGTGGGATGCTGTTGTGGGTGTGGGATGCTGTTGTGGGTGTAGGATGCTGTTGTGGGTGTGGGATGCTGTTGTGGGTGTAGGATGCTGTTGTGGGTGTGGGATGCTGTTGTGGATGTAGGATGCAGATTGTGGATGTGGGATGCTGTTGTGGGTGTGGGATGCTGTTGTGGGTGTGGGATGCTGTTGTGGGTGTGGGATGCTGTTGTGTGTGTGGGATGCTGTTGTGGGTGTGGGATGCTGTTGTGGGTGTGGGATGCTGTTGTGGGTGTGGGATGCTGTTGTGGGTGTGGGATGCAGTTGTGGATGTGGGATGCTGTTGTGGATGTGGGATGCTGTTGTGGGTCTAGGATGCTGTTGTGGGTGTGGGATGCTGTTGTGGGTGTGGGATGCTGTTGTGGGTGTGGGATGCTGTTCTGGGTGTGGGATGCTGTTGTGGGTGTGGGATGCTGTTGTGGGTGTGGGATGCTGTTGTGGGTGTGGGATGCTGTTGTGGGTGTGGGATGCTGTTGTGGATGTGGGATGCTGTTGTGGGTGTGGGATGCTGTTGTGGGTGTGGGATGCTGTTGTGGGTGTAGGATGCTGTTGTGGGTGTGGGATGCTGTTGTGGCTGAGATCATCTGACTGTCAGTGTTGTTAAAGGTTCGCTGCATTGTTGGGTTTTTTACTCTTCGGATTACTGTGGTTAATCCTCGGCTTCAAAACAAGAGACTCCATAATTAGGTTCATCTCTCTAAGATAGGGAGTGAGGAAGGGAGAGAGATAGAGGAAGGGAGAGAGAGAAAGAGAAAGGGAGAGAGAGAGGAAGGGAGAGAGAGAGGAAGGGAGAGAGAGAAAGAAAGAGAGACAGAGAGAGAGAGAGAGAGAGAGAGAGAGAGAGAGAGAGAGAGAGAGAGAGAGAGAGAGAGAGAGAGAGAGAGAGAGAGAGAGAAAAGGAGGAAGGAAGGAAGGAAGGAAGGAAGGAAGGAAGGAAGGAAGGAAGGAAGGAAGGAAGGAAGGAAGGAAGGAAGGAAGGAAGGAGAGAGAGAGAGAGAGAGAGAGAGAGAGAGAGAGAGAGAGAGAGAGAGAGAGAGAGAGAGAGAGAGGAAGGAGAGAGAGAGAGAGAGAGAGAGAGAGAGAGAGAGAGAGAGAGAGAGAGAGAGAGAGAGAGAGAGAGAGAGAAAGGAAGGAAGGAAGGAAGGAAGGAAGGAAGGAAGGAAGGAAGGAAGGAAGGAAGGAAGGAAGGAAGGAAGGAAGGAAGGAAGGAAGAAGGAAGGAAGGAAGGAAGGAAGGAAGGAAGGGGGAGAGAGAGAGAGAGAGAGAGAGAGAGAGAGAGAGAGAGAGGAAGGAGAGAGAGAGAGAGAGAGAGAGGAAGAGAGAGAGAGAGAGAGAGAGAGAGGAAGGGAGAGAGGAAGGGAGAGAGAGAAACGTAGTGTGAGAGCAGTGGAGTAAAGTACTTAAGTAGAAATACTTTAAAGTACTACTTTTAGGGGTCTGTACTTTACTTTTGACAGGAAAATGGTCCAATTCACACACTGGTCATCCTTATTGCCTCTGATCTGGCAGACTCACTAAACATAAACGCTTCGTTTGTAAATTATGTCAGAGATGGAGTGTGAGAGAGACAAAAAGAGACAGAAAGACAGAGAGGTAGAGAGATTGACAGAGACGGAGTGAGAGAGACAAAAAGAGACAGAAAGACAGAGAGGTAGAGAGATTGACAGAGACGGAGTGTGAGAGACAGAAAGAGACAGAAAGACAGAGAGGTAGAGAGATTGATAGAGACGGAGTGTGAGAGAGACAGAAAGAGACAGAAAGACAGAGAGGTAGAGAGATTGACAGAGACGGAGTGTGAGAGACAGAAAGAGACAGAAAGACAGAGAGGTAGAGAGATTGACAGAGACGGAGTGTGAGAGACAGAAAGACAGAGAGGTAGAGAGATTGATAGAGACAGAGTGTGAGAGAGACAGAAAGAGAGAGAAAGAGAGAGAGGTAGAGAGATTGACAGAGACGGAGTGTGAGAGACAGAAAGAGACAGAAAGACAGAGAGGTAGAGAGATTGACAGAGACGGAGTGAGAGAGAGACAGAAAGACAGAGAGGTAGAGAGATTGACAGAGACAGAGTGTGAGAGAGACAGAAAGACAGAGAAAGACAGAGAGGTAGAGAGATTGATAGAGACGGAGTGTGAGAGAGACAGAAAGAGACAGAAAGACAGAGAGGTAGAGAGATTGATAGAGACAGAGTGTGAGAGAGACAGAAAGAGAGAGAAAGAGAGAGAGGTAGAGAGATTGACAGAGACGGAGTGTGAGAGAGACAGAAAGACAGAGAGGTAGAGAGATTGACAGAGACAGAGTGTGAGAGAGACAGAAAGACAGAGAAAGACAGAGAGGTAGAGAGATTGATAGAGACGGAGTGTGAGAGACAGAAAGACAGAGAAAGACAGAGAGGTAGAGAGATTGACAGAGACGGAGTGTGAGAGAGACAGAAAGACAGAGAAAGACAGAGAGGTAGAGAGATTGACAGAGACGGAGTGTGAGAGAGACAGAAAGACAGAGAAAGACAGAGGTAGAGAGATTGACAGAGACGGAGTGTGAGAGAGACAGAAAGACAGAGAAAGACAGAGAGGTAGAGAGATTGACAGAGACGGAGTGTGAGAGAGACAGAAAGACAGAGAAAGACAGAGAGGTAGAGAGATTGACAGAGACGGAGTGTGAGAGAGACAGAAAGACAGAGAAAGACAGAGAGGTAGAGAGATTGACAGAGACGGAGTGTGAGAGAGACAGAAAGAGACAGAAAGACAGAGAGGTAGAGAGATTGACAGAGACGGAGTGTGAGAGAGACAGAAAGAGAGAGAGGTAGAGAGATTGACAGAGACGGAGTGTGAGAGAGACAGAAAGAGAGAGAAAGACAGAGAGGTAGAGAGATTGACAGAGACGGAGTGAGAGAGACAGAAAGACAGAGAAAGACAGAGAGGTAGAGAGATTGACAGAGACGGAGTGTGAGAGAGACAGAAAGAGAGAGAAAGACAGAGAGGTAGAGAGATTGACAGAGACGGAGTGAGAGAGACAGAAAGACAGAGAAAGACAGAGAGGTAGAGAGATTGTAAAACATACTGTGTCTGTAAAATGTAAAAAAAAAAAGTGCTGTTGTCTATTAGTTTACTCTAATTAGAAGAGAGTGGTAGGGTAAGGGGAAAATAACAAAGGAGAATATCAATACTTTTAAAAAGTATATACACTGTATATTTACAATAAATATATATGGGGGGTATTGGAAATGATGCAGACAATGACATTGCTAGAAGCCACAATCAATCTGCAATATTAAAGCTGAAATACCCCAAGTCAATAAGAGGAAAACCTCCTCTCTCTCTCTCTCACCATGCCATTCAAGGTTAACCTGGTTCACTCTCACTCAGCACGGCTACAACCTTGGTGCGTCCCACGTAAAACCCTATTACCCACAGGGCTTTGGTCAGAAGGAGTGCACTATATAGGGAATAGGGTGCAGTAGTAGTGCACTATATAGGGAATAGGGTGCTGTAGTAGTGCACTATATAGGGACTAGGGTGCTGTAGTAGTGCACTATATAGGGAATAGGGTGCTGTAGTAGTGCACTATATAGGGAATAGGGTGCTGTAGTAGTGCACTATATAGGGAATAGGGTGCTATATTAGTGCACTATATAGGGAATAGGGTGCTATAGTAGTGCACTATATAGGGAATAGGGTGCTATAGTCGTGCACTATATAGGGAATAGGGTGCTGTAGTAGTGCACTATATAGGGAATAGGGTGCTATAGTAGTGCACTATATAGGGAATAGGGTGCTATAGTCGTGCACTATATAGGGAATAGGGTGCTGTAGTAGTGCACTATATAGGAAATAGGGTGCTATATTAGTGCACTATATAGGGAATAGGGTGCTGTAGTAGTGCACTATATAGGAAATAGGGTGCTATATTAGTGCACTATATAGGGAATAGGGTGCTATAGTAGTGCACTATATAGGGAATAGGGTGTTATAGTAGTGCACTATATAGGGAATAGGGTGCTATAGTAGTGCACTATATAGGGAATAGGGTGCTGTAGTAGTGCACTATATAGGAAATAGGGTGCTATATTAGTGCACTATATAGGGAATAGGGTGCTGTAGTAGTGCACTATATAGGAAATAGGGTGCTATATTAGTGCACTATATAGGGAATAGGGTGCTATAGTAGTGCACTATATAGGGAATAGGGTGTTATAGTAGTGCACTATATAGGGAATAGGGTGCTATAGTAGTGCACTATATAGGGAATAGGGTGCCCTTTGAGACCCAGAGCCTCTGGTCTTTGAGAAGCTGACAGCCAGAGACAGACAGAACCTTTAATAAATCCTCTTAAAGGTAATGTCCCATATTTGAGGACTACCCTATTAGATTTGTTTGTATTCAATTCAGTCTGGTATGAGAACGGTACTCCCCATCTGCAAAGACACGGTTTCTCTGCTATTGAGCTGTGCCTTAAAATCTACAGTGTGACTTACTACCATATATGGGCATGCAAGTGTATAAGGGAAGGCCGAGTCGATGACCTCATTTCAAGATGGCTGCTGCCTACGTTCCGGTTGGCGGTGTGAAGCATAAAAGCCGGGACTCCACACATCATGAGGAGGTCTTATTTGTCTGGCTGTGACCTACTGTTATTGATCACCAGCCCTGAGAGTCAAAATGTTTATTTTATACAACGATTTCACCAAAGGTAAGCTTCAATTTGGTCTGTGTTTGAGCTGTAGCTACATGACGGGTATGACATTAATCCTTAGGTTGGTGGGAACAAATCTAGCCTATTGACAATGTTCTCTAATGATGTATGACTTAATGGCAACATCGAATGTCCACCGAGTGACTATATCTCTGTGTATCAAAAATATGATGAAAACACACCACCACAATGTATGAGGGAGGTTGGTGTTGTTGTTTTTATAGTAAACAATAACTTTAAGGCACATGCAGGGTAGCCTAGTGGTTAGAGTGTAGAGGAGGCAGGGTAGCCTAGTGGTTAGAGTGTAGAGGAGGTAGGTAGCCTAGTGGTTAGAGTGTAGAGGAGGCAGGTAGCCTAGTGGTTAGAGTGTAGAGGAGGCAGGTAGCCTAGTGGTTAGAGTGTAGAGGCGGCAGGGTAGCCTAGTGGTTAGAGTGTAGAGGCGGCAGGGTAGCCTAGTGGTTAGAGTGTAGAGGAGGTAGGTAGCCTAGTGGTTAGAGTGTAGAGGAGGCAGGTAGCCTAGTGGTTAGAGTGTAGAGGCGGCAGGTAGCCTAGTGGTTAGAGTGTAGAGGAGGCAGGTAGCCTAGTGGTTAGAGTGTAGAGGCGGCAGGTAGCCTAGTGGTTAGAGTGTAGAGGCGGCAGGTAGCCTAGTGGTTAGAGTGTAGAGGCGGCAGGGTAGCCTAGTGGTTAGAGTGTAGAGGAGGCAGGTAGCCTAGTGGTTAGAGTGTAGAGGAGGCAGGTAGCCTAGTGGTTAGAGTGTAGAGGAGGCAGGTAGCCTAGTGGTTAGAGTGTAGAGGAGGCAGGTAGCCTAGTGGTTAGAGTGTAGAGGAGGCAGGTAGCCTAGTGGTTAGAGTGTAGGGGCGGCAGGTAGCCTAGTGGTTAGAGTGTAGAGGAGGCAGGTAGCCTAGTGGTTAGAGTGTAGAGGAGGCAGGTAGCCTAGTGGTTAGAGTGTAGAGGAGGCAGGTAGCCTAGTGGTTAGAGTGTAGAGGCGGCAGGGTAGCCTAGTGGTTAGAGTGTAGAGGCGGCAGGTAGCCTAGTGGTTAGAGTGTAGAGGCGGCAGGGTAGCCTAGTGGTTAGAGTGTAGAGGCGGCAGGGTAGCCTAGTGGTTAGAGTGTAGAGGAGGTAGGTAGCCTAGTGGTTAGAGTGTAGAGGAGGCAGGTAGCCTAGTGGTTAGAGTGTAGAGGCGGCAGGGTAGCCTAGTGGTTAGAGTGTAGAGGAGGCAGGTAGCCTAGTGGTTAGAGTGTAGAGGAGGCAGGTAGCCTAGTGGTTAGAGTGTAGAGGCGGCAGGGTAGCCTAGTGGTTAGAGTGTAGAGGCGGCAGGGTAGCCTAATGGTTAGAGTGTAGAGGCGGCAGGTAGCCTAGTGGTTAGAGTGTAGAGGAGGTAGGTAGCCTAGTGGTTAGAGTGTAGAGGCGGCAGGTAGCCTAGTGGTTACAGTGTAGAGGCGGCAGGGTAGCCTAGTGGTTAGAGTGTAGAGGAGGTAGGTAGCCTAGTGGTTAGAGTGTAGAGGAGGTAGGTAGCCTAGTGGTTAGAGTGTAGAGGAGGCAGGTAGCCTAGTGGTTAGAGTGTAGAGGAGGCAGGTAGCCTAGTGGTTAGAGTGTAGGGGCGGTAGGTAGCCTAGTGGTTAGAGTGTAGGGCGGCAGGTAGCCTAGTGGTTAGAGTGTAGAGGAGGTAGGTAGCCTAGTGGTTAGAGTGTAGAGGCGGCAGGGTAGCCTAGTGGTTAGAGTGTAGAGGAGGTAGGTAGCCTAGTGGTTAGAGTGTAGAGGCGGCAGGGTAGCCTAGTGGTTAGAGTGTAGAGGCGGCAGGGTAGCCTAGTGGTTAGAGTGTAGAGGAGGTAGGTAGCCTAGTGGTTAGAGTGTAGAGGCGGCAGGGTAGCCTAGTGGTTAGAGTGTAGAGGAGGCAGGTAGCCTAGTGGTTAGAGTGTAGAGGCGGCAGGTAGCCTAGTGGTTAGAGTGTAGAGGAGGTAGGTAGCCTAGTGGTTAGAGTGTAGAGGCGGCAGGGTAGCCTAGTGGTTAGAGTGTAGAGGCGGCAGGGTAGCCTAGTGGTTAGAGTGTAGAGGAGGTAGGTAGCCTAGTGGTTAGAGTGTAGAGGCGGCAGGGTAGCCTAGTGGTTAGAGTGTAGAGGCGGCAGGGTAGCCTAGTGGTTAGAGTGTAGAGGAGGTAGGTAGCCTAGTGGTTAGAGTGTAGAGGCGGCAGGTAGCCTAGTGGTTAGAGTGTAGAGGAGGCAGGTAGCCTAGTGGTTAGAGTGTAGAGGCGGCAGGTAGCCTAGTGGTTAGAGTGTAGAGGAGGTAGGTAGCCTAGTGGTTAGAGTGTAGAGGCGGCAGGGTAGCCTAGTGGTTAGAGTGTAGAGGCGGCAGGGTAGCCTAGTGGTTAGAGTGTAGAGGAGGTAGGTAGCCTAGTGGTTAGAGTGTAGAGGCGGCAGGTAGCCTAGTGGTTAGAGTGTAGAGGAGGCAGGTAGCCTAGTGGTTAGAGTGTAGAGGAGGTAGGTAGCCTAGTGGTTAGAGTGTAGAGGAGGCAGGTAGCCTAGTGGTTAGAGTGTAGAGGCGGCAGGTAGCCTAGTGGTTAGAGTGTAGAGGAGGCAGGTAGCCTAGTGGTTAGAGTGTAGAGGAGGTAGGTAGCCTAGTGGTTAGAGTGTAGAGGCGGCAGGGTAGCCTAGTGGTTAGAGTGTAGAGGAGGTAGGTAGCCTAGTGGTTAGAGTGTAGAGGAGGTAGGTAGCCTAGTGGTTAGAGTGTAGAGGAGGTAGGTAGCCTAGTGGTTAGAGTGTAGAGGCGGCAGGGTAGCCTAGTGGTTAGAGTGTAGAGGAGGTAGGTAGCCTAGTGGTTAGAGTGTAGAGGAGGCAGGGTAGCCTAGTGGTTAGAGTGTAGAGGAGGTAGGTAGCCTAGTGGTTAGAGTGTAGAGGAGGTAGGTAGCCTAGTGGTTAGAGTGTAGAGGAGGTAGGTAGCCTAGTGGTTAGAGTGTAGAGGAGGTAGGTAGCCTAGTGGTTAGAGTGTAGAGGAGGTAGGTAGCCTAGTGGTTAGAGTGTAGAGGAGGCAGGGTAGCCTAGTGGTTAGAGTGTAGAGGAGGTAGGTAGCCTAGTGGTTAGAGTGTAGAGGAGGTAGGTAGCCTAGTGGTTAGAGTGTAGAGGAGGTAGGTAGCCTAGTGGTTAGAGTGTAGAGGAGGTAGGTAGCCTAGTGGTTAGAGTGTAGAGGAGGTAGGTAGCCTAGTGGTTAGAGTGTAGAGGCGGCAGGGTAGCCTAGTGGTTAGAGTGTAGAGGAGGTAGGTAGCCTAGTGGTTAGAGTGTAGAGGCGGCAGGGTAGCCTAGTGGTTAGAGTGTAGAGGAGGTAGGTAGCCTAGTGGTTAGAGTGTAGAGGAGGTAGGTAGCCTAGTGGTTAGAGTGTAGAGGCGGCAGGGTAGCCTAGTGGTTAGAGTGTAGAGGCGGCAGGGTAGCCTAGTGGTTAGAGCGTTGGACTAGTAACCGAAAGGTTGCAAGTTCAAATCCCCGAGCTGACAAGGTACAAAATCTGTCGTTCTGCCCCTGAACAGGCAGTTAACCCACTGTTCCCCAGTAGGCTGTCATTGAAAATAAGAATTTGTTCTTAACTGACTTGCCTTGTTAAATAAAAAATAAATTTAAAAATGCAGTGTGCATAAACAATGCAATTACCACATTCAGACACTTTGGAGAGGTTGAAAGGATACTTGAATGTACCCTGGATACCCCATAACACCACACTGTTTGAGTTTTATATATTATAGTTTATATGTTTATTTTATTTTTAATTAAAGCTTAATTTAACCAGGTAGGCCAGTTGAGAACAAGTTCTCATTTACAACTGTGACCTGGCCAAGATAAAGCAAAGCAGTGCGTCAAAAACAACAACACAGAGTTACACATGGAATAAACAAATGTACAGTCAATAACAACACAATAGAAAAATCTATATACAGCGTGTGCAAATGTAGTACGATTAGGGAGGTAAGGCAATAAATAGGCCATAGTGGCGAAATAATTACAATTTAGCAATTAAACACTGGAGTGATAGATGTGCAGATGATCATATGGAAGTTTGTCAGTGAGGTTGATATGGAAGAATTTGTGTTTTTATGCTGACCAAATAGCCTTTAGGGATTAAAAATCCAAATCAAATTGTATTGGTCACCTACACGTGTTTAGCAGATGTTAATGCGGGTGTAGCGAAATGCTTGTAAAGGGATTACATGCATCTAATAGCACTGGAATTATCTCATTTACAGACATATGCCACTTCAGAGAGGTTTAGGGACACTTGGAAACATCCTATGACAACACCTGACACCACTGACTAAAACATCTGCCCATTTCTAGTTGTTAGGTCTATCAATCCCATTTCTAGTTGTTAGGTCTATCAATCCCATTTCTAGTTGTTAGGTCTATCAATCCCATTTCTAGTTGTTAGGTCTATCAATCCCATTTCTAGTTGTTAGGTCTATCAATCCCATGTCTAGTTGTTAGGTCTATCAATCCCATTTCTAGTTGTTAGGTCTATCAATCCCATTTCTAGTTGTTAGGTCTATCAATCCCATTTCTAGTTGTTAGGTCTATCAATCCCATTTCTAGTTGTTAGGTCTATCAATCCCATTTCTAGTTGTTAGGTCTATCAATCCCATTTCTAGTTGTTAGGTCTATCAATCCCATTTCTAGTTGTTAGGTTTAACAATCCCATTTCTAGTTGTTAGGTCTATCAATCCCATTTCTAGTTGTTAGGTCTAACAATCCCATTTCTAGTTGTTAGGTTTAACAATCCCATTTCTAGTTGTTAGGTCTATCAATCCCATTTCTAGTTGTTAGGTCTATCAATCCTATTTCTGGTTGTTAGGTCTATCAATCCCATTTCTAGTTGTTAGGTCTATCAATCCCATTTCTAGTTGTTAGGTCTATCAATCCCATTTCTAGTTGTTAGGTCTATCAATCCCATTTCTAGTTGTTAGGTCTATCAATCCCATTTCTAGTTGTCAGGTCTATCAATCCCATTTCTAGTTGTTAGGTCTATCAATCCCATTTCTAGTTGTTAGGTCTATCAATCCCATTTCTAGTTGTTAGGTCTATCAATCCCATTTCTAGTTGTTAGGTCTATCAATCCCATTTCTAGTTGTTAGGTCTATCAATCCCATTTCTAGTTGTTAGGTCTATCAATCCCATTTCTAGTTGTTAGGTCTAACAATCCCATTTCTAGTTGTTAGGTTTAACAATCCCATTTCTAGTTGTTAGGTCTATCAATCCCATTTCTAGTTGTTAGGTCTATCAATCCCATTTCTAGTTGTTAGGTCTATCAATCCCATTTCTAGTTGTTAGGTCTATCAATCCTATTTCTGGTTGTTAGGTCTATCAATCCCATTTCTAGTTGTTAGGTCTATCAATCCCATTTCTAGTTGTCAGGTCTATCAATCCCATTTCTAGTTGTTAGGTCTATCAATCCCATTTCTAGTTGTTAGGTCTATCAATCCCATTTCTAGTTGTTAGGTCTATCAATCCCATTTCTAGTTGTTAGGTCTATCAATCCCATTTCTAGTTGTTAGGTCTATCAATCCCATTTCTAGTTCTTAGGTCTATCAATCCCATTTCTAGTTGTTAGGTCTAACAATCCCATTTCTAGTTGTTAGGTTTAACAATCCCATTTCTAGTTGTTAGGTCTATCAATCCCATTTCTAGTTGTTAGGTCTATCAATCCCATTTCTAGTTGTTAGGTCTATCAATCCCATTTCTAGTTGTTAGGTCTATCAATCCTATTTCTAGTTGTTAGGTCTATCAATCCCATTTCTAGTTGTTAGGTCTATCAATCCCATTTCTAGTTGTTAGGTCTATCAATCCCATTTCTAGTTGTTAGGTCTATCAATCCCATTTCTAGTTGTTAGGTCTATCAATCCCATTTCTAGTTGTTAGGTCTATCAATCCCATTTCTAGTTGTTAGGTCTATCAATCCCATTTCTAGTTGTTAGGTCTATCAATCCCATTTCTAGTTGTTAGGTCTATCAATCCCATTTCTAGTTGTTAGGTCTATCAATCCCATTTCTAGTTGTTAGGTCTCAATCCCATTTCAGTTGTTAGGTCAATCCCATTTCTAGTTGTTAGGTTTAACAATCCCATTTCTAGTTGTTAGGTCTATCAATCCCATTTCTAGTTGTTAGGTCTATCAATCCCATTTCTAGTTGTTAGGTCTATCAATCCCATTTCTAGTTGTTAGGTCTATCAATCCTATTTCTGGTTGTTAGGTCTATCAATCCCATTTCTAGTTGTTAGGTCTATCAATCCCATTTCTAGTTGTCAGGTCTATCAATCCCATTTCTAGTTGTTAGGTCTATCAATCCCATTTCTAGTTGTTAGGTCTATCAATCCCATTTCTAGTTGTTAGGTCTATCAATCCCATTTCTAGTTGTTAGGTCTATCAATCCCATTTCTAGTTGTTAGGTCTATCAATCCCATTTCTAGTTGTTAGGTTTAACAATCCCATTTCTAGTTGTTAGGTCTATCAATCCCATTTCTAGTTGTTAGGTCTAACAATCCCATTTCTAGTTGTTAGGTTTAACAATCCCATTTTTTTAGTCTAACAATCCCATTTTAGTTAGGTCTAACAATCCCATTTCTAGTTGTTAGGTCTATCAATCCCATTTTAGTTGTTAGGTCTATCAATCCCATTTCTAGTTGTTAGGTCTATCAATCCCATTTCTGGTTGTTAGGTCTATCAATGCCATTTCTAGTTGTTAGGTCTATCAATCCCATTTCTAGTTGTTAGGTCTATCAATCCCATTTCTAGTTGTTAGGTCTATCAATCCCATTTCTAGTTGTTAGGTCTATCAATCCCATTTCTAGTTGTCAGGTCTATCAATCCCATTTCTAGTTGTTAGGTCTATCAATCCCATTTCTAGTTGTTAGGTCTATCAATCCCATTTCTAGTTGTTAGGTCTATCAATCCCATTTCTAGTTGTTAGGTCTATCAATCCCATTTCTAGTTGTTAGGTCTATCAATCCCATTTCTAGTTGTTAGGTCTATCAATCCCATTTCTAGTTGTTAGGTCTATCAATCCCATTTCTAGTTGTTAGGTCTATCAATCCCATTTCTAGTTGTTAGGTCTATCAATCCCATTTCTAGTTGTTAGGTCTAACAATCCCATTTCTAGTTGTTAGGTTTAACAATCCCATTTTAGTTGTTAGGTCTATCAATCCCATTTCTAGTTGTTAGGTCTATCAATCCTATTTCTGGTTGTTAGGTCTATCAATCCCATTTCTAGTTGTTAGGTCTATCAATCCCATTTCTAGTTGTTAGGTCTATCAATCCCATTTCTAGTTGTTAGGTCTATCAATCCCATTTCTAGTTGTTAGGTCTATCAATCCCATTTCTAGTTGTCAGGTCTATCAATCCCATTTCTAGTTGTTAGGTCTATCAATCCCATTTCTAGTTGTTAGGTCTATCAATCCCATTTCTAGTTGTTAGGTCTATCAATCCCATTTCTAGTTGTTAGGTCTATCAATCCCATTTCTAGTTGTTAGGTCTATCAATCCCATTTCTAGTTGTTAGGTCTATCAATCCCATTTCTAGTTGTTAGGTCTATCAATCCCATTTCTAGTTGTTAGGTCTATCAATCCCATTTCTAGTTGTCAGGTCTATCAATCCCATTTCTAGTTGTTAGGTCTATCAATCCCATTTCTAGTTGTTAGGTCTATCAATCCCATTTCTAGTTGTTAGGTCTATCAATCCCATTTCTAGTTGTTAGGTCTATCAATCCCATTTCTAGTTGTTAGGTCTATCAATCCCATTTCTAGTTGTTAGGTCTATCAATCCCATTTCTAGTTGTTAGGTCTATCAATCCCATTTCTAGTTGTTAGGTCTAACAATCCCATTTCTAGTTGTTAGGTTTAATCAATCCCATTTCTAGTTGTTAGGTCTATCAATCCCATTTCTAGTTGTTAGGTCTATCAATCCCATTTCTAGTTGTTAGGTCTATCAATCCCATTTCTAGTTGT
Organism: Oncorhynchus keta; assembly: GCF_023373465.1. Taxonomy (NCBI): domain Eukaryota; kingdom Metazoa; phylum Chordata; class Actinopteri; order Salmoniformes; family Salmonidae; genus Oncorhynchus; species Oncorhynchus keta. Next base: position 8,231,699 of record NC_068431.1, read on the forward strand.
TAGGTCTATCAATCCTATTTCTGGTTGTTAGGTCTATCAATCCCATTTCTAGTTGTTAGGTCTATCAATCCCATTTCTAGTTGTCAGGTCTATCAATCCCATTTCTAGTTGTTAGGTCTATCAATCCCATTTCTAGTTGTTAGGTCTATCAATCCCATTTCTAGTTGTTAGGTCTATCAATCCCATTTCTAGTTGTTAGGTCTATCAATCCCATTTCTAGTTGTTAGGTCTATCAATCCCATTTCTAGTTGTCAGGTCTATCAATCCCATTTCTAGTTGTTAGGTCTATCAATCCCATTTCTAGTTGTTAGGTCTATCAATCCCATTTCTAGTTGTTAGGTCTATCAATCCCATTTCTAGTTGTTAGGTCTATCAATCCCATTTCTAGTTGTTAGGTCTATCAATCCCATTTCTAGTTGTTAGGTCTATCAATCCCATTTCTAGTTGTTAGGTCTATCAATCCCATTTCTAGTTGTTAGGTCTATCAATCCCATTTCTAGTTGTTAGGTCTATCAATCCCATTTCTAGTTGTTAGGTCTATCAATCCCATTTCTAGTTGTTAGGTCTATCAATCCCATTTCTAGTTGTTAGGTCTATCAATCCCATTTCTAGTTGTTAGGTCTATCAATCCCATTTCTAGTTGTTAGGTCTATCAATCCCATTTCTAGTTGTCAGGTCTATCAATCCCATTTCTAGTTGTTAGGTCTATCAATCCCATTTCTAGTTGTTAGGTCTATCAATCCCATTTCTAGTTGTTAGGTCTAACAATCCCATTTCTAGTTGTTAGGTTTAACAATCCCATTTCTAGTTGTTAGGTCTATCAATCCCATTTCTAGTTGTTAGGTCTATCAATCCCATTTCTAGTTGTTAGGTCTATCAATCCCATTTCTAGTTGTTAGGTCTATCAATCCTATTTCTGGTTGTTAGGTCTATCAATCCCATTTCTAGTTGTTAGGTCTATCAATCCCATTTCTAGTTGTTAGGTCTATCAATCCCATTTCTAGTTGTTAGGTCTATCAATCCCATTTCTAGTTGTTAGGTCTATCAATCCCATTTCTAGTTGTTAGGTCTATCAATCCCATTTCTAGTTGTCAGGTCTATCAATCCTATTTCTAGTTGTTAGGTCTATCAATCCCATTTCTAGTTGTTAGGTCTATCAATCCCATTTCTAGTTGTCAGGTCTATCAATCCCATTTCTAGTTGTTAGGTCTATCAATCCCATTTCTAGTTGTTAGGTCTATCAATCCCATTTCTAGTTGTTAGGTCTATCAATCCCATTTTTTTTTTCTGATATTGTTCACATGTTGTGGAAGCCATCTGATGTGTTTCCAGCTTTAGTCATCAATAATTCACTTATAGGTTGTCAATGAAAGATGACTTTCAAAATAAATAAACAAAGAAACTGTTAGTTTTGTGTGTGTTTGATCTTGTATATTCTGAACTATGTAACTTCTATCTATCTTCTGATAATTTCCTCACCATCTCCCAGATGTCTTCACTCCAAATATACCAAGTTTTGGCAGAATCATGTAATTACACGTGAATAGCGGTTACTTTTGGTTTATTAGGCGGAAATCTACATTTGTGACCCGATTCAGGAAACTAGGCGTAAATCGCAAGTCACGACTTCACAGGAGAGCTGCTTGAATGTAAAAAAATAAATAAAAAATACTTTCACTTTCATGTGCCTTAATAACAAACTTGTATGCCATCTGAAAATATGAATACAATTGTTAAATTGCGAGCCTTTTTTGGTTAAGACAACAACCTCCCCACCTGCCATGATTGGCTGAGATAATGAGTGGGCTGGACATGCCGAGAGATGAGTTCGGATTGGTCTGCCATATAGAAGACGTTTGACTATTTGAGCTGGACAGTCTGTGTTGGTAATCCGGTCGAACGCGTCTTTTTTTTGAATAAGCAGCTGTGACGTGATGTGTGTGATCTTACATGTTGTTTACCTAGCTAGGTTAATTGTTTAGCTAGCTAGGTACAGTGTACAACACCTGTTGAATATGTGTCAGTAAACGTCAGCAAAAAACATAATGAAATTGTTGCCAGCGCTGGTTAGGCTGTTTTCATGATATCCAGAGGTAAACAAATCTTCGGCCAGAGTGTCAAGTTTGCTCTCTGAACGCAGGGAGATGGAAGGGGCTAAAGCTTCAGAGGGTGTGGACGATGCTGAATGGGTAGGGCTAAAGCTTAAGAGGGTGTGGACGATGCTGAATGGGTGTGGCTAAAGCTTAAGAGGGTGTGGACGATGCTGAATGGGTGTGGCTAAAACTTCAGAGGGTGTGGACGATGCTGAATGGGTGTGGCTAAAGCTTCAGAGGGTGTGGACAATGCTGAATGGGTGTGGCTAAAGCTTCAGAGGGTGTGGCCGATGCTGAATGGGTGGGGCTAAAGCTTAAGAGGGTGTGGACGATGCTGAATGGGTGGGGCTAAAGCTTAAGAGGGTGTGGACGATGCTGAATGGGTGTGGCTAAAGCTTAAGAGGGTGTGGACGATGCTGAATGGGTGTGGCTAAAGCTTAAGAGGGTGTGGACGATGCTGAATGGGTGGGGCTAAAGCTTAAGAGGGTGTGGACGATGCTGAATGGGTGGGGCTAAAGCTTAAGAGGGTGTGGACGATGCTGAATGGGTGGGGCTAAAGCTTAAGAGGGTGTGGACGATGCTGAGTGGGTGTGGCTAAAGCTTAAGAGGGTGTGGACGATGCTGAATGGGTGTGGCTAAAGCTTAAGAGGGTGTGGACGATGCTGAATGGGTGTGGCTAAAGCTTAAGAGGGTGTGGACGATGCTGAATGGGTGGGGCTAAAGCTTCAGAGGGTGTGGTCGATGCTGAATGGGTGTAGACAAGGAAGAGCTCTCTCACCGAAACGCTAAAATGCCCTTTTCTCAAAAGTGAGTTTACAAGTTTATCAACTTTCAAAGCAGAATTTATTTTCCATTCTTCCTCAAAAATGCAGTGTATGGTATAACATTTTGTAGCTCTGAGTCTCTACTTTTACCAATGTTAAAAAAATATTTCACATTTTGCTACATAGAACACAAAACCCAGGTGTTGTGTCACATTCTACCATTATATTTAAGAGGTATATCTTTCAGTCTTGGACTGCTTCCCGAATGGCACCCTATCCCCTATAAAGTGCACTACTTTAGACCAGTGTCTAAGTGGAATAGGGTGCTATTTCATACACACTCTTAAGAGATGGGCTACTTCCTGGTGTTCTCTCATGTTCTATATGTACATTACACATTCATGTCAATCCCACAATGTCATGACCGTCCCTGAGCAGAGCACTGCCCTAGGTCATCTCAGAACACACTCACACATACACACACACACACACACACACACACACACACACACACACACACACACACACACACACACACACACACACACAGGGATTAGTATGTGGACCCATTAAATGCTGCTAAGACTTAAGCTCTCTGAGAGAGAAAGCTCCGGTCTGCCTGACCGACCGTCCAGTGACACGCCAGCTCGGACGAGATTCACTTTCTTTCCAATACAAGTCTATTCTGCACTACCAATCACAGTTCACAATGATGGAGTATACAATCCCACCATTCACTGATCCCACTGCACACACACACACACACACACACACACACACACACACACACACACACACACACACACACACACACACACACACACACACACACACACACACACACACACACACAGCTGTGACTCTCAAGCCAACAATGACTGCAAAAATATGAAAACAGGATTTTCCCTGGCTGTGGCTGCTGTTGTCTTCAACATTTTAATTCTATTCATCTTTTATTTAAACCTGAAAACCTCTTGGTATTCAGTCAGACGTTCTGCCACTGAACTATGCCTCCAAACCCCATTTATAAATCTGACTTAACCCTCTCAATTCAATTCAAAACATAGGAGCAATAATCATGTTTATTGCACTGATCTGAATTGCATTTAAAGTCCTATCCTTCTCCCTGTGTAGGCGCAGAGTCCGTTCACTCACCTCTGCATCTGAGATGGAGACCTGCTTGGACTCCACCGTGGGTCTGCGTGCCACACGGGGGGAGACGTGAGTCCCCTCTGATGGGTACGTCCCTCGTTCCTGTAGCGACAGCTTCCTCCCTGAGAGGTGCGCCCGCGAAGGAGGGCCCCTTTTAGCTCCGCCCTGCTGAGCCCCGTTCCTCACGCCGTTGGCCGGTGAGACGTCTGTCTCGGTGGTCTTCATGGCGACTGCGGCCATCATGGCGGTGAGGTTACTGGGGTCAGGGGTCATTGAGTCAGAGTCAGAGTCGTCCCTTCTGCAGCCCGGGTCGGTACTCATAGCCATCACTGGAAGAAGGTATGGGGGGAACGCCGGAGTAAAAAGGGTGGAGGGAGGCGGCGTGGGCACAACAGCATCAACGTGGTCTGGGCCAGCCAGGGGGGAACTTGCACTGGATTCTCACTGGAGCTGCAGCCAATAGAGAGTAGAGAGAGGGATCATTTCATATAAGAAGAGAACATGATTGAGATGATTCTATGTTTTGTTTATTTAACCTTAATTTAACCTGTATTTATCCTATTGAGGAAACCAATGGAGACCAGGCCAAGATACACATCAAACACATTACGATGTCATAGGACATGAATTATATGGACATTGATATTGTATCAGGTTCCATGATTTACAGGTTACAGATAACAACCAGGCCAATCTAATCCACCCAAGAGCATGTACATATTGGCATTCCATCAAGTCAGTGGCCTTTCACAGGTGTAATTTGGTCCAGAAAAAAACTTTTGGTTTTAGCTAATTGTAACATTCTGTCATAAAGAGCAAATGTTTAACTTCATAAAAACCTGTTTCCCATCTAAAGAGGTTAAATAATGGTGGTGAAAATCCATCTGCCTCCTGCTCTCCAACTGCCCCTCTATCTGTCCCTCTCTCCATCTGCCTCCTCCTCTCCAACTGCCCCTCTATCTGTCCCTCTCTCCATCTGCCTCCTCCTCTCCAACTGCCCCTCTATCTGTCCCTCTCTCCATCTGCCTCCTCCTCTCCAACTGCCCCTCTATGTGTCCCTCTCTCCATCTGCCTCCTCCTCTCCAACTGCCCCTCTATCCATCTGCCTCCTCCTCTCCAACTGCCCCTCTATCTGTCCCTCTCTCCATCTGCCTCCTCCTCTCCAACTGCCCCTCTATCTGTCCCTCTCTCCATCTGCCTCCTCCTCTCCAACTGCCCCTCTATCTGTCCCTCTCTCCATCTGCCTCCTCCTCTCCAACTGCTCCTCTCCAACTGCCCCTCTATCTGTCCCTCACTCCATCTGCCTCCTCCTCTCCAACTGCCCCTCTATCTGTCCCTCTCTCCATCTGCATCCTCCTCTCCAACTGCCCCTCTATCTGTCCCTCTCTCCATCTGCCTCCTCCTCTCCAACTGCCCCTCTATCTGTCCCTTTCTCCATCTGCCTCCTCCTCTCCAACTGCCCCTCTATCTGTCCCTCTCTCCATCTGCCTCCTCCTCTCCAACTGCCCCTCTATCTGTCCCTCTCTCCTTCTGCCTCCTCCTCTCCAACTGCCCCCTCCTCTCCAACTGCCCCTCTATCTGTCCCTCTCTCCATCTGCCTCCTCCTCTCCAACTGCCCCTCTATCTGTCCCTCTCTCCATCTGCCTCCTCCTCTCCAACTGCCCCTCTATCTGTCCCTCTCTCCATCTGCCTCCTCCTCTCCAACTGCCCCTCTATGTGTCCCTCTCTCCATCTGCCTCCTCCTCTCCAACTGCCCCTCTATCTTTCCCTCTCTCCATCTGCCTCCTCCTCTCCAACTGCCCCTCTATGTGTCCCTCTCTCCATCTGCCTCCTCCTCTCCAACTGCCCCTCTATCTGTCCCTCTCTCCATCTGCCTCCTCCTCTCCAACTGCCCCTCTATCCATCTGCCTCCTCCTCTCCAACTGCCCCTCTATCTGTCCCTCTCTCCATCTGCCTCCTCCTCTCCAATTGCCCCTCTATCTGTCCCTCTCTCCATCTGCCTCTCAATTCAATTAAATTCATGGGGCTTTATTGGCATGGGGAAACATGTGTTAACATTGCCAAAGCAGGTGAGGTAGATAATATACAAAAGTGAAATAAACAATCAAAATACAGTGTTGTAACAATGTACAAATGGTTCAAGAACACAAGGGACAATAAATAAGCATAAAGATGGGTTGTATTTACAATGGTGTTTGTTCTTCACTGGTTGCCCTTTTCTTGTGGCAACAGGTCACAAATCTTGCTGCCGTGATGGCACACTGGAATTTCACCCAGTAGATATGGGAGTTTAGTGAGCACATAGCCTGTCTTCTCTTGAGAGCCACGTCTGCCTACTGCGGACTTTCTCAATAGCAAGGCTATGCTCACTAAGTCTGTACATAGTCAAAGCTTTCCTTAAGTTTGGGTCAGTCACAGTGGTCAGGTATTCTGCTACTGTGTACTCTCTGTTTAGGGCCAAATAGCATTCTAGTTTGCTCTGTTTTTTTTGTTAATTCTTTCCAATGTGTCAAGTAATTATCTTTTTGTTTTCTCATGATTTGGTTGGGTCTATTGTGCTGCTGTCCTGGGGCTCTGTGGGGTCTGTTTGTGTTTGTGAACAGAGCCCCAGGACCAGCTTGCTTAGGGGACTCTTCTCCAAGTGAATCTCTCTGTAGGTGATGGCTTTGTTATGGAAGGTTTGGGAATCACTTCCTTTTAGGTGGTTGTAGAATTTAACGGCTCTTTTCTGGATTTTGATAATTAGTGGGTATCGGCCTAATTCTGCTCTGCATGCATTATTTGGTGTTTTACGTTGTACACGGAGGATATTTTTGCAGAATTCTGCATGCAGAGTCTCAATTTGGTGTTTGTCCCATTTTGTGAAGTCTTGGTTGGTGAGCGGACCCCAGACCTCACAACCATAAAGGGCAATGGGCTCTATGACTGATTCAAGTATTTTTAGCCAGATCCTAATTGTAATGTTGAAATGTATGTTCCTTTTGATGGCATAGAATGCCCTTCTTGCCTTGTCTCTCAGATCGTTCACAGCTTTGTGGAAGTTACCTGTGGCGCTGATGTTTAGGCCAGGTATGTATAGTTTTTTGTGTGCTGTAGGGCAACAGTGTCTAGATGGAATTTGTATTTGTGGTCCTGACGACTGGACCTTTTTTGGAACACCATTATTTTGGTCTTACTGAGATTTACTGTCAGGGCCCAGGTCTGACAGAATCTGTGCATAAGATCTAGGTGCTGCTGTAGGCCCCCCTTGGTTGGTGACAGAAGCACCAGATCATCAGCAAACAGTAGACATTTGACTTCGGATTCTAGTAGGGTGAGGCCGGGTACTGCAGACTTTTCTAGTGCCCGCGCCAATTCGTTGATATATATGTTGAAGAGGGTGGGGCTTAAGCTGCATCCCTGTCTCAACCCACAACCCTGTGTGAAGAAATGTGTGTGTTTTTTGTCAATTTTAACCACACACTTGTTGTTTGTGTACATGGATTTTATAACGTCGTATGTTTTACCCCCAACACCACTTTCCATCAATTTGTATAGCAGATCCTCATGCCAAATTGAGTCAAAGGCTTTTTTGAAATCAACTAATCATGAGAAGACTTTGCCTCTCTCCATCTGCCTCTCTCTCTCTCCCTCCCTCTCCCTCTCTCTATCTCTCTCTCTCTCTCTCTCTCCCCATCTGCCTCTCTCTCCCTCTCTCTGACTCTCCATTTGTCTCTCTCTCTCCATCTGTCCATTTGCCTCTCTCTCTCTCTATCTCTCTCCATTTGTCTCTGTCTAACTCTCTCTCCATTTGTCTTGGTCTGTCTGTCTCTCTCTCTCTCTCTCTCTCTCTCTCTCTCTCTATCTGTCTCTGACTCTCTATCTGTCTCTGACTCTCTCTCCATCTGTCATCTGATTTCTCTCTCTCATCTGTCCATTTCTCTCTCTCTCTCTCTCTCTCTCTCTCTCTCTCTCTCTCATCTCTCTCTCTCTCTCTCTCTCTCTCTCTCTCTCTCTCTCTCTCTCTCTCTCTCTCTCTCTCTCTCTCTCTCTCTCTCTCTCTCTCTCTCTCTCTCATTTGTCTCTCTCTCTCTCTCTCTCTCTCTGTCTCCAGCTCTCTCTCTGTCTGTGTGTGTGTTCACATGTCTGTCTTAACACAGATCTGATGAACAAGATCCACTGTCTCATGCAATTACACCGAGTGTATGTGTCTGTGTGTGTGTCTGTCTGTGTGTGTGTTTGTGTGTGTCTCTGTGTGTTTGAACCTATGTGACAATCACAGCAGAGATTTGTTCATTGTAAGCTCTCCCCTTTTATCCCAAATGTAAATGAGGGAAACAGCTTGTCATAGTGAGCTGGTATCAGAGGGAGGTGGAGCAGCCAGCTGGTTGAGGAATTATTGTCTCTGCAGGAAAGACCACAGACAGAGGTTCAGATCTACTCCAAGATGAAGGACAGGAGGAAGGAAGGAAGGAAGGACAGACAGAACACAGGAAACATGTTTCAAAGAACCTATCTTAATCAGGGATGAAATAACACACAGTAACACACACACAGTAAAACACACACAGTAACACACAGTAACACACACAGTAACACACGTGCGCACACACACAGTAACACAAACTTTTTTTAAAAATGTTTAACTTTAGTTGATTTAGTAAATATTTTCTTAACTCTATTTTCCTATAACTGTATGGTTGGCAATTCACAGTAAGATTTACACCTGTTTGTAACGTCTGCTTCCAACTCACACTCTCAAACACATAGATCCCCTGAACGTAGCTCACTCTCCAGATCCCAGTCACCTGAATTCTGATCACCTGTTCACACACCTGTATGTCATTATCACACACTATTTAGTTCAGTTCTTTGCACCCCATCATCGTGAGGTACTGTTTGTTTTGTGACACACTTCTATTCGGAGTGCTGGTTTTCCCATAATTTAATCCTCCCGTGGATGATAGTTTGTCCTGCATCACTAACGACGCTTTGCCTATTCCTTGTCTGTACTTTAGCCTATCAGATTTCCTGTTATCAACCTATTGCCTGATCTCCCAGACGACGTTACTAGCCTTTTCCCTGCCTGTACTCTTGCCTTTTCTGACCCCCTGTGTATGACCTTCTGCCCGGACCAGGGGCAGGACCTGCCTGCCCCTGGACCCACTCACGACTCATCATATTTTAGTGCATGACGGTGGCTGCATCATGTTATGGGTATGCTTGTCATCGGAAACTGAATTGAGCTAAGAACAGGCAAAATCCTAGAGGAAAACCTGATAAGGTCTGCTTTCAAACAGACACTGGGAGACAAATTCACCTTTCAGCATGACAATAACCTAAAACACAAAGACAAATATACACTGGAGTTGGTTACCAAGACAACACTGAATGTTCCTGAGTGGCCTAGTTACAGTTTTGACTTAAATCAGCTTGAAAATATATGGAAAGACTTAAAAATGGCTGTATAGCAATGATCAACTTGACAGACCTTAAAGAATTTTGAAAATAACTATGTGCAAATGTTGCACATTCCAGGTGTGGAAAGCTCTTAGAGACTTACCCAGAAAGACTCACAGCTGTAATCACTCTTAGAGACTTACCCAGAAAGACTCACAGCTGTAATCACTCTTAGAGACTTACCCAGAAAGACTCACAGCTGTAATCACTCTTAGAGACTTACCCAGAAAGATACACAGCTGTCATCAGGGGATTTAATATGTATCTATTTTTCATAACATTTTTTAAAATTGTAGAGTTATTCTTCTACTTTGACGTTAGTGTTGTGTGGGTCATTGACAAAAAAAGAAAGGTACTTCCATTTGAATCCCACCCTGTGACATAAAAAGTGTACAAACAGTACAAACTATACAAACAGTAACACACACACACACACACACACACACACACACACACACACACACACACACACACACACACACACACACCACACACACACACACACACACACACCATAACACACACACACACACACACACCATAACACACACACACACACACACCGTAACACCATAACACACACGTAACACACACACACACCATAACACACACACACACACACACACACACACACACACACACACACACACACACACCGTAACACACACACACACACACACACACACACACACACACACTGTAACACACACACACACGTAACACACACACACACACACACACACACACACACACACACACACACACACACACACACACACACACACACACACACACTGTAACACACACACACCGTAACACGCACACACACACACACACACACACACACACACACACACACACACACACACACACACACACACACACACACACACACCGTAACACACACACACACACCGTAACACACACACACACCGTAACACACACACACACACCGTAACACACACACACACATACCGTAACACATACACACCGTAACACACACACACTGTGACACACACACACTGTGACACACACACCGTAACACACACACACCGTAACACACACACACTGTAACACACACACACTGTGACACACACACCGTAACACACACACACCGTAACACACACATACCGTAACACACACACACTGTAACACACACACACTGTAACACACACACACCGTAACACACACATACCGTAACACACACACACTAACACACACACACCGTAACACACACACACCGTAACACACACACACCGTAACACACACACACCGTAACACACACACACCGTAACACACACACACCGTAACACACACATACCGTAACACACACATACCGTAACACACACACACTGTAACACACACACACCGTAACACACACACACCGTAACACACACATACCGTAACACACACATACCGTAACACACACACACTGTAACACACACACACCGTAACACACACATACCGTAACACACACATACCGTAACACACACACACCGTAACACACACACACCGTAACACACACATACCGTAACACACACACACTGTAAAACACACACACTGTAACACACACACACCGTAACACACACATACCGTAACACACACACACTGTAACACACACACACCGTAACACACACACACTGTAACACACACACACCGTAACACACACATACCGTAACACACACACACTGTAACACACACACACCGTAAGACACACACACACTGTAACACACACACACACTGTAACACACACATACCGTAACACACACACACCGTAACACACACACACCGTAACACACACATACCGTAACACACACATACCGTAACACACACATACCGTAACACACACACACTGTAACACACACACACATTAACACACACACACATTAACACATTGTCATCTTCTGCTATTTCTTAGAACCCTTAGAACCCTTTAGTCAGTGGATGGTATTCTAGATAACTGGGACTTTTAACTGGGGTCAGGTGGATTCAACTGGGACTTTTAACTGGGGTCAAGTGGATTCAACTGGGTCTTTTAACTGGGGTCAAATGAGATTCAACTGGGACCTTTAACTGGGGTCAAATGGGATTCAACTGGGACTTTTAACTGGGGTCAAGTGGATTCAACTGGGACTTTTAACTGGGGTCAAGTGGATTCAACTGGGACTTTTAACTGGGATCAAATGGGATTCAACTGGGACTTTTAACTGGGGTCAAGTGGATTCATGCAGAATTGTATTTTTCACCAGGGCTCCTGGCTCCATGTCAACTGCAGTCGTTTCACAGAAACATCAAATGCTTCTGTCTCTGCCTCACCCCAACTCACAACACGCTTGGCTGTGTGTGTGTGTGTGTGTGTGTGTGTGTGTGTGTGTGTGTGTGTGTGTGTGTGTGTGTGTGTGTGTGTGTGTGTGTGTGTGTGTGTGTGTGTGTGTGTGTTCGTGTGTGTGTGTTGTCTCCACCATATCAGTTCACTCACAGTGGGTGGGCAATCCAAGTTCTGGAGGGCTGGCTGCTCGTTGCCCCTGACAACCATTAAATGTGAAGGACCTTGACGCACCCACAAATTCACTAAAACTTACAGCGCGTAGCTTTCAGTGTTCCTTGGTCGGATGACTGTCTTTCTACTAAATAACAAACACTGCTGCCAAAACAGTACACTGAAAGCAATTACACTTTGACAATTACACAATTACACTTTGACAATTACACAATTACCCTTTGACAATTACACAATTACACTTTGACAATTACACAATTACACTTTGACAATTACACAATTACACTTTGACAATTACACAATTACACTTTGAAAGCCTTTTCATTGGTTGAAGCATAGAGGCAGAGTGGAGTGGTTGAGGAATTGAGAGAAAGAGAAGTGCCATTGACTCTTGACCCCATTGATAAACATGGAGAAGCCACTTCCTGGTATTAGGCTGATAAGTAAAACAACCCAATAATTGCACATGGAAGCGTTATAGAAAATAAAACACATTCATTGGACCAGCGCCGTGGCTGATTCTATGGGATTAGCAGTGAAAACATGACCAGAGGTCAGGACAGCCATGAATAGAGAGGCTGTAGATATAACGTCTAAATTAACAGAATGATAGTATGGGTTCTAGTATGATTCTATGGGATTAGCAGTGAAAACATGACCAGAGGTCAGGACAGCCATGAATAGAGAGGCTGTAGATATAACGTCTAAATTAACAGAATGATAGTATGGGTTCTAGTATGATTCTATGGGATTAGCAGTGAAAACATGACCAGAGGTCAGGACAGCCATGAATAGAGAGGCTGTAGATGTAACGTCTAAATTAACAGAATGATAGTATGGGTTCTAGTATGATTCTATGGGATTAGCAGTGAAAACATGACCAGAGGTCAGGACAGCCATGAATAGAGAGGCTGTAGATATAACGTCTAAATTAACAGAATGATAGTATGGGTTCTAGTATGATTCTATGGGATTAGCAGTGACAACCAGAGGTCAGGACATCATGTCGCAAAGTGGCTTTAGATTAGTCAGAAAAAACATTTTAAATGAATAGAATGACAGTTATGCTTTGTTGTTGCCTGAGTAGTTAAGCTGAAATTTACTACGGTTGTGTTTATTTTCAACTTTGATGGCGAACTGTATGTACTGCTAATATTCTCTTTCAGAATGGGGTCACGGGAGAATTTCCAAAATCCTGAAGAAAAACATTTATGAAAATGGGGTCACGGGAGAATTTCCAAAATCCTGAAGAAAAACATTTATACAAAAATATATATATTATAATATAGCACAGAGAGGACAGGGAGGAAAGAACACGAATGTGACAACAACTAAAATAGTCTCACGTTATTGAAAATAAGAATTTGTGGAGAATAGGTAAAATAAACACATTAAAAATTATGGTCACCATGCCAAGTTTGCAAGCGTCAGTTTTGGGGATGGTGTTCAGCTTGACAATGCCACCATGCAGTGGAAGTGGCAACACGTTCTCTGGAGGGATGAATCGCACTTCACCATCTGGCAGTCCGATAGACAAATCTGGGTTTGGCGGTTACCAGGAGAACGCTACCTGCCCCAATGCATAGTGCCAACTGTAAAGTTTGGTGGAGGAAGAATAATGATCTGGGGCTGTTTTTCATGGTTTGGATTAGGCCCCTTAGTTCCAGTGAAGGGAAATCTTAACACTACAGCATACAATGACATTCTAGATTATTTTGTGCTTCCAGGGTAGCCTAGTGGTTAGAGCGTTGGACTAGTAACAGAAAGGTTGCAAGTTCACATCCCCGAGCTGACAAGATACAAATCTGTCGTTCTGCCCCTGAACAGGCAGTTAACCCACTGTTCCTAGGCCGTTATTGAAAATAAGAATTTGTTCTTAACTGACTTGCCTAGTTAAATAAAGGTAAAATAAAAAAAATTAAAAATTAAAATTAAATTCCAAGTTTGTGGCAACAGTTTTGGGGATGGCCCTTTCCTGTTTCAGCTTGACAATGCCCCCATGCACCAAGCGAGGTCCATACATCTTTTTTTTTAGATCAATGTGGAAGAACTTGACTGGCCAGCACAGAGCCTTGACCTTAACTCCATCTAACATGTTTGGGATGAATTGGAACGCCGACTGCGAGCCAGGCCTAATCGCCCAACATCAGTGCCCGACCTCACTAACGCTCTTGTGGCTGAATGGAAGCAAGTACCAGCAGCAATGTTCCAACATCTAGTGGAAAGCCTTCCCAGAAGAGTGGAGGCTGTTATAGCAGCAATGTTCCAACATCTAGTGGAAAGCCTTCCCAGAAGAGTGAAGGCTGTTATAGCAGCAATGTTCCAACATCTAGTGGAAAGCCTTCCCAGAAGAGCAGAGGCTGTTATAGCAGCAATGTCCCAACATCTAGTGGAAAGCCTTCCCAGAAGAGTGAAGGCTGTTATAGCAGAAATGTTCCAACATCTAGTGGAAAGCCTTCCCAGAAGAGTGGAGGCTGTTATAGCAGAAATGTTCCAACATCTAGTGGAAAGCCTTCCCAGAAGAGCAGAGGCTGTTATAGCAGAAATGTTCCAACATCTAGTGGAAAGCCTTCCCAGAAGAGTGGAGGCTGTTATAGCAGCAATGTTCCAACATCTAGTGGAAAGCCTTCCCAGAAGAGTGGAGGCTGTTATAGTAGCAACGTTCCAACATCTAGTGGAAAGCCTTCCCAGAAGAGTGGAGGCTGTTATAGCAGCAATGTTCCAACATCTAGTGGAAAGCCTTCCCAGAAGAGTGGAGGCTGTTATAGCAGCAATGTTCCAACATCTAGTGGAAAGCCTTCCCAGAAGAGCAGAGGCTGTTATAGCAGCAATGTTCCAACATCTAGTGGAAAGCCTTCCCAGAAGAGTGGAGGCTGTTATAGCAGCAATGTTCCAACATCTAGTGGAAAGCCTTCCCAGAAGAGTGGAGGCTGTTATAGCAGAAATGGGGGACCAACTCCATATTAATGCCCATGATTTTGTAATGAGACGTTCGACGAGCAGGGTGTCCACATACTGTTGGTCATATAGTGAATCTCAAAATTATTGTAATGTTGAAAAAAAGGTGTATATATATATATACAGTGGGGAGAACAAGTATTTGATGCACTGACAATTTAGCAGGTTTTCCTATTTACAAAGCATGTAGAGGTCTGTAATTTTTATCATAGGTACACTTCAACTGTGAGAGACAGAATCTAAAACAATCACATTGTATGATTTTTAAGTAATTAATTTGCATTTTATACATAAAATACTAAAACCTTCTACAGATGAGTGATCGAATCAGTGGATTCAGAGGAAATAATTCCTATTGGAGAGAGATCATAAATATAGTATCCACCATAAATATAGTATCCACCATAAATATAGTATCCACCATAAATATAGTATCCACCATAAATATAGTATCCACCATAAATATAGTATCCACCATAAATATAGTATCCACCATAAATATAGTATCCACCATAAGAAAACAGCATCAGTAAGTGTCCCACACGAGTGACGACTGCTCACCTCCAACACCTTGGGACCTACTTCTCAATCCATTTGACTGTGATCCTGGCTCAGTTGACATGCCGGTAAGTGAAATGGAACAGCTGATCGAATACATTCATTCACGGTTCACTACGTAGGAGTTTTGGTCCCGAACTCAAAGGGAATACACTGCCATCTCCCTCTGAGCATTAATATCACGTTCAAGACAACTGGGAAATCTCCAACTTCCGACTTCAGTGTGTTCAAGACAACTGGGAAATCTCCAACTTCCGACTTCAGTGTGTTCAAGACAACTGGGAAATCTCCAACTTCCGACTTCAGTGTGTTCTTGACAACTGGGAAATCTCCAACTTCCGACTTCAGTGCGTTCAAGACAACTGGGAAATCCCCAACTTCCGACTTCAGTGTGTTCAAGACAACTGGGAAATCTCCAACTTCCGACTTCAGTGCGTTCAAGACAACTGGGAAATCTCCAACTTCCGACTTCAGTGCGTTCAAGACAACTGGGAACTCTGAAAAAAAAACGCCTTCTGACTGGGGGAAAAAAAAACATTTTGACTGGTCATCCAACTCGGAATTCCAACTCGGGAACTCTTTCTAGAGCTCCGACTTTCCGACCTGAAGATCACTGACATCGTAATTTGACCTCGTATTTTCCTGAGTTCCCAGTTGTCTTGAAGGCACCAAAACCAAAATCCGATCAAGGTTGGATTTGACAGCAGAGATGAGGTGGTCCCTGTCGACCAGGCCCTCTGACTTTGAGAAGCCACGCCCCCTGACTTTGAGAAGCCACGCCCCCTGACTTTGAGAAGCTCCGGTGAGACATGCATCAAGTCACACCCATCTCATTAGTGGCGGTGAGATAAGATGCAGTACATTATGTCAGACTAATTTGCAATTGACTGTCATAGCCCCACATTAAGAGTAAACATTGGCTGTTAACTACATACTTTTTTCACATGGGTGGGGTCAAGAGAATTTTCAGGTATTTGGGTCATTCCACAAAATGAGTGCCTTTTGCGCCCCTTTAAGTAAAAATTATATATCGATACTGCATTTTAAAAGCCTATTACATTAAATTAAGTGCCCGTTTAATGTAGACTACAAGGAAAATTTTATATATATATATATATATATATATAAATCTGATATCTTGTGCTGCTTGTACTACACTGTGTGTGTGTGTGTGTGTGTGTGTGTGTGTGTGTGTGTGTGTGTGTGTGTGTGTGTGTCCGTCCCTCACGAGGTTTAAGTATCAACAGGAGCCACAGTACTTCTCTATGGTACCCCATTTTGGCTTCTCCGTTGCCAAACATACAATACAAGCTTACTGTTTTCATATCATATTGCAGAAGCAGAGCAGAGCAAAAAATAAATACATGAATAAATAGATACATATAATGGATGGAAACTTTCGAGAGAGCCAAATGCTCTTTCAATCTGTCCCCATATTTAGGTGGATATTAGGAGGAGATGAAGAGAATGCACACAGGGTCTGCTGATCGTTCCATGTTCTTCAAGTAGAGACCCACTTCAAGCTTGGTCTTCATTTGTCTTCTAAATCAGTTTGTTGTGTTCCAGGAAGCAAACAAAGATTGTCAAGGACGACATGGAAATGTCTATAGTATTTCAGAGCACGACAGCGCCGAGTGGATTTTTAATTGTATTTTGTATTTAACTAGGCAAGTCAAGTTAAGAACAAATTCTTATTTACAATGACGGCCTACACAAAGGCAAACAGCCTCCTGCGGGGACGGGGGCTGGGATAAAAATATATATATTTAATTTGACCTTTATTTAACCAGGCAAGTCAGTTAAGAACATATTCTTATTTTCAATGACGGCCTGGGAACAGTGGGTTAACTGCCTGTTCAGGGGCAGAACGACAGATTTGTACCTTGTCAGCTCGGGGGTTTGAACTTGCAACCTTCCGGTTACTAGTCCAACGCTCTAACCACCAGGCTACGCTGCCGTATATATATATATATACTGTGCACTGGGAACTGGGAAATCTCTAGCACAGGCTGCAATTGATTTACATTTACATTTAAGTCATTTAGCAGACGCTCTTATCCAGAGCGACTTACAAATTGGTGCATTCACCTTATGACATCCAGTGGAACAGCCACTTTACAATAGTGCATCTAAATCTTTTAAGGGGGGTGAGAAGGATTACTTTATCCTATCCTAGGTATTGCTTTGAATTGATATGGTGAAAATAATATGTGGGGAGGCAGAGACACAGAATCTCTTGTTTCTCAGTGTTATCTGACACAGGTATTGATGTGCGTTTCTGTGTCTCTGCCTCCTCACATATTATTTTCACCATATTAATTTCAGCCTGTGCTGAGAGAAGGACAGTGCGCCGTCTAGCCATACTCCTAACTACTTGCACATCAAGCTCTAAACCCTCAGAGGTAGTAATCACACCCGGGGCATTCTTCTTACCAAACCACGCATATAGGACAAAATACACATCACGACAAGAGAGACAACACAACACTACAGAAAGAGAGACCTAAGACAACAACACAGCATGGCAGCAACACAACATGGTTGCAGCACAAAACATGGTACAAACATTATTGGGCACAGACAACAGCACAAAGGGCAAGAAGGTAGAGACAACAATACATCACGCAAAGCAGCCACAACTGTCAGTAAGAGTGTCCATGATTGAGTCTGAACGAACTGTCCAGTTTGAGTGTTTCTTGCAGCTCCTTCCAGTCGCTATCTGAACTGAAAAGAGGAGCGACCCAGGAATGTGTGTGCTTTGGGGACCTTTAACAGAATGTGACTGGCAGAACAGGTGTTGTATGTGGAGGATGAGGGCTGCAGTAGATATCTCAGATAGGGGGAAGTGAGGCTTTAAAGGGTTTTATAAACAAGTATCAACCAGTGGGTCTTGCGAAGGGTAGACAGAGATGACCAGTTTACAGAGGAGTACAGAGGAGTACAGAGGAGTACAGAGTACAGAGTGCAGAGTGCAGTGATGTATAAGGAGCATTGGTGGCAAATCTGATGGGCGAATGGTAAAGAACATCTAGCTGCTCGAGAGCACCCTTACCTGCCGATCTATAAATGATGTCTCTGTAATCTAGCATGGGGTAGGATGGTCATCTGAATCAGGGTTAGTTTGGCAGCTGGGTTGAAAGAGGAGCGATTTACAATAGAGGAAACCAATTCTAGATTTAACTTTAGCCTGCAGCTTTGATATGTGCTGAGAGAAGGACAGTGCACCGTCTAGCCACACTCCCAAGTACTTGTATGAGGTGACTACCTCAAGCTCTAAACCCTCAGAGGTAGTAATCACGCCTGTGGGGAGAGGTGTATTCTACAGCAGAGTCATTGATACAAATCCTCATTCCTCTACCTATCTGAAACACAAGCCTGTACAGTACACGGCCATTTAGACTTGGACCGAATTGATCATGTCAGTCTCAAATATCAATCCACCAAGACAAAACTCTCTGCAGTGGAGAGGGCAGTACAGTACTCAGGGTCCTCATCCACCACCAATATCCATCACAATGTACAGTACTACAGGGTCCTCATCCACCACTAATATCCATCACTACCTCAATGTACAGTACTCAGGGCCCTCATCCACCACTAATATCCATCACTACCTCAATGTACAGTACTCCAGGGTCCTCATCCACCACTAATATCCATCACTACCTCAATGTACAGTACTCAGGGTCCTCATCCACCACTAATATACATCACAATGTACAGTACTCAGGGCCCTCATCCACCACTAATATACATCACAATGTATAGTACTCCAGGGCTCTCATCCACCACTAATATACATCACTACCTCAATGTACAGTACTCCAGGGTCCTCATCCACCACCAATATCCATCACAATGTACAGTACTCAGGGCCCTCATCCACCACTAATATACATCACAATGTACAGTACTCAGGGCCCTCATCCACCACTAATATACATCACAATGTATAGTACTCCAGGGCCCTCATCCACCACTAATATACATCACTACCTCAATGTACAGTACTCCAGGGTCCTCATCCACCACCAATATCCATCACAATGTACAGTACTCAGGGCCCTCATCCACCACTAATATACATCACAATGTATAGTACTCCAGGGCCCTCATCCACCACTAATATACATCACAATGTATAGTACTCCAGGGTCCTCATCCACCACTAATATCCATCACTACCTCAATGTACAGTACTCCAGGGTGCTCATCCATCACTAATATACACCACTACCTCAATGTACAGTACTCCAGAGTCCTCATCCACCACTAATATACACCACTACCTCAATGTATAGTACTCCAGGGTCCTCATCCACCACTAATATCCATCACTGCCTCAATGTACAGTACTCCAGGGTGCTCATCCATCACTAATATACACCACTACCTCAATGTACAGTACTCCAGAGTCCTCATCCACCACTAATATACACCACTACCTCAATGTACAGTACTCCAGGGTCCTCATCCACCACTAATATACACCACTACCTCAATGTACAGTACTCCAGGGTCCTCATCCACCACTAATATACATCACTACCTCAATGTTCAGTACTCCAGGGTCCTCATCCACCACTAATATACATCACTACCTCAATGTACAGTACTCCAGGGTCCTCATCCACCACTAATATACATCACTACCTCAATGTTCAGTACTCCAGGGTCCTCATCCACCACTAATATACATCACTACCTCAATGTTCAGTACTCCAGGGTCCTCATCCACCACTAATATACATCACTACCTCAATGTACAGTACTCCAGGGTCCTCATCCACCACCACACTGCTTTTTTTCTTTTTGCAAAAATACACAGAACACCAACCAACAGTAAACAGCATGCAACTCCACATAGTGTTAAATACACAGCTGAAGCTTGAGACAAAAATTTACCAAGTAAACATGCCAATGTTTTCCCACTCAATGACTTGTTTGGTATGCTGTTAACCTTGGTCTGTGTGTGTGTGTGTGTGTGTGTGTGTGTGTGTGTGTGTGTGTGTGTGTGTGTGTGTGTGTGTGTGTGTGTGTGTGTGTGTGTGTGTGTGTGTGTGTGTGTGTGTGTTTGTTTGTGTGTGTGTGTGTGTGAGAGAGAGTAAATACTGCCAATATTTATCTGCTTATTTATCTTCCCCTACTATGCTTAGTAACTATTTGCACATTGCTAAAACACTGTACACAGCTGACAATAACACCTAAAATGTATTTTTCTTTTTCAAACCTTTGACTGCAATATTTACTGTTAAATTCTAATAGAAGAAGACTTGTTTGTTGTAGAGAGTGGTGTGTGAGGTGGATGAGGACTCTGGAGTACTGTACATTGAGGTAGTGGTGTGTGAGGTGGATGAGGACTCTGGAGTACTGTACATTGAGGTAGTGATGTATATTAGTGGTGGATGAGGACCCTGGAGTACTGAACATTGAGGTAGTGGTGTATATTAGTGGTGGATGAGGACCCTGGAGTACTGAACATTGAGGTAGTGGTGTATATTAGTGGTGGATGAGGACCCTGGAGTACTGTACATTGAGGTAGTGATGTATATTAGTGGTGGATGAGGACTCTGGAGTACTGTACATTGAGGTAGTGATGTATATTAGTGGTGGATGAGGACTCTGGAGTACTGTACATTGAGGTAGTGGTGTATATTAGTGGTGGATGAGGACCCTGGAGTACTGTACATTGAGGTACTGGTGTATATTAGTGGTGGATGAGGACTCTGGAGTACTGTACATTGAGGTAGTGATGGATATTGGTGGTGATTGAGGGCCCTGGAGTACTGTACATTGAGGTAGTGGTGTATATTAGTGGTGGATGAGGACCCTGGAGTACTGTACATTGAGGTAGTGATGTATATTAGTGGTGGATGAGGACCCTGGAGTACTGTGCATTGAGGTACTGGTGTATATTAGTGGTGGATGAGGACACTGGAGTACTGTGCATTGAGGTACTGGTGTATATTAGTGGTGGATGAGGACCCTGGAGTACTGTACATTGAGGTACTGGTGTATATTAGTGGTGGATGAGGACACTGGAGTACTGTGCATTGAGGTAGTGATGTATATTAGTGGTGGATGAGGACACTGGAGTACTGTACACTGTGATGGATATTGATTGACAAGCTAGATGCTCCTGAGGCGTGAGAGAGTGCACACTGACAGAAACCACAGGAGTATTCCCCCAGGGACCACTTTACCTCAGTCAAACTGAGCAAAACTGGTTGAAATGATGTCATAGTTTCATAGTTTTTTGCCCACAGAATAGTTGGATCGGTGTTGCTTAAGGAACGGTAGGTAGGGTTAGTAGTGAGGGCAGTGTCTGAATCAATACACAGCTCCCGGAATTACACAACGACAGTAGAGATTCTAGTGTTGTATCTCTCTCCGTAACCAGGAAGTATTTATTTATTTACCTCAATGTTCCGGGATGATCCGTCTTTCCTCTGAAAATCAACAAGAACCCGTAAAGGAAAATAGAAGGAGGTCTAGGAAATACTCTCAATAGAGCAATGGCAATCAGACGCAAACTACACAGCCATTATCCAGTCCGGCAGGCCCAATAAACACGTCTGATCACATTTAGGACTGCGTTCAGTAGCCTAAATACTGTATTACATTCAGTAGTCTAAATACTGTATTATATTCAGTAGCCTAAATACTGTATTACATTCAGTAGCCTAAATACTGTATTACATTCAGTAGCCTAAATACTGTATTACATTCAGTAGCCTAAATACTGTATTACATTCAGTAGCCTAAATACTGTATTACATTCAGTAGCCTAAATACTGTAATACATTCAGTAGTCTAAATACTCTATTACATTCAGTAGTCTAAATACTGTATTACATTCAGTAGTCTAAATACTGTATTACATTCAGTAGTCTAAATACTGTATTACATTCAGTAGCCTAAATACTGCATTACATTCAGTAGTCTAAATACTGTATTACATTCAGTAGTCTAAATACTGTATTACATTCAGTAGCCTAAATACTGCATTACATTCAGTAGCCTAAATACTGTATTACATTCAGTAGTCTAAATACTGTATTACATTCAGTAGTCTAAATACTGTATTACATTCAGTAGCCTAAATACTGCATTACATTCAGTAGTCTAAATACTGTATTACATTCAGTAGTCTAAATACTGTATTACATTCAGTAGCCTAAATACTGTATTACATTCAGTCGCCTAAATACTGTAATACATTCAGTAGCCTAAATACTGTATTACATTCAGTAGTCTAAATACTGTATTACATTCAGTAGCCTAAATACTGTATTACATTCAGTAGTCTAAATACTGTATTACATTCAGTAGCCTAAATACTGTATTACATTCAGTAGCCTAAACACTGTATTACATTCAGTAGCATAAATACTGTATTACATTCAGTAGTCTAAATACTCTATTACATTCAGTAGCCTAAATACTGTATTACATTCAGTAGTCTAAATACTGTATTACATTCAGTAGTCTAAATACT
The DNA here is from genome assembly GCF_023373465.1 of Oncorhynchus keta. NCBI lineage: Eukaryota > Metazoa > Chordata > Actinopteri > Salmoniformes > Salmonidae > Oncorhynchus > Oncorhynchus keta. The sequence continues at coordinate 8,254,661 of NC_068431.1, forward strand.
CTATTACATTCAGTAGCCTAAATACTGTATTACATTCAGTAGCCTAAATACTGTATTACATTCAGTAGCCTAAATACTGTATTACATTCAGTAGTCTAAATACTGGATTACATTCAGTAGCCTAAATACTGTATTACATTCAGTCGCCTAAATACTGTATTACATTCAGTAGCCTAAATACTGTATTACATTCAGTCGCCTAAATACTGTATTACATTCAGTAGTCTAAATACTGTATTACATTCAGTCGCCTAAATACTGTAATACATTTAACATGTATTCACAGTTGATTGGGGGGAATCGGTACAGTTACATAGCGGGAAAATATTTTGAGAGCTTCAAGTTCCTTGGTGTCCACATCAACAACACACTAGAATGGTCCAGACACACCAAGACAGTCATGAAGAGGGCACGACAAAGCCTATTCCCCCTCAGGAAACTAAAAAGATTTGGCATGGGTCCTGAGATCCTCAAAAGGTTCTACAGCTGCAACATCGAGAGCATCCTGACCGGTTGCATCACTGCCTTGTACGGCAATTGCTCGGCCTCCGACAGCAAGGCACTACAGAGGGTAGTGCATACGGCCCAGTACATCACTGGGGCCAAGCTGCCTGCCATCCAGGACCTCTACACCAGGCGGTGTCAGAGGAAGGCCCTAAAAAATGTCAAAGACACCAGCCACCCCAGTCATAGACTGTTCTCTCTACTATGGCAAGCGGTACCAGAGTGCCAAGTCTAGGTCAAAAAGGCTTCTCAGCAGTTTTTACCCCCAAGCCATAAGACTCCGGAAAAGGTAATCAAATGGCCACCCGGACTATTTGCATTGTGTGCCCCCCTCCCACAACCCATCTTTTACGCTACTGCTACTCTCTGTTTATCATATACGCATAGTCACTTTAACCATATCTACACGTACATACTACCTCAATCAGCCTGACTAACCGGTGTCTGTATGTAGCCTCGCTACTGTATATAGCCTCGCTACTGTATATAGCCTCGCTACTGTATATAGCCTACTGTATATAGCCTCTTTACTGTATATAGCCTCGCTACTTTATATAGCCTCTCTACTGTATATAGCCTTTATATAGCCTCTCTACTGTATATAGCCTCTCTACTGTATATAGCTACTGTATATAGCCTCTCTACTGTATATAGCCTCGCTACTTTTATAGCCTCTCTACTTGTATAGCCTCTACTGTATATAGCTACTCTCTACTGTATATAGCTGTATATAGCCTCTACTGTATATAGCCTCTACTGTATATAGCCTCTCTACTGTATATAGCCTCTCTACTGTATATAGCCTCTCTACTGTATATAGCCTCGCTACTGTATATAGCCTCGCTACTGTATATAGCCTCGCTACTTTATATAGCCTCTCTACTGTATATAGCCTCGCTACTGTATATAGCCTCTCTACTGTATATAGCCTCGCTACTTTTATAGCCTCTCTACTTTTATAGCCTGTCTTTTTACTGTTGTTTTATTTCTTTACTTACCTATTGTTCAACTAACATATTTTTTGTACTATTGGTTAGAGCCTGTAAATAAGCATTTCATTGTAAGGTCTACTACACCTGTTGTATTCAGCATTTCACTGTGAGGTCTACTACACCTGTTGTATTTGGCGCCCGTGACAAATAAACTTTGATTTGATTTGATTGCCCTTCCATCTAAAACAGTCCAGCCTGAGACAATTAACAGAAAGAAAAAGAGGAGACAAGGGAGCTGCTTCCACAGTCCTAATTCAGCCAACCAGTATCTCCCACAGTCCTAATGCATCCAGCCAGTATCTTCCACAGTCTTAAAGCAGCCAACCAGTATCTCCCACAGTCCTAATGCAGCCAGTCAGTATCTTCCACAGTCTTAAAGCAGCCAACCAGTATCTTACACAGTCCTAATGCATCCAACCAGTATCTCCCACAGTCCTAATGCAGCCAACCAGTATCTCCCATCGTCTTAATGCATCCAACCAGTATCTCCCACAGTCCTAATGCATCCAACCAGTATCTTACACAGTCCTAATGCATCCAACCAGTATCTCCCATCGTCTTAATGCATCCAACCAGTATCTCCCACAATCCTAATGCAGCCAACCAGTATCTTCCACAGTCTTAAAGCAGCCAACCAGTATCTCCCACAGTCCTAATGCAGCCAACCAGTATCTCCCACAGTCCTAATGCATCCAACCAGTATCTCCCACAGTCCTAATGCATCCAACCAGTATCTCCCACAGTCCTAATGCATCCAGCCAGTATCTTCCACAGTCCTAATGCATCCAACCAGTATCTTACACAGTCCTAATGCATCCAACCAGTATCTCCCACAGTCCTAATGCATCCAACCAGTATCTTCCACAGTCTTAAAGCAGCCAACCAGTATCTCCCACAGTCCTAATGCAGCCAACCAGTATCTCCCACAGTCCTAATGCAGCCAACCAGTATCTTCCACCTCCTTAATGCAACCAACCAGTACCTTTGTGTTTCCATCCTGCATGAGTCTTCCAGGCAGACAACACCCCCCATGTCACTGTGTCTTTATCTAACACTCAGCCCATTAAGCATTCCACAGTCTGGGCCAGCATTGAGCCCAACAGGCACATAGTCAAGTCCAGAATTTTTTTTTAATATTAGACACAAGAGAACAATTTTGGCCCGAACAACAGAGAGCTTGACTTCAGAGCACTGCCGATGCCTCCATTTAGCCTAAATGTCCAACAAAGCAAACAGCAGCACATTGGAAGCCTGCCAAAGCTTTCTCTAGTTCTAAACACGAGAACAACAAATGATTTTTCTTCTCCAAAGCTGTTGAAACTACTAAAGGTCAAATGTTAGGAGTGAGAGAGAGTGAGTGGGTACCATAAGCAGATTAGTGGCCACTCTATTGGTCTATATGGCAGGAAGGTGGGACATTGGTTTGGCAAAGACAATACGGCTTTCAATGATCAAAAACTGATTTTTTTCGAAAATGCATCCTCTCTCACGCTCTCTCTCATATTCACAATACATTCATGATTATCCTTAATCATGGTAGCATCCACATTAACGAAGAAGTGTTCAGAAACATATATTGTAATATACAGTTGAAGTCGGAAGTTTACATACACCTTAGCCAAATACGTTTAAACTCAGTTTTTCACAATTCCTGATGTTTAATCCTAGTAAAAATTCCCTGTCTTAGGTCAGTTAGGATCACCACTTTATTCTAAGAATGTGAAATGTCAGAATAATAGTAGAGAGAATGATTTATTTCAGCTTTTATTTCTTTAATCACATTTCCAGTGGGTCGGAAGTTTAAATATACTCAATTAGTATTTGGTAGCATTGCCTTTAAATTGTTTAACTTGGGTCAAACGTTTTGGGTAGCCTTCCTCAAGCTTCCAACAACAAGTTGCATTAATTTTGGCCCATTCCTCATGACAGAGCTGGTGTAACTGAGTCAGGTTTGTAGGCCTCCTTGCTCACACACGCTTTTTCAGTTCTGCCCACAAATTTTATATAGGATTGAGGTCAAGGCTTTGTGATGGCCACTCCAATACCTTGACTTTGTTGTCCTTTAAGCCATTTTGCCAAAACTTTGGAAGTATGCTTGGGGTTATTGTCTATTTCGAAGACCCATTTGCGACCAAGCATTAGCTTCTTGACTGATGTCTTGAGATGTTGCTTCAATATATCCACATAATTTTCCATAATCTATTTTGTGAAGCCCACCAGTCCCTCCTTCAGCAAAGCACCACCACCACATGATGCTGCCACCCCTGTGCTTTACGGATGGGATGGTGTTCTTCGGCTTGCAAGCATCCCCTTTTTTCCTCCAAACATAACGATGGTCATTAGGGCCAAACAGTTCTACTTTTGTTTCATCAGACCAGAGGACATTTCTCCAAAAGGTATGATCTTTGTCCCCTTGTGCAGGTGCAAACTGTAGTCTGGCTTTTTTTTATGGCAGTTTTGGAGCTGTGGCTTCTTTCTTGCTGAGCGGCCTTTCAGGTTATGTCAATATAGGACTTGTTTATCTGTGGTTATAGATACTTTTGTATCTGTTTCCTCCAGCATCTTCACAAGGTCCTTTGCTGTTGTTCTGGGCTTGATTTGCACTTTTCGCACTACAGTATGTTCATCTCTAGGAGACAGAACACGTCTCCTTCCTGAGCGGTATGGTGGCTGCGTGGTCCCATGGTGTTTATACTTGCGTACTATTGTTTGTACAGATGAACGTTGAACCTTCAGGTGTTTTGAAATTGCTCCCAAAGGATGAACCAGACTTGTGGAGGTCTACAAAAAATGTTTTGAGGCCTTAGCTGATTTCTTTTGATTTTCCCATGATGTCAAGCAAAGAGGCACTGAGTTTGAAGGTAGGCCTTGAAATACATCCACAGATACACCTCCAATTGACTCAAATAATATCAATTAGCCTATCAGAAGCTTCTAAATCCATGACATCATTTTCTGGAGTTTTCCAAGCTGTTTAAAGGCACAGTCAACTTAGTGTATCTAAACTTCTGACCCACTGAACTTGTGATACAGTGAATTATAAGTGAAATAATCTGTCTGTAAACAATTGTTGGAAAAATTACTTGTGTCATGCACAAAGTAGATGTCCTAACCGACTTACCCAAACTAGTTTGTTAACAAGAAATTTGTAGAGTGGTTGAAAAGCGAGTTTTAATGACTCCAGTGTATGTAAACTTCCGACTTCAACTGTACCATTCAGTTCCTATTGTACACAACACAATCCCAAACACAACCAAAACAAACCGCACAGGCACCCAAAAAGTATTTTAAAAAAGTATAAGCTTGATGTAGTCATTGTGTTCTAGGAATATTTGACCAACTACTCAAGTTTTTTGACTACTTTTATACACTTTAAGTGAATTTTCTAACTACTTATGATTATACATTTTTGTTTTTGCAAATGAGGTGATTAGATACATAATGTGCTTTCATTTCTAAATGGTAAAACCGATACAGTATGTATGAAAATACCCTCTAACAAAATGATGTCCTGTCATCTCATATCAAACATTTGATCTCAACATTTGATGCTGGAGTATAGAGCCAAAGGAACACATTTTGGCTACAATGTCCAAATAAGTACGGAGGGGAGTGTAGGACATACTCTGGCAGTTTATTTTTAAAAAAAATGTGTTTTTAAATGTAACCTCTATTTAACTAGGCAAGTCAGTTAAGAACACATTCTTATTTTCAATGACGGCCTAGGAACAGTGGGTTAACTGGTCTAGGAACAGGAACAGTGGGTTAACTGGTCTAGGAACAGTGGGTTAACTGGTCTAGGAACAGTGGGTTAACTGGTCTAGGAACAGTGGGTTAACTGGTCTAGGAACAGTGGGTTAACTGGTCTAGGAACAGTGGGTTAACTGGTCTAGGAACAGTGGGTTAACTGGTCTAGGAACAGTGGGTTAACTGGTCTAGGAACAGTGGGTTAACTGGTCTAGGAACAGTGGGTTAACTGCCTTGTTCTGTCAGCTCAGGGATTTAAACTTTCAACCTTTCGGTTACTAGTCCAATGCTCTAACCACTAGGCTACCCTGCAGCCCCTATCAGTTGAGGATACTCACCCAATTTTTTAGGATTCATTGTTGGATCTATAATGTTTGCCAGATCTATCATCCAGCTCAGTTCCACTGCACACACACTAGTTGAATCAACGTTGTTGATTCAAGTACGGAGGGGAGTGTAGGACATACTCTGGCAGCTTATTTAAAAAAGAAATGTGTTTTTAAATGTAACCTCTATTTAACTAGGCAAGTCAGTTAAGAACATATTCTTATTTTCAATGACAGCCTAGGAACAGTGGGTTTAACTGGTCTAGGAACAGTGGGTTTAACTGCCATTGACACGCCATCCCAATTGAATCCATTTTAAATTCAGGCTCTAACCTGTGTAAAAAGTCACAGGGTGTGAATACTTTCTGAAGATACTGTAGGTAAGGGTAAAATGAAGAGGCAAACAGGATAGATAATAAACAGTAGCAGTAGCATATGTGATGACTCAAAAGAGTTTGTGCAAAAAGGGTCAATGCAAATAGTACGGGTAGCTATTTGGTTAACTACTTATCAGTCTTATGGCTTAGGGGTAGAAACTGTTCAAGGTCGTATTGGTTCCAGACTTGGCGCTTCGGTGCCGCTTGCCGTGCAGTAGCAGAGAGAACAGTCTATGACTAGACTTGGAGCTCCGGTACCGCTTGCTGTGTGGTAGCAGAGAGAATAGTCTATGACTAGACTTGGAGCTCCGGTACCGCTTGCTGTGTGGTAGCAGAGAGAACAGTCTATGACTAGACTTGGAGCTCCGGTACCGCTTGCTGTGTGGTAGCAGAGAGAACAATCTATGACTAGACTTGGCCCTCCGGTACCGCTTGCCGTGCAGTAGCAGAGAGAACAGTCTATGACTAGACTTGGAGCTCCGGTACCGCTTGCTGTGTGGTAGCAGAGAGAACAGTCTATGACTAGACTTGGAGCTCGGTACCGCTTGCTGTGTGGTAGCAGAGAGAACAGTCTATGACTAGACTTGGAGCTCCGGTACCGCTTGCTGTGTGGTAGCAGAGAGAACAGTCTATGACTAGACTTGGAGCTCCGGTACCGCTTGCTGTGTGGTAGCAGAGAGAACAGTCTATGACTAGACTTGGAGCTCCGGTACCGCTTGCAGTGCGGTAGCAGAGAGAACAGTCTATGACTAGGGTGGCTGGAGTCTTTGACAATTTTAGGGCTTTCCTCTGACACCGCCTGGTATAGATGTCCTGGATGGCAGGGAGCTCAGCCCCGGTGATGTACTGGGCCATACCCACTACCCTCTGTAGCACCTTGCGGTCGGATGCCAAACATTTACCGTACCAAACATTGATGCAGCCAGTCAAGATGCTCTCGATGGTGCAGCTGTAGAACTTTTTGAGGATCTGAGGACCCACGCCAAATCTTTACGTCCTCCTGAGATGTAAAGAGGAAGAGACATTGTCATGCCTTTTTCACGACTGTGTTGGTATGTGTGGACCATGTTAATGCCTTAGTGATGGGGACACTGAGGAACTTGAAGGCTCCCGATCCATTCCACTACAGCCCTGCCGATGTGGATGGGGTTGTGCTCTGCCCTCCGTTTCCTGTAGTTCACAATCAGCTCCTTTGTCTTGCCGACCTTATGGGAGAGGTTGTTTTCCTGCCACCACACTGCCAGGTCTCTGACCTCCTCCCTTTAGGTTGTCTCATCGTCGTCAGTGATCAGGCCTACCACTGTTGTGTCGTCAACAAACTTTATGATGGTATTGTAGTCGTACGCGGCCAAGCAATTGTGGGTGAACAGGGACTACAGGTGGGGACTAAGCACACATTCATGAGGGGCCAGCATAGCGGATGTGTTGTTGCCTTATGATGGTATTGTAGTCGTACGCGGCCAAGCAGTTGTGGGTGAACAGGGAGTACAGGAGGAGACTAAGCACACATTCATGAGGGGCCAGCATAGCGGATGTGTTGTTGCCTTATGATGGTATTGTAGTCGTACGCGGCCAAGCAGTTGTGGGTGAACAGGGACTACAGGTGGGGACTAAGCACACATTCATGAGGGGCCAGCATAGCGGATGTGTTGTTGCCTTATGATGGTATTGTAGTCGTACGCGGCCAAGCAGTTGTGGGTGAACAGGGACTACAGGTGGGGACTAAGCACACAACCCTGAGGGGCCAGCATAGCGGATGTGTTGTTGCCTCCCCTCACCACCTGGGGGCGGCCCGTCAGGATGTCCAGGATCCAGATGCAAAATGAGATGCTCAGTCCAAGGGTCCTGAGCTTAGTGATGAGCTTGGAGGGTACTATGGTGTTGAACACTGAGCTCTAGTCATTGAACAGCATTCTCACATAGGTCTCTTGTCCAGGTGGGAGAGGCCAGTGTTGAGTGCAATAGAGATTGCATCATCTGTGGTTCTGTTGGGGCGGTATGCGAATTGGAGTGGGTCCAGGGTGTCTGGGATGTTGTTGTTCATATGAGTCATGACCAGCCTTTCAAGGCTACAGATGTGAGTGCTACGGAGTGACAGTCATTCAGACAGGTTACCTTGACATTCTTGAGCACAAGGACTATGATGTTCTGCTTGAAAGTTTTACATACTGGGTCGGGGAAAGGTTGAAAATGTCAGTGGAGACACTTGCCAGCTGGTCAGCGCGTGCTCTGAGTACACGTCCTGGTAATGAACGTTAACCTGTTTAAAGGTCTCACTTTGGGCCTTCACAACAGGGGCAGGGACGTCCAGCATAGCCCCCTGGTGTAACCAGCCTCCAACAGCCCTCCCTTGAGTGCAGCCCTGTGTCCCTCACACTGGCAGCAGGACTGGAGCCCCTCCCCTTAATCCAATGCCACCACTCACACTGGCAGCAGGACTGGAGCCCCTCCCCTTAATCCAATGCCACCACTCACACTGGCAGCAGGACTGGAGCCCCTCCCCTTAATCCAATGCCACCACTCACACTGGCAGCAGGACTGGAGCCCCTCCCCTTTATGAAATGCCACCACTCACACTGGCAGAAGGACTGGAGCCCCTCCCCTTAATCCAATGCCACCACTCACACTGGCAGCAGGACTGGAGCCCCTCCCCTTAATCCAATGCCACCACTCACACTGGCAGCAGGACTGGAGCCCCTCCCCTTAATCCAATGCCACCACTCACACTGGCAGCAGGACTGGAGCCCCTCCCCTTAATCCAATGCCACCACTCACACTGGCAGCAGGACTGGAGCCCCTCCCCTTAATCCAATGCCACCACTCACACTGGCAGCAGGACTGGAGCCCCTCCCCTTAATCCAATGCCACCACTCACACTGGCAGCAGGACTGGAGCCCCTCCCCTTTATGAAATGCCACCACTCACACTGGCAGAAGGACTGGAGCCCCTCCCCTTAATCCAATGCCACCACTCACACTGGCAGCAGGACTGGAGCCCCTCCCCTTTATGAAATGCCACCACTCACACTGGCAGAAGGACTGGAGCCCCTCCCCTTAATCCAATGCCACCACTCACACTGGCAGCAGGACTGGAGCCCCTCCCCTTTATGAAATGCCACCACTCACACTGGCAGAAGGACTGGAGCCCCTCCCCTTAATCCAATGCCACCACTCACACTGGCAGCAGGACTGGAGCCCCTCCCCTTAATCCAATGCCACCACTCACACTGGCAGCAGGACTGGAGCCCCTCCCTTTATGAAATGCCACCACTCACACTGGCAGAAGGACTGGAGCCCCTCCCCTTAATCCAATGCCACCACTCACACTGGCAGCAGGACTGGAGCCCCTCCCCTTTATCCAATGCCACCACTCACACTGGCAGCAGGACTGGAGCCCCTCCCCTTAATTCCAATGCCACCACTCACACTGGCAGCAGGACTGGAGCCCCTCCCCTTAATCCAATGCCACCACTCACACTGGCAGCAGGACTGGAGCCCCTCCCCTTAATCCAATGCCACCACTCACACTGGCAGCAGGACTGGAGCCCCTCCCCTTTATCCAATGCCACCACTCACACTGGCAGCAGGACTGGAGCCCCTCCCCTTAATCCAATGCCACCACTCACACTGATGGAGGTCCCATGACCTCAAAAAGCCACTGGTTGGTTGTGTGTCTATTTTTAAAAAGGGGTTAGCCCAGGCGTGGGGAGTTTTGAAAGAGATTAGTAAGAGGTAATCGTACCACTGTACCCTCAGGGCAGAGAGAGTCTGCGTGTCATCAGGTTCTCATGGGGCCACCCTCCCTCTCTCTCGCTCTTTCTCCCTGTCTCCGTCCGGACAGATGGGAGTGGGAGTTACATGCCTGGGTGTACACACCCACACATTACACGTATATACTGAAGTGCATCCCTCATGCTGATGGATGCTACTTGAGGAAAGATGGAAGGAACTGTCTGGAAAAGTGCTCTGGTGCAGTGGGGGAACCGGAGGGTTCTAGATAAGGTACACTCCTCAAAAATAGTTCCATAAGGGTTCTGTGGTTGTCCCCATAGGAGAACCCTTTTTTGGTTCCAACTAGAACCACCTTTTTTAGTTCCAAGTAGAACCCTCTGTGGAAAGGTTTCTACATGGAACCAATAAAAGGTGTACCTGGAACCAAAAGGGTTCTATCTGGAACCAAAAGGGTTCTCCTATGGGGACAGCCGAAGAACCCTTTTTGGATCTAGATAGCACCTTTTTTTCTAAGAGTGTACCAGCCAAGCCAGCACAAAACCTAGTGCAGTGGCACTAGACTACCTACACTCTACAGCAGTGGTATTTAAACACAAGTAAAAGACCTAAGAGTAATGATTATTGTATGGGACAATACACACACGTTTTTGAGAAAGATAATTAGAAAATACAAATTTAATGAGTAAATGTATTTATTGGTTTTCTTTTCAATATGATAAGAGAAGAAAATACAATGAAATGTAACGTTATTTGTTGATGTGAAAATCTACATTTGCCAGTTTTAAGGTGGTGTTATTAGATTTGGGGTGGGGTCGTGAGAAATTATTGTGAAAAAAATAGGGTCCGCAGAAATTCTGGTGAAAAAAAGTGGAATACCAATGTTCTACAGGAGCAGACTAGAGAGAGAAAGACCTGAAGTATGTGGTTCATGTCACACTATACAGATGCAGGATCTTAATTTGATCAAGTTTTCTACAGCAGGAAAATAATCCTGCAGCAACAGGACGTGAATTTTGTGGATTATAACAAACATTTCACAGTGGCAGGATGCCCTGCTATTGTCGTGCACCATCCTCTCTGAACTATGTTAGGGCGAGGTTAGCGAGGTATCACAATGCACTACCATGTTCCATCCTGTGACATCTTTGTTAGCCAAGCTGCCTGTCAGATGTAAATCCATGTTGTGAACCAAGCAGAGGTGTAGTGGTACATGGAGAAGGTAGGTATACTCTAATTTTGTCAAATGAATTCGAACGGCCAAGGAACTATTCTATGAGAAACAATGTCAAACTCAATGAGAAATTATTATTTTACTTTGTCATATGCATTCTGCTGTTCTATTCGTTTTCTTTCAACTTTCTTTCTTTGTCCAGCAGCCAAAGGCATCATCCTAGTCATATTAGCAACCCATGATAGTTGTTGCATCCTTAGATATCTTCTCTCTAAATTTCAAATGGATATTTCCACCTGTGACCATGAAACCGCTTGCATGTGCTGCGTATTTTAGAATGATGTTTTCCCGCAATTTGCATTTTGTCTAAGGCCTTGTGTGTACACCGCTGAGCTGAAAATGTGAAGAATTAACAGTTCATCAACATTTTAAGCGAAACATTCTGATCCATCAGCCTTATAATTGATACGCCGTATATCTCCACTGCACTAAGGATCCGTTGATACAGATCCTTGGGATTAAAAAGTGAGTATACGAGGGGATATGTGTGTGTGTGTGTGTGTGTGTGTGTGTGTGTGTGTGTGTGTGTGTGTGTGTGTGTGTGTGTGTGTGTGTGTGTGTGTGTGTGTGTGTGTGTGTGTGTGTGTGTGTGTGTGTGTGTGTGTGTGTGTGTGTGTGTGTGTGTGTGTGTGTGTGTGTGTGTGTGTGTGTGTGTGTGTGTGTGTGTGTGTGTGTGTGTGTGTGTGTGTGTGTGTCCTCCCAGCCTGGTAAACCCAATTAAGAAAGAAAGGAGCAATGTAAAGAGCAGAAGTGAAAAATGTCAATGAGCTACAGCCATGACAACAGCCATGAGAGCTGACAGATACAGTGTGTGTGTGTCCCACATCGGCCTCCACAGCCACATGAAGTGGCACGAGCGCCAAAAGCCCTTAACCATCCCTTTCCAATATTCAGAAGACAAACATCGTCCTCATAGTCTTCGATTGAAAGTCAAGATGGTGTGTGTGTGTGTGTGAGACCATAGGGCTTGTCTAGCAACCCTTACTTGAGAAAATGTAGAGCTGCATCTTTAAAGGTGCCAACTGTAGAGCAAGTTTTGGTTAGCCTCATTTGTGTTGTGGGATCTTGACTATGTTTAGATGCCTGTCTGCACTAAGTTGTAGAGCTTCACCTTTCGTTTGATGGTTTTGTTAAGTGTTTCATTCATTAAAAGAGAACGTACGCATACCACGCTGCGCCTTGGTCCGATCCTTAAAAACGAACGTGACAATAGCATGTAAGGGCCTAAACAAGACCTCGGATCCTATTCTTTGTCTTGGGAAAAGTCATTGTCATAGGGAGACTATATGATGAGCCAGTCATTACAGGGACGGCCTGTAATGCCCATGACCCTATTATAAGACATTATAGAGGCTCATTAAAAAGACTCATACATGCTTGTAACAAGATATAAAGCATTACACTTCCAGCCTTTAAGTAAAGTGTTTTCAACGTATTTAGCACAGCCCTTCCCATAAATCATCTCTCTATTCCCTTAATAAATACCGTTTCACTCTGCCAGCAAAAAGAGATCGCAATTTCTATCTTAATGGGTTATCTGATGATTCAGCCCGTGCTATTTCTCACGGGCCAAATAGAAGCAATTAGTTGCTTGATTGATGAGTAACTCTGCCCCAGGAGTAACTCTGAACTAGAGGTTCATTAGGAAATACTCGGGGCCCTAATGATGATTAATGACAGCCAATAAATAAAACTGTAGCCGGCCAAGATGACTAAGAGGAAATAAAATCTTATTGCAAAATAACGCTTTTTTAAAATTCATTGATGGAAATACCAGTCGATGGAAATACATTTGACCATCATGCTTATAGATTCATTTGCATAAGTGGATTTAAATTTGCCTGTGTTTATTTTCATTAGTCATCATGTATCTTATTTATCCAACATACAGTGGGCCAAAAAAGTATTTAGTCAGCCACCAATTGTGCAAGTTCTCCCACTTAAAAAGATGAGAGAGACCTGTAATGTCAGACAAAATTAGAAAAAAAATCCAGAAAATCACATTGTACGATTTTTAATGAATTTATTTGCAAATTATGGTGGAAAATAAGTATTTGGTCACCTACAAACAAGCAAGATTTCTGGCTCTCACAGACCTGTAACTTCTTCTTTAAGAGGCTCCTCTGTCCTCCACTCATTACCTGTATTAATGGCACCTGTTTGAACTTGTTATCAGTATAAAAGACACCTGTCCACAACCTCAAACAGTCACACTCCAAACTCCACTATGGCCAACACCAAAGAGCTGTCAAAGGACACCAGAAACAAAATTGTAGACCTGCACCAGGCTGGGAAGACTGAATCTGCAATAGATAAGCAGCTTGGTTTGAAGAAATCAACTTTGGGAGCAATTATTAGAAAATGGAAGACATACAAGACCACTGATAATCTCCCTCGATCTGGGGCTCCACGCAAGATCTCACCCTGTGAGGTCAAAATGATCACAAGAATGGTGAGCAAAAATCCCAGAACCACACGGAGGGACCTAGTGAATGACCTACAGAGAGCTGGGACCAAAGTAACAAAGCCTACCATCAGTAACACATTACTCCGCCTGGGACTCAAATCCTGCAGTGCCAGACGTGTCCCCCTGCTTAAGCCAGTACATGTCCAGGCCCGTCTGAAGTTTGCTAGAGAGCATTTGAATGATCCAGAAGAAGATTGGGAGGATATCAGATGAAACCAAAATATAACTTTTGGGTAAAAACTCAACTCGTTGTTTTTGGAGGACAAAGAATGCTGACCTTATATAGATAGGTGGGTGCCTTTCCAAGTCATGTCCAATCAATTGAATTCCCCACAGGTGGACTTAAATCAAGGTCTAAAAACATCTCAATGATGATCAATGGCAACAGATAGCACATGAACTCAATTTCAGGTCTCATAGCAAAGGGTCTGAATACTTATGTAAATAAGGTATTCTAAAAACCTGTTTTCGCTTTGTTATTATGGGGTATTGTGATGTCATTATGGGGTATTGTGATGTCATTATGGGGTATTGTGATGTCATCGTGGGGTATTGTGATGTCATTATGGGGTATTGTGTGTAGATTGATGAGGATTTTTTTAAATGTTTGAACCATTTTAGAATAATGCTGTAAAGTAACAAAATGAGGGGAAAATCAAGGGGTCTGAATACTTCCCGAATGCACTGTACTTAATTATTTGAAATCTGAATGGTTTTTTTCATAATATGAGGCATGTCTTACCTTGCTTAAAAGAAGCCTACATGTGAAATCCGAACATGGAAACGTGGAGCCAATTATTTTACAAAGATTTCATAAGCGGTGTTGAGTTTCAAGTTTTTGGAAGCTTACAATTGATCCTAGGCTTTCTACCGTTCTGCGTGCCAGTTATGATTTTCATATGCGTATTTTCTGTTTCACTTCAATAATAAAGTTTGTTTGCCAAAGTAATTGTCACATGGTTAATCATAAAAATCTGAATTCAAATGATACAATTCTAAAAGTTAAACATCAACTACTACTGAGATCACCAGCCTCTGCCATATGGACACACATGTTAGGCCTTCCATTGCTCTTCCACACCGAGGATTGGTGACTATCAAGAGGGGAGATTGTTGGAAAGATTTATCAATTTTTTTTTTATATATTTTTTTATTTTACCAGGCAAGTCAGTTAAGAACAAATTCTTATTTTCAGTGACGGCCTGGGAACAGTGGGTTAACTGCCTGTTCAGGGGCAGAACGACAGATTTGTACCTTGTCAGCTCGGGGGTTTGAACTTGCAACCTTGCGGTTACTAGTCCAACGCTCTAACCACTAGGCTACCCTGCCGCCCCAAATAGCTTACTGTGAGGAACTATAGTGTTACTAGATTATCATTCGCAATTGGAAGTTAAAAACCCCACATTCCTACATGTCTGCGCAGCAGGCCCAGTACTTCTAACCGTACTCAGACGCGCGCTCTCCCTCAACATTATCAGGGCAGAAAAACCAGACACTTGCTCATTGCTCACATGCAGTCCTTCAAACAAGACAATGAAAACATTTACAAATCTCAGTAATTATGGTTATGAAATAAACCAAAACGTTTTTCTCACAAGTGCAGCAGGGTGTGAACTCTGCAAACAACGTTTCCACTCCGAGAATGAGAACGCTAAATGACTGTAATTAAAACGTGCATTGACAAAAATGTATGTAACTAAAAGACGGGGATTAATGGTATATTTACTACTGGTGACATACGTAATGGGGAATTTATAAAACATTAAATAAAAGGACAAACACTTCACAAAATTAAACAATGAAAGCGCATGAATTGGCGGGAGACAGCTGTTGCCATTCCAGAGAGACAGACTCGCCTATATCTTTAACCTTTTGTCTCATCATTTTTAATTATCCTCCAGACACATTATATTCACACATATTTTGGATGTTTTTCACTGACAGCCGCAACTCAATAACCAGTTCGGCCAAAATATTTCACCAGAAATCACGACTTCGCCACAGAGGAATCGAGGATCAGTAGCTTCTCTTTGGAAAAATGCTGTGGATGTGGACTGTTTTAAATCCCATGGTCGTAGGCCTTTTGCCACAAGCACAATTTGACCAGCGCCATTATGGCAAAAGACATGAGACCTTTGGGATATAAAACCGTCAGTCCACTGCAACACTATCCACAGAGGAACCGAGGATAAGTCGTGCTTTCTGTTGAAATATTTGGAATGATTTTATTTCTATTTAGACAGGAGTAATTATATAATTTTGGCACATTTATTTCCATTTACTTCCCTATTGGACCCACCTCTATGCCATTTATCTCCTGTTCTATTGGTTTTCCTATTGGACCCACCTCTATGCCATTTATCTCCTATTCTATTGGACCCACCACTATGCCATTTATCTCCTGTTCTATTGGACCCACCTCTATGCCATTTATCTCCTGTTCTATTGGTTTTCCTATTGGACCCACCTCTATGCCATTTATCTCCTGTTCTATTGGACCCACCGCTATGCCATTTATCTCCTGTTCTATTGGACCCACCTCTATGCCATTTATCTCCTGTTCTATTGGACCCACCGCTATGCCATTTATCTCCTGTTCTATTGGACCCACCGCTATGCCATTTATCTCCTGTTCTATTGGACCCACCTCTATGCCATTTATCTCCTGTTCTATTGGACCCACCTCTATGCCATTTATCTCCTGTTCTATTGGACCCACCACTATGCCATTTATCTCCTGTTCTATTGGACCCACCTCTATGCCATTTATCTCCTGTTCTATTGGACCCACCGCTATGCCATTTCTCTCCTGTTCTATTGGACCCACCACTATGCCATTTATCTCCTGTTCTATTGGACCCACCTCTATGCCATTTATCTCCTGTTCTATTGGACCCACCTCTATGCCATTTATCTCCTGTTCTATTGGACCCACCGCTATGCCATTTATCTCCTGTTCTATTGGACCCACCGCTATGCCATTTATCTCCTGTTCTATTGGACCCACCTCTATGCCATTTATCTCCTGTTCTATTGGACCCACCGCTATGCCATTTCTCTCCGGTTCTATTGGACCCACCTCTATGCCATTTATCTCCTGTTCTATTGGTTTTCCTATTGGACCCACCTCTATGCCATTTCTCTCCTATTCTATTGGACCCACCACTATGCCATTTATCTCCTGTTCTATTGGACCCACCTCTATGCCATTTATCTCCTGTTCTATTGGTTTTCCTATTGGACCCACCTCTATGCCATTTCTCTCCTGTTCTATTGGTTTTCCTATTGGACCCACCTCTATGCCATTTATCTCCTGTTCTATTGGACCCACCTCTATGCCATTTATCTCCTGTTCTATTGGACCCACCACTATGCCATTTCTCTCCTGTTCTATTGGTTTTCCTATTGGACCCACCTCTATGCCATTTATCTCCTGTTCTATAGGTTTTCCTATTGGACCCACCTCTATGCCATTTATCTCCTGTTCTACTGGACCCACCTCTATGCCATTTATCTCCTGTTCTATTGGACCCACCGCTATGCCATTTCTCTCCGGTTCTATTGGACCCACCTCTATGCCATTTCTCTCCTGTTCTATTGGTTTTCCTATTGGACCCACCTCTATGCCATTTCTCTCCTATTCTATTGGACCCACCTCTATGCCATTTCTCTCCTGTTCTATTGGTTTTCCTATTGGACCCACCTCTATGCCATTTATCTCCTGTTCTATTGGACCCACCTCTATGCCATTTATCTCCTGTTCTATTGGACCCACCACTATGCCATTTATCTCCTGTTCTATTGGTTTTCCTATTGGACCCACCTCTATGCCATTTATCTCCTGTTCTATTGGTTTTCCTATTGGACCCACCTCTATGCCATTTATCTCCTGTTCTATTGGTTTTCCTATTGGACCCACCACTATGCCATTTATCTCCTGTTCTATTGGACCCACCTCTATGCCATTTATCTCCTGTTCTATTGGTTTTCCTATTGGACACACCTCTATGCCATTTATCTCCTGTTCTACTGGACCCACCTCTATGCCATTTATCTCCTGTTCTATTGGACCCACCTCTATGCCATTTATCTCCTGTTCTATTGGACCCACCTCTATGCCATTTATCTCCTATTCTATTGGACCCACCTCTATGCCATTTATCTCCTGTTCTACATACACTCCAGTGACAGACACTCCAGTGACAGCCACTCCAGTGACAGACATTCCAGTGATACAGACACTCCAGTGACAGACACTCCAGTGACAGACACTCCAGTGACAGACACTCCAGTGACAGACACTCCAGTGATACAGACACTCCAGTGACAGACACTCCAGTGATACAGACACTCCAGTGATACAGACACTCCAGTGACAGACACTCCAGTGATACAGACACTCCAGTGATACAGACACTCCAGTAACAAACATTCCAGTGATACAGACACTCCAGTGACAGACACTCCGGTGACAGACACTCCGGTGACAGACACTCCGGTGACAGACACTCCGGTGACAGACACTCCAGTGATACTGACACTCCAGTGACAGACACTCCAGTGACAGACACTCCAGTGATACAGACACTCCAGTGACAGACACTCCAGTGATACAGACACTCCAGTGACAGACACTCCAGTGATACATACACTCCAGTAACAGACATTCCAGTGATACACACTCCAGTGACAGACACTCCAGTGACAGACACTCCGGTGACAGACACTCCGGTGACAGACACTCCAGTGACAGACACTCCAGTGACAGACACTCCAGTGAAACACACTCCAGTGATACAGACACTCCAGTGATACAGACACTCCAGTGATACAGACACAACAGTTCTCAGAGACAGGCTCTTCCTGAGTAACAGATTCTAAAAAAAAGTATGTTCCTACATTTAGCACCGATCTGGAAGGACTCAGCAGTCTAATGAGAAACATCTGCTATATTATGTTGACCTATCAAGTCTTTTCCACTTCAGTACAGATGAACAGGAGGCAGGGATGATGCTTAAGGAATAGAGCCAGAACTTGGCCTAGAAGCAGGGATGGGCAACTCCAAACCTCAGGGGCCCGATCGGTGTTACACTTCTGCCCCAGCTGACACACCTGACTCCCAACAATCAACCAATCATGATCTTCAGTTTAGAATGCAATTAGTTGAATCATCTGTGTTTGCTAGGGATGGGGGGGGGTGAAACCACTCCGGCACCAGAGGACTGAAGTCACCGATCTCTGGTTAGAACATCCCTCTGTTACCTCACCCTGCTCACCTCACCACACCTGCCATGGGAAAACAACATACTGGACGTGGTGAGCCTGCTGAGGAAACATGAAGGAGGAGACTCACGAGAGGACTCATTCTTGGTGCTTAGTGAACGTTCATGCATTAGAAATAAGCATCGGAAGAACGCTCAGTGAAAGCCTCATGCTTCACTTGTGGGTCTTTTAAGTGGCATGCTTCTGAAGGAAACTGTGGGTCTTTAGGTGGCATGCTTCTGAAGGAAACTGTGGGTCTTTAGGTGGCATGCTTCTGAAGGAAACTGTGGGTCTTTAGGTGGCATGCTTCTGAAGGAAACTGTGGGTCTTTAGGTGGCATGCTTCTGAAGGAAACTGTGGGTCTTTAGGTGGCATGCTTCTGAAGGAAACTGTGGGTCTTTAGGTGGCATGCTTCTGAAGGAAACTGTGGGTCTTTAGATGGCATGCTTCTGAAGGAAACTGTGGGTCTTTAGGTGGCATGCCTCAGGGTAGTGTCTTGGGTCTTGTGCTCTTCACTGAATCTGTTCTGAGCAGAACTTCAGAAGTGTAGATTGCATTTGATTACTGCTACACTGCTATTTGGATTGTTAATCAAATTGGTCACGCCGTACTTGACTTTGTGTCTTCTTTTCCCCTTACATTTGAATTGTTTCACATTTTACTGCATTGTTAGGAGCTAGTAACTTTGCTCCCTGCTATAAAAACCTGCTAAACTGTGTACGCAACCAATAAACTATGATTTGATGTGTGTATGTACAGCAGTTCTCCTCAGTCCCGATCACAATGCTCTTCTCCACCTATCACTGGGCAATTACTATCAGCCGAATACAAGCAGCAGAACACTGACAATTATTGGAAGCTTTGTTTGACAAATGTCCTGCAAACTTTGACACAAGATGAAGTTATGAGTGTTGGGTTTTTAAATGTGTTATCTTTATCAGTTAAGTGGTCCAAGGACCTAATCAAAGAGAGCAATCAGTGAAACAAATTGAGATAAATAGTAGTGCGCTCCACATCTAGGTTTCTACCCTCTAAACTGGTCTGCATGTCTACCTGTCTGTCTGCTTGCCTTCCTGCCTGCCTGCCTGTCTGCCTGTCTGTCTCCTTGCCTGTCTACCTGTCTACCTACCTACCTGCCTGCCTGTCTACCTGCCTGCCTGTCTGTCTCTCTGTCTGTCTGTCTACCTCCTTGTCTACCTGACTACCTGTCTGTCTACCTGTCTCCCTGTCTGCATGTCTACCTGCCTGTCTACCTGCCTGCTACCTTGTCTGTCTGTCTGTCTGTCTGTCTGTCTGTCTGTCTGTCTGTCTGCCTGCCTGCCTGCCTGCCTGCCTCTCTGTCTTCTACCCTGTCTGTCTGTCTGCCTGTCTACCTGTCTACCTCCCTTCTACCCGTCTGTCTGTCTGCCTTCCTGTCTGCCTCCTTGTCTTTCTGTCTACCTGCCTGCTTCTCTGTCTTCTACCCTGTCTGTCTGTCTGTCTGTCTGTCTGTCTGTCTGTCTGTCTGTCTGTCTGTCTGTCTGTCTGTCTGTCTGTCTGTCTGTCTGTCTGTCTACCTGCCTGTCTGCCTCCCTATCTGCCTGTCACTATCAGGAGGAGAGACTCTGTAGGAGACAGACTGGAACCCAGGTTGATCAGCACTATCAGGAGGAGAGACTCTGTAGGAGACAGACTGGAACTCAGGCTGATCACCTCTCCTGATGGAGAATAGGCTTTGTTGTGCCCTCTTCACCTGGTCTTTGGACCATGGTAGTTTGTTGGTGATGTGGACACTCAAACTCTGCCACTACAGCCCCGTCAATGAGAACGGTTCTCCTTTTCCTGTAGTCCACAATCATCTCCTTTGTCTTGATCACTTTGAGGGAGAGGGTTGTTGTCCTGGCACCACACTACCAGGTCTCTGACCCACTATATAGTGCACTACTTTAGACCAGGACCCTGTAAAGTGCACTACTTTTGACCAGGGCCCTTAGGGCACTATGTAGGGAATAGGGTACCATTTGGGAAGCATCCTAGGAGACAATTAGGAGGTAGAGCTTGTTGAGGGACTCGTCTGATCTCTGACACTCCTGCTGTGCTGGTAGAGACCTGGCATGTGTGTTACAGTAGTGTAATTACACACTTCTAAACATAAACATAGGAGGACGGACTCACACTCTCTGTTACCTTTAAAAGTGTGTATGCGCACAGACACACACAGTTGGACTTAAATCAAACAAGCAAAGACTATTATTTGTAACCCTTTCTTAACATTTACATGTTTATCATTTATCAGACGCACTTTTCCAGAGCGACTTACAGTAGTAGTGAGTGCTTACATTTTTCAGATTTTTTTCACACTGAACAATCATTTGTAAATGTACCTTAATTCAATGCAAATGACTTTCAGGAAATCCAGAGTATACCGTATACCGCAACGACGTTGACACTGTGGGTTGGTCACATTGTACGACAGACAGACATAAACACAAAAAAAGGTGACTCCCTCAGCTGAGCAGTTGCTCTGTGTTGCTACATAAACACAACTTTGTTTCCAGAAATCCCAGCCAGGCTCAATTCCAGGGAAGGAGGTTGAGGCAACTTGCTGGCTAGCTGGCTGGCTGGCTGGCTGGCTGACTGAGTGGCTGGCTGACTGGGTGACTGACTGGGTGACTGACTGGGTGACTGACTGGGTGACTGACTGGGTGGCTGACTGGGTGGTTTACTGACTGGGTGGTTGACTGGGTGGCTGACTGAGTGGCTGACTGGGTGGCTGACTGGGTGGCTGACTGGGTGGCTGACTGGGTGGCTGACTGGGTGGCTGACTGAGTGGCTGACTGAGTGGCTGACTGGGTGGCTGACTGAGTGGCTGACTGGATGGCTGACTGAGTGGCTGACTGGGTGGCTGACTGGGTGGCTGACTGGGTGGCTGACTGGGTGGCCGACTGGGTGGCCGACTGGGTGGCCGACTGGGTGGCTGACTGGATGGTTGACTGGGTGGCTGACTGGGTGGCTGACTGGGTGGCTGACTGGATGGCTGACTGGATGGCTGACTGGATGGCTGACTGGATGGCTGACTGGGTGGCTGACTGGATGGCTGACTGGATGGCTGACTGGGTGGCTGACTGGATGGCTGACTGGGTGGCTGACTGGGTGGCTGACTGGCTGGTTGACTGGATGGTTGACTGACTGGGTGGCTGACTGGGTGGCTGACTGGATGGTTGACTGACTGGGTGGCTGGCTGGGTGGCTGACTGGGTGGTTGACTGACTGGGTGACTGACTGGCTGGTTGACTGGGTGGCTGACAGACTGGGTGGCTGGCTGGGTGGCTGACTGGGTGACTGACTGGGTGGCTGACTGGCTGGTTGACTTGGTGGCTGACAGACTGGGTGGCTGACTGGGTGGCTGACTGGGTGGCTGACTGGATGGCTGACTGGATGGCTGACTGGGTGGCTGACTGGGTGGCTGACTGGATGGCTGACTGGATGGCTGACTGGGTGGCTGACTGGGTGGCTGACTGGATGGCTGACTGGATGGCTGACTGGGTGGCTGACTGGGTGGCTGACTGGGTGGCTGACTGGATGGTTGACTGGGTGGCTGACTGGGTGGCTGACTGGATGGTTGACTGACTGGGTGGCTGACTGGCTGGCTGACTGGATGGCTGACTGGGTGGCTGACTGGGTGGCTGACTGGATGGTTGACTGGATGGCTGACTGGGTGGCTGACTGGGTGGCTGACTGGGTGGCTGACTGGATGGTTGACTGACTGGGTGGCTGACTGGATGGTTGACTGACTGGCTGGTTGACTGGGTGGCTGACTGGATGGTTGACTGACTGGGTGGCTGACTGGGTGGCTGACTGGCTGGTTGACTGGATGGTTGACTGACTGGGTGGCTGACTGGGTGGCTGACTGGATGGTTGACTGACTGGGTGGCTGACTGGGTGGCTGACTGGCTGGTTGACTGGGTGGCTGACTGGGTGGCTGACTGGGTGGCTGACTGGATGGTTGACTGACTGGGTGGCTGACTGGCTGGTTGACTGGCTGGTTGACTTGGTGGCTGACAGACTGGGTGGCTGACTGGGTGGCTGACTGGATGGTTGACTGACTGGGTGGCTGACTGGGTGGCTGACTGGATGGTTGACTGACTGGGTGGCTGACTGGGTGGCTGACTGGGTGGCTGACTGGGTTGCCGACTGGGTGGCCGACTGGGTGGCTGACTGGATGGCTGACTGGGTGGCTGACTGGATGGTTGACTGGATGGCTGACTGGGTGGCTGACTGGGTGGCTGACTGGGTGGCTGACTGGGTGGCTGACTGGGTGGCTGACTGGGTGGCTGACTGGATGGCTGACTGAGTAGCTGACTGGGTGGCTGACTGGGTGGCTGACTGGGTGGCTGACTGGGTGGCTGACTGGGTGGCTGACTGGATGGTTGACTGACTGGGTGGCTGGCTGGGTGGCTGACTGGGTTGCCAACTGGGTGGCCGACTGGGTGGCTGACTGGGTGGCTGACTGGATGGTTGACTGGATGGTTGACTGGGTGGCTGACTGGATGGCTGACTGGATGGCTGACTGGGTGGCTGACTGGATGGCTGACTGGGTGGCTGACTGGGTGGCTGACTGGATGGTTGACTGACTGGGTGGCTGACTGACTGGGTGGCTGACTGGGTGGCTGACTGGATGGTTGACTGACTGGGTGGCTGACTGGGTGGCTGACTGGGTGGCTGACTGGGTTGCCGACTGGGTGGCCGACTGGGTGGCTGACTGGGTGGCTGACTGGGTGGCTGACTGGATGGTTGACTGGGTGGCTGACTGGATGGCTGACTGGGTGGCTGACTGGGTGGCTGACTGGGTGGCTGACTGGATGGCTGACTGGATGGCTGACTAGGTGGCTGACTGGATGGCTGACTGGATGGCTGACTGGGTGGCTGACTGGGTGGCTGACTGGGTGGCTGACTGGATGGTTGACTGGATGGCTGACTGGGTGGCTGACTGGGTGGCTGACTGGATGGCTGACTGGATGGCTGACTGGGTGGCTGACTGGGTGGCTGACTGGGTGGCTGACTGGATGGTTGACTGGGTGGCTGACTGGGTGGCTGACTGGATGGTTGACTGACTGGGTGGCTGACTGGCTGGCTGACTGGATGGCTGACTGGGTGGCTGACTGGGTGGCTGACTGGATGGTTGACTGGATGGCTGACTGGGTGGCTGACTGGGTGGCTGACTGGGTGGCTGACTGGATGGTTGACTGACTGGGTGGCTGACTGGGTGGCTGACTGGATGGTTGACTGACTGGCTGGTTGACTGGGTGGCTGACTGGATGGTTGACTGACTGGGTGGCTGACTGGGTGGCTGACTGGCTGGTTGACTGGATGGTTGACTGACTGGGTGGCTGACTGGGTGGCTGACTGGGTGGCTGACTGGGTGGCTGACTGGGTGGCTGACTGGATGGCTGACTGGGTGGCTGACTGGATGGCTGACTGGATGGCTGACTGGGTGGCTGACTGGGTGGCTGACTGGATGGCTGACTGGGTGGCTGACTGGATGGCTGACTTGATGGCTGACTGGGTGGCTGACTGGCTGGTTGACTGGGTGGCTGACTGGATGGTTGACTGACTGGGTGGCTGACTGGGTGGCTGACTGGCTGGTTGACTGGATGGTTGACTGACTGGGTGGCTGACTGGGTGGCTGACTGGATGGTTGACTGACTGGGTGGCTGGCTGGGTGGCTGACTGGGTGGTTGACTGACTGGGTGACTGACTGGCTGGTTGACTTGGTGGCTGACAGACTGGGTGGCTGGCTGGGTGGCTGACTGGGTGACTGACTGGGTGGCTGACTGGGTGGCTGACTGGGTGACTGACTGGGTGGCTGACTGGCTGGTTGACTTGGTGGCTGACAGACTGGGTGGCTGACTGGGTGGCTGACTGGGTGGCTGGTTGACTTGGTGGCTGACAGACTGGGTGGCTGGCTGGGTGGCTTGCTGGGTGGTTGACTGGGTGACTGACTGGGTGGTTGACTGACTGGGTGGCTGACTGGCTGGTTGACTTGGTGGCTGACAGACTGGGTGGCTGGCTGGGTGGCTTGCTGGGTGGTTGACTGGGTGACTGACTGGGTGGTTGACAGACTGGGTGGCTGACTGGCTGGTTGACTTGGTGGCTGACAGACTGGGTGGCTGGCTGGGTGGCTGGCTGGGTGGCTGACTGGGTGACTGACTGGGGGCTGACTGGCTGGTTGACTTGGTGGCTGACAGACTGGGTGGCTGACTGGCTGGTTGACTTGGTGGCTGACAGACTGGGTGGCTGGCTGGGTGACAGACTGGGTGGCTGGCTGGGTATCCGTTATTGAAACAGCAAATATGATGTATTATATTAACTGTACAACAAGCATACAACATCTCCCGTAGGGAATGATGCACTGTCGTAAAGGGCACCTGGACATTCGATTGAAGTTGGAAGTTTACATACACCTTAACAAATACATTTAAACTCAGTTTTTCACAATTCCTGACATTTAATCCTAGACAATATTCCCTGTCTTGGGTCAGTTAGGATCACCACTTTATTTTAAGAATGTGAAATGTCAGAATAACATTAGAGAGAATGATTTATTTCAGCTTTTATTTATTTCATCACATTCCCAGTGGGTCAGAAGTTTACATACACTCAATTAGTATTTGGTACAATTGCCTTTAAATTGTTTAACTTGGGTCAAATGTTTTGGGTTGCCTTCCACAAGCTTCCCATAATAAGTTGGGGTTTGGCTCATTCCTACAGACAGAGCTGGTGTAACTGAGTCAGATTTGTAGGCCTCCTTGCTCGCACACACTTTTTCAGTTCTGCCCACACATGTTCTATAGGATTGAGGTCAGGGCTTTGTGATGGCCACTCCAATACCTTGACTTTGTTGTCCTTAAGACATTTTGACACAACTTTGGAAGTATGCTTGGGGTCATTGTCCATTTGGAAGACCCATTTGCGACCAAGCTTTAACTTCCTGACTGATGTCTTGCGATGTTGCTTCGTAATATAGCCACATAATTTTCCTCCCTCATGATGCCATCTATTTTGTGAAGTGCACCAGTCCCTCCTGCAGCAAAGCACCCCCACAACATGATGCCAAATAAATCATTCTCTCTACTATTGGCTAAGGGGTATGTAAACTTCCGACTTCAACTGTATCTGCGGGGACTGCGTGTTATGAGTCAACCCACGCATCACTAATCTGCACAGTCAGCAGTACAGGAAGTAAATGTAGAAGAGAAACAGCAGCACTGCTGACGCATTGTTTGGCAAAACTGTCAGTCACGAAAACAGCTTCCTGAAATACACACCACCAATGAACACAAACGGTTCATTTGGAAATGAGGATCTCGAAGTGGCAAATACTGAGCTACCAATACAGGGGGAGAGAGAGGGAGAAGAGAAGAGAAGAGAAGAGAAGAGAAGAGAGAGAGAGAGAGAGAGAGAGAGAGACACAGAGAGAGAGAGAGACACAGAGAGAGAGAGAGAGACACAGAGACAGAGACAGAGACAGAGACAGAGACAGAGAGAGTTAGAGAGAAAGGGAGAGAGAGGTAGAGAGAGGGAGATATACATTTGAAATGGCATGCAAATTACAGGGCACTTTTGAAATTTGAATAAGACGAGCTTAGAAACTGACTGTTATGTGCGTATCGTTGTTGTTAACTCACCACTGAACCTGCACTGCTGCTGTCAAACACATCACATCACCCACACGGATGACAGTCATTGTAATGAGCTATATCACACACTGCTCTCCCTGCAACTCAATAACAGGACTATACTGGTAATAAGGTTTCATAAGCAACAGCACAGTAGTTAGGCTTTTTATGTGGTGTGGTGTGTGGTGTGTTGTGGTGTGGTGTGGTGGTGTTGTGTTGTGTGGTGTGTGGTGTGGTGTGTGGTGTTGTGGTGTGTGGTGTGTTGTGGTGTGGTGTGTGGTGTGTTGTGGTGTGGTGGTGTGGTGTGTTGTGTGGTGTGTGGTGTGGTTTGGTGTGTTGTGGTGTGTTGTGTGGTGGTCTGGTGTGTGGTGGTATGTGGTGTGTGGTGGTGTGTGGTGTGTGGTGTGTAGAGTGGTGGTGTGGTGGGGTGTGTTGTATGGTGTTGTTGCGTTGTGTGGTGGTGTGGTGTTGTGTGTGGTGGTGTGTGTTGTGTGGTGGTGTGGTGTGGTGTTGTATGGTGGTGT
The DNA here is from genome assembly GCF_023373465.1 of Oncorhynchus keta. Classification (NCBI taxonomy): domain Eukaryota; kingdom Metazoa; phylum Chordata; class Actinopteri; order Salmoniformes; family Salmonidae; genus Oncorhynchus; species Oncorhynchus keta. Next base: position 8,281,479 of record NC_068431.1, read on the forward strand.
GGTAATGTATGATGGTGTGGTGTTGTGTGGTGTGTGGTGTGTGGTGGTGTGGTGTGGTGTTGTATGGTGGTGTGGTAATGTATGATGGTGTGGTGTTGTGTGGTGGTGTGTGGTGTGTTGTGTGTTGGTGTGGTGTGTGGTGGTGGTGTTGTGTGGTGTTGATGTGCTGTGTGATGGTGTGGTGTTGTGCTGGTTACCCCATTCATCAGTTAGACAGTATTCCACAACATGGTAAATGAATCTCAATGATGAACAACATGGTGAACCAAGCGCACGACCACTCCAGTGACTTTTCACTAACCAGAAAATGTAACTATAGACAGCTAGCACTGTAGACAACTAGTACTGTAGACAACTAGCACTGTAGACAACTAGCACTGTAGACAGCTAGCACTGTAGACAACTAGCACTGTAGACAGCTAGCACTGTAGACAACTAGCACTGTAGACAGCTAGCACTGTAGACAGCTAGCACTGTAGGTAACTAGCACTGTAGACAGCTAGCACTGTAGACAACTAGCACTGTAGACAACTAGCACAGCACTGTAGACAACTAGCACTGTAGACAACTAGCACTGTAGACAACTAGCACTGTAGACAGCTAGCACTGTAGACAGCTAGCACTGTAGACAGCTAGCACTGTAGACAACTAGCACTGTAGACAACTAGCACTGCACTGTAGACAACTAGCACTGTAGACAGCTAGCACTGTAGACAACTAGCACTGAAGACAACTAGCACTGTAGACAACTAGCACTGTAGACAGCTAGCACTGTAGACAGCTAGCACTGTAGACAACTAGCACTGTAGACAGCTAGCAAACTAGCACTGTAGACAACTAGCACTGTAGACAACTAGCACTGTAGACAACTAGCAAACTAGCACTGTAGACAACTAGCACTGTAGTCAACTAGCACTGCAGACAACTAGTACTGTAGACAGCTAGCACTGTAGACAACTAGCACTGTAGACAACTAGCACAACACCTTTATCAAAGAGACTCAACATAGTGAATGAAGGACTCCTTACTGACTTCAAATAATGACATCGCTCAACAGGTCCATATGAGATGCTTTACAGATGCTTTATAAATACATTACAGTGTCATTTATAAGCATTTGTTATGATGAATGAATATTGAACATATTGTCTATGAAGACAGGGTTTTGACTAGGTGGTATAGGCTCACAGCTATGACTGGAAGGGACTTAGCAGGTTAGGAGAACGTATGCAGCAGGTTAGGATAATTAATGTAGCAGGTTAGGAAAATAAGGTTATGGTTAGGAAAATGGTTAGGGTTAGCTAAAATGGTTAGGGTTACCTAAAATGGTTAGGGTTAGCTAAAATGGTTAGGGTTTGCTAAAATGGTTAGGGTTAGCTAAAATGGTTAGGTTTAGCTAAAATGGTTAGGGTTAGCTAAAATGGTTAGGTTTAGCTAAAATGGTTAGGGTTAGCTAAAATGGTTAGGGTTAACTAAAATGGTTAGGGTTAGTTAAAATGTTTAGGGTTAGCTAAAATGGTTAGGGTTAGCTAAAAATGGTTAGGGTTAGCTAAAATTGTTAGGGTTAACTAAAATGGTTAGGGTTAGCTAAAATGGTTAGGGTTAGCTAAAAATGGTTAGGGTTAGTTAAAACGGTTAGGGTTAGCTAAAATGGTTAGGGTTAGTTAAAATGTTTAGGGTTAGTTAAAATGGTTAGGGTTAGCTAAAATGGTTAGGGTTAGCTAAAATGGTTAGGGTTAGCTAAAATGCTCTCTGAATCTGCTACTAAAAGTAACTTCCGGTCTTAGCTGCAGTGTTGCCATGTTTGTAGTTTTCCTGCCAAATTGGGCTGCTTTGAAAACGATGTCACAGGTAAAAATGTATCGGTCGCTGGTTGTGGGTTTTTGGGCTGTTTCTAAGTTGCACCACGTCATGGCATTTCCCTTAAAATATATATGTGTCACTGTGACCTGCTGCTGACTGTCAGGCAGTGAGGCAGGCTATTACTGAGTGAGTGGTGGGGAGGACCGGAGGGGGGGTGTGTGTGTGTGTGTGTGTGTGTGTGTGTGTGTGTGTGTGTGTGTGTGTGTGTGTGTGTGTGTGTGTGTGTGTGTGTGTGTGTGTGTGTGTGTGTGTGTGTGTGTCATTATGGAGACACCTGTTCCCAACCCTTTTTTCCGTAAAACATATTAATACTCCGGAACTGGCACACATCAAGATCAAGAAATAATGGAGACAGAGCACTGGCAAACGACTTTGGCCACACTGGAGCGAATTACATAAATTAGCTCGGAGGTGGTTTTTGACTTTGCTTAAAGAAAATGATATCAAGAGAAGTGCTTTATGGAAGCTCAGTTCTTGGGTCTCGGGGGGCTGTTATGGAACTACCCTCGCTTGGTTCTTTTTATGGGGGAAAAGTCCTCAATGAAACTGGCATTAAATGTGGAGAATGATACAATTGCCTCCGTTGGCCATCAAATAAACTATTAATTTATATGCCATTGTAGGCTACCATTTGATACAATACATATGTTGAATAATATATAATAATATATGCCATTTAGCAGACGCTTTTATCCAAAGCGACTTACAGTCATGTGTGCATACATTATACGTATGGGTGGTCCCGGGAATCGAACCCACTACCCTGGCGTTACAAGCGATATCACTGGAGTCGTTGTAAATGAATGTGTGCCACTTGTGTAGCCTACCTGGAGCTGCCAAATAATAAATATTTATTAACTTCAGTTTATCGTTGTTGTATCCTTCTGTTATAATGCAATTATTAATGGACATGTTTAGTTAATTAAATTGGAAGTTAGCAAAGCTCTATCGCAATTGCCGATTAGTTGTTAGAACGCATTAGATTGACAGTAAAAATAGTCATATTAAGCTTCAGGTAATTAATATTTAATATATTTAATTCTACATCTTGTCTAGGCTACTGTATACCATCTGAAATTATATGTAGGCTTTTCAGGAGCTATAGACTATCTGCCTTTATCTACGTAAACCATGACAGAGTTGAATTACAATAATAAACCCAGATTTTAGTCTGTAGCCTATTGAAATGACAAGTCAATCTCACAAATTAGCCCTTTATAACAGTTTGTATTTATTAATTTATAACAGGTTGTATTTATTAATTTATAACAGGTTGTATTTATTAATTTATAAGAGGTTGTATTTATTAATTTATAACAGGTTGTATTTATTAATTTATAACAGGTTGTATTTATTAATTTATAACAGGTTGTATTTATTAATTTATAACAGGTTGTATTTATTAATTTATAAGAGGTTGTATTTATTAATTTATAACAGGTTGTATTTATTAATTTATAACAGGTTGTATTTATTAACACCCGGCACATAATAACAACACATTTACCAGAAAATAACCTGACATTAGTTTATGCTCATCCAAGTGTTTCTTGCTCAGAGATTTCGAGATCCTCTGTCCAACTTTCATCGCTCAAACTCTCCTGTCGGATTTATCTAGTTATGCACATGCCCAGAGGGGATTTATTTACAATTGTAAACCTGCTTTGAGCCCTGAATGCTGATTGGCTATTAGCCGTGGTATATCAGACTATGGCAATACGGCATACTGGGGGTTTGTGGTATATGGTCTATATACCACGGCTAACGGCTGTATCCAGGCACATTGTGTTGTCTCATGCTTAAAAACAGCCCTTGGCCGTGGTAAATCGGCCATATACCATACGCCCGTGTGCCTTATTGCTTAATCATACCAGTAAAACGAGTTAAATTGACATCCATTGATGGAAAATTGTCTGGCGAGTTTAATGAGGGCGAATGATCTTTTCTCCTGCGACATATTCACATTCCTTCATTATGTCGTGCCATAGCTCACAATAAGTATGTTGATGAAAACCGAATTTTGCTTCTAACGTCGTTACTACGATATTCGTTCTTAATTCACTCGATAACGTTATGGAAAAGGGTTTATTATATGTCAACTCCTCTTTCGCTGTAAAAAAAAATTATATTATTTTTATTTTCGAAAAAAGGGCTAGTTTTAAGGCCTTTTGTGCGGGTTTTGAGTGGTCAATCGGCTAGAAATGTCAGTAAACCCTGGCAACCCTGCTTAGCTGTACCCCATCTAGTCACAACCAGAGTCCATCTATGTTGGATCATTATAGGCTAGGCTACTGCACAAAGTGCACATAATACCAGCTACATCACTGTGTGAGCATGGACACGGACAGACAATGCTTTCGGGGATTATGCTGCTTTTGCATACTGAATAACATTATTTTATCTTGATATGCCAAAATTGTGAGAGCAATCTAATAACGGGCGTGTGTAATTGCAATGATCGCACATCACAGATCGTAGCATTATTCTCAATTGACTGTCAAGGCGCTACTACCGTACATTCTAACAAAGGACCGGCATGTTCGTGCGCCTATAAACGTTGTTTTGACATTTCAGACAAAGAATAAATGTGTCAAGAACAGACTACAGCATAGGTAACCGGTACAGTGCATGAGCACATGGTATAGGTAGCCTAATGACAATGAATGATGATCCAGGTTATTTTGTTCCAAATGCTGCACTACACATGTGCCCAAACCTAAGCCCGCAAAAATAGTAAGAATGCTTTGACATAACATTGTGGGTGAAGAAATATGTCCAATGGTATTTTAAAAAGTTTCACTCACCGGAATAGGAAGTCTGCCTGGACCAATGTTTTGGAGAACCCGCGAGCACTCGATTGATGTCCCGGGTGGAACCGTGGAAAAGAATGTTACTGTCACAGCGTTCAATCACTACATTAAACACAGAATAATAACAATACAACAACTGACAAGTACTCTCTGTCGGACAACCCCTTTTATAAAGCCGACCTGAAACACACCCGCATCATTCCATAAACACGCCTTGTCCCTAGCGATCTACAGTGCGCTGAAATGTGTCCCATCGTTCACACCCTCTCTTCCGCAATATACTGTAGTAGGCTACACATTGGCGACAGCGCTACCTTCCACTTGCTTTCACTTTAAAGTGCCACTGTACAAATAACCTACAGTAGGCTATCCTACAAATATTTTTGTTAGCATATGGAGTCTTTAGAACAGTCTTAAGCACCTATAGGAAAATTGTTGACCTTCGTAACGCGGTTCGCATGTCAACAGTAGCCGACACACATAGATAATACAACGAACTTCTATGATTCGTCAAAAACATTTCTGTAGGATAATTGTCATGTTGGGTCCTACGAACCGTCCTATTACGGTATGTGTAGTCTATTCGTTCACATTGTATCAGACTTAAACAGCTGTTTCTATAGATTTTGATAAGCTATCAACATAGAGAAGCATTGTGTGTCCAAATGCTTTCGGGAATTGTGGAAAAGAATGCTCCATTTGCAATATCACAAATATTAGGTTATTAAATGTCTGACATCTAAAGGATTTTGGGAAGGAATCATTTATTCGGCATCTATGGCTCTATTCAATCAAAACCTGAAACTGGACTTTTCAGATATGTAAGACAGTAACTTAGTTCAATTGTGATGTGTAAAGTAGTAGGCTAGTTAAAAATCAAATGACCAATGGTGCCGTTTTTATCTCAATATCAAATAATTTCTGGATAAAAATGAAGTACCTTCCTTTTAAATTAAAATGGTCAAAAAGAGCTGAATGTTTCAAGCGAGAATTTCGCTTCCACTGTCTGGGAGTGGTCTGAGTGGGGAGGGGGAAACTGAAAACTGTCTGTTATTGGCCGAAAGGGTTGGAACTCTAATCTTATTGGTCTATTAACTCATTTACCACCTGGTGATGTCACCAGGCCAGCCAAAACTCCACCCACTAAAACAAGCTGAAATTTCAGGTGTTCTTTTCCAAGAGCTATTACACTAAAGGGGCATTATCATAATTTTCACATTTTCACAGTATTATTCCAACAACATTGTGGATATATATATATATATGTGTGTGGGTGAAACACAGGTAAATCATGTGTTTGACTTCACTGGGCCTTTAGTACTTATTTAAACTGTCAGTGTGGGAAGAATAACCTTGCTGGCATCACCTGCTTTGAAACGTCTGCATACTGTGTTTGATTGAACATCGCCCAGGGCCATGAGTTTGTAGCTGGCTACACGATTCAGCTAATCTATTGGGATGAATCAGGTAGCTTTGAATGACATGCAGAGACTGTGTTATTATGAAAGAGATCTAGCTGCCCCCTCTGCTCTTCTCCATCAATAGGATGTTACCTCAGCAGCTTGAGTCACAGGTACAGTTCTCTGTTCATCAGTCTGAATAACGTGTTTGGCCGGACACAGTGAGCACACACACACACACACACACACACACACACACACACACACACACACACACACACACACAGACTAGAGAATCAACATTGCAACGAGGGACTGAAGTCAGAAAGTGCAGTACGTAAGTTTGTTGTTGGTCAGAACTTTCTCTGTCATTGCCGACCATCGCCATGAGGGAAGTTCATACAGAGTTCATCTTGGTTCCTTGGCAACAACCCTGGCTTCAGAGAACACAGCTCGAGGACTGACATCATGGGTTGGATGGAGGGAAAACTGACTGGCCCTCCTTGTAGCAAGAGATTTGTATCTCCCACCCAAGAACACACACAAACACACATCCGTGCACACTGACGCACACATGCCATGCACCCACACAGTCTCTCACACAGAGCTGGAGAACTTCAACTGTCAGTGTGTCTTTGGATCCGGCAACGTGTCTTTGGGAACTGGCCTCCACACACAGGTCCAAGTCCTACACAGTGGGCCTAGAAATAGTCTGTTTACTTATGTGAGTCATCGCGTCAATAATTTACTTCACAGCTTCCTCTGTACTGCCTAAAGTCTGAGGCGGAGGTCTAGGCAGAAATTACAGTGTGGCTGTGGGCCTGAATAACAATGACTGGGACATTTTCCAGCAAAAATAACCAGATATCAGTGGTGCAGTCCTGGTGCATGGCGAAGTGGGTATAGTCTAATTTAGCCGAACTGATTGCCCTGCGAATGAAAGGTGCCCTGTGTGAAAAATTATACGAGAAACAGATGTAATTTTACATTTCTTTATTTAACTATGCAAGTCAGTTAAGAACAAATATTTTTTTTTTACAATGACAGCCTACCAGGGAACAGTGGGTTAACTGCCTTGTTCAGGGGCAGAACAATATATTTTTACCTTGTCAGCTGCGGGATTCAATCCAGCAACCTTTCGGTTACTGGCCCAACGTTCTAACCACAAGACTACCTACCTCCGCAAGTAGGCTACTCTGAATGACCTAAAATCGTGGCAATGCGAATGACATCCACCATGATGTCCAGAATTAAATAACAGGCCTGATCTGTTAGGCTAAGAGACCAGATAAGCGCGGAGGTAAGAAATGGAACAGCTTTATGTGGTGTTGCGTTACATGACAACAGGATAGTGAGGATTTCCTACACTTCACAGCAGTTATTCGCTGCTTATTCATCTCTATATTGTGCGTTTTGCTAGAGGAGATGTATGGGTTGCACCATGGTTTCCACACATTTTTACCCTAATATTACTATTCTTGTATAATGTTTCTAGGCTGTAGACTTTGCCACCTGTAGGCCTAGGCTATATCGTCTATAGGGGAAATGGTGATCGCTACCGGATCGAGGCAGGGCCTAAAACCTCATAACCTGTCCAGAAAGCTCATCTGTCGAGAAGCAAAACAAAGACGATAGGCTAAACTGTAGAACTCACCAGACCTGAATAAATCCACAATTCTCCTTGTATATTAGGAGTCAGCGAACAGGGAGGAGCTGTCCGGTGCTGAAATCTTTGATCCCGACTTTCCCCGGGTTTAGCCAGCGCCAGCTGTAATGAATTCACTGGATATATACCTAATGTACTTGAAAGCACACGGCAGACAGTCATGTCAGGTTCAGGTTGTTTACTGAACTAAACAGGTTACCTTACATTACGTTACATTTCATGACACCGGCCAAGTTGCATTAACTGCCTGTGGTGCTGAATATTATAGTCCTATGCTATGGTTAACTTTTCAAACCCACATTGTCAAATATTTCACAGGATTTGTGTTTGTGTACGCTACTTTGTGCATGATCTCTATTGTCCTATATAACTGATACGGCCGTCTACCTCCGCTGCACTACTTTGATACTTCTTAATCACCACTGATGCGTGAGTTTATGCAAATGCCCACTGAAAAAAAAGTGTGTAACCTCCACTGCACCACTACCAGAAATATTTAAGTAAAGAGTAGTGCAATCGTATTGTATCATTTTAACACATAACGCAGGACAAATGTGACTAAAACACAACAAATGTACATTGACAAACATTGGTCGTTATTATTACCAAGAAGGCAACGCAAGAGGGCGACTACACAACTGCTTACAAACAACGCTGACAACAAAAAGGACGATTGTCCAAGTCAAACAGTAAACAAACGTAATGAAATACACAACGTCTATCACCTAGCAACCAATATTCAGACAGATTAAAAGAGAAAGAGAGATTCAAACAGCAGCAGACAAGTGCAGTGATAAAAATAAAATAAAAATACCGTCACAAAATGCATATAATGGATGACAGACCAACCTTTATGAAATAAACAACATATTATCAGCATCAGCATGACCACTCCGTACACCGGCTCGGCAATGGATTGGAATATGCACAAAACAGTTTATTGCACTATTGCAAAAAGAAGCCAGGAAGAATAGAAAGCACTGAAAGTGATTTCATTAAGCCCATAAATGGACACATTTAGCTATTTTGCTATATGAAAACAGCCACACTGTCACGAGTCCGACCGAGGGTGTTTCCCCTTCCCGGGCGGGTGGCGCTCGGCGGTCGTCATCACCGGCCTATTAGCTGCCACTGATTGTTTTTCCTCTCCCTCCTTGTATGTTTAGTGGTAGCACCTGTTCATGTGTAATTAGTTTAATTAGTTTGTCTTTATTAGACAGCCGGCCCGCCTGGTTGTTGTGCGGGATTATTTTCATTGTAACCTTCGGCTCTGTTGTAGAGGTACGTGTTTAGTGCCTAGTCGTGTATTTCTTCTTTGTAATTTTTCCCCTGTGTTTGGGAACGTTACTTTTGTGAGCACTCGATGGTGCGTTGATGCTAGTAAAAGACGCACAGCATTGAACTCTGTCTCCTGCATTTTGACTCCACACCCACGACACCCGGAGCATTACAGAATCCCGCACCTATTAGATTGATGGAGTCAGCAGGAGCAGCAGCCAACCCTCTCCCATCGATGGAGGAACGGGTTCTCCACCACACCACCGTCCTCCATCGGATCGGATCCGCGATGGATCAAGTGATGGAGAGAATGGACCGATGGGAGAGGAGTGGTCTCCTCTCTCCACCTTCGGCACCCACGGTTCCGGACTCCCCATCTCCCGACGCCAGCACCCTCCGTCTGACGCTACCGAGGGCTTATGATGGAGCGGCGGCGGGTTGCCAGGGGTTTCTGCTTCAGCTGGAGCTATACCTGGCCACCATCAGACCCACTCCCTCAGGAGCAGAGAGGGTGAGTGTCCTCATCTCCTGCTCACGGGTTGTGCTCTGGAGTGGGCGAGCGCAGTCTGGAATGGCCCAGACTCAGCAGCGGGAGCACTACACAGAGTTTTCCTGCCGTTTCCGTGCCGTGTTTGATCACCCTCTAGACGGCCGAGCGGTGGGAGAACGACTATTTCATCTCAGGCAGGAGAAGAGGAGCGCCCAGGATTACGCGCTGGAGTTCCGGACCTTGGCAGCCGGATCTGGGTGGAACGACAGGGCCCTTATGGACCACTACAGGTGTAGTCTCCGAGAGGACGTCCGCCGGGAGTTAGCGTGTCGGGACACCACTCTGTCACTGGATCAGCTGATCGACATGTCCATTCGACTGGATAATCTGCTGGCTGCCCGCGGGCGTTCAGAGAGGGTTCTGTGCGTTCCACCACCCAGCCCCTCCGCTCCCATTCCCATGGAGTTGGGAGGGGCTACACCGAGGGTACCGGAGGAGGCGGCCTTCCCTGCACCAACTGTGGTCGGAGAGGGCACACGTCTGATCGGTGCTGGGGGTCCGTCTGGGAGTAGAGATGGCAGGCGGAACGCTTCTCGGTCACCCCAGGTGAGTCAGCATCAGACTCACCCAGAATCCCTTGTTGGCCATATGTTTGTCTTAATCTCTTTCCTTCACTTTTTTCCCTCTTCCCAGCATAGGGCGCTAGTCGATTCAGGCGCAGCTGGGAACTTTATGGATCGCGGACTCGCCCTTAAGTTAGGGGTTCCGCTGGTGCCGATAGATTCTCCTTTCCCCGTGCACTCCCTAGATAGCCGGCCATTAGGGTCAGGGATGGTCGGGAGACCACGGTCCCACTGGACATGGTGACGCAGGGGAATCATAGGGAGCATATCAGTTTTTATTATTGATTCGCCTGCGTTTCCAGTGGTGCTGGGGACTCCTGGCTGGCCCAGCACAATCCTAAAATTTCGTGGAGACAGGGGTTCTCCAGGGGTGGTCAGAGGAGTGTTCTGGAAGGTGTTTGGGAGTTTCCATCGGTGCCACGTCGGTGGAGAGTCCAGACCAGGGTTCCACGGTGTGCATTCCCCCCGAGTATGCCGATTTGGCAATCGCTTTCAGTAAAGTGAAAGCGACTAAATTACCACCTTATCGACCGGGAAGGGATTGTACGATAGATCTCCAGGTAGACGCTGCGCTTCCCAAGAGTCACGTGTACCCACTGTCCCAGGAGGAGACGTTGGCAATGGAGACATATGTCACGGAGTCGCTGGGACAGGGGTACATTCGGCCCTCCATTTCACCCGTCTCCTCGAGTTTCTTTTTTGTGAGGAAAAAGGAGGGAGGTTTGCGTCCGTGTATCGATTATAGAGGTCTAAACGCCATCACAGTGGGGTATAGTTACCCTCTACCTCTCATCGCTACGGCGGTGGAATCGTTCCACGGAGCGCAGTTCTTCACAAAACTGGATCTCAGGAGCGCGTATAGTCTGGTGCGTATTCGGAAGGGAGACGAGTGGAAAACCGCATTTAGTACTACATCCGGCCACTATGAGTACCTCGTCATGCCGTATGGGTTAAAGAATGCTCCAGCCGTTTTCCAATCCTTTGTAGACGAGATTCTCAGGGACCTGTGCGGGCAGGGAGTGGTTGTTTATATCGATGACATTCTGATCTACTCGGCCACTCACACCGCGCATGTGTCTCTGGTGCGCAAAGTGCTTGGTAGACTGCTGGAGCATGACCTATACGTCAAGGCTGAGAAATGCGTGTTCTCTAAACGAGCCGTCTCTTTTCTGGGATATCGCATTTCCACCTCGGGGTGGTGATGGAGGGTGACCGCATTAGGGCCGTGCGTAATTGGCCGACTCCAACCACGGTAAAGGAGGTGCAGCGGTTTTTGGGTTTTGCCAACTACTACCGGAGGTTTATCCGGGGTTTTGGCCAGATAGCGGCTCCCATTACCTCACTGCTGGGGGGGGGCCCGGTGCGATTGCAGTGGTCAGCACAGGCGGACAGAGCATTCAACAAGTTGAAGGCGCTGTTCACTGATGCGCCCGTGTTGGCGCATCCGGATCCCTCTCTAGCATTCATAGTGGAGGTGGACGCGTCCGAGGCTGGGGTGGGTGCCGTGCTATCACAGCGCTCGGGTACGCCACCAAAACTCCGCCCCTGCGCTTTCTTCTCAAGGAAGCTCAGCCCAGCGGAGCGTAACTATGATGTGGGGGACCGGGAGTTGCTAGCGGTGGTTAGAGCTCTGAAGGTGTGGAGACACTGGCTTGAGGGGGCTAAGCACCCTTTTCTCATCTGGACCGACCACCAGAATCTGGAGTATATTCGGGCTGCAAGGAGACTTAACCCACGTCAGGCAAGGTGGGCCATATTCTTCACCCGGTTCCGGTTTACTTTGTCTTATAGACCGGGCTCCCAGAACGTGAAGGCTGACGCACTGTCCCGCCTTTACGACACCGAGGATGGGTCCACCGAACCTACTCCCATCCTTCCCACCTCTAAGCTGGTAGCCCCAGTGGTATGGGAGGTGGACTCGGACATCGAGCGGGCGTTACGGGCTGAACCCGCGCCTCCTCAGTGTCCAGCGGGGCGAAGGTACGTGCCGCTTGATGTTCGGGACAAGCTGATTCGGTGGGCTCACGTCCTACCCTCCTCGGGTCACCCTGGGGTGACGAGGACAGTGGGGAGCCTTCAGGGGAGGTATTGGTGGCCTACGTTGGTTAAGGACGTTAAGGGTTATGTCTCCTCTTGCTCAGTGTGCACTCAGAGTAAGGCTCCTAGGCACCTTCCTAGAGGGAAGCTACAACCCCTCCCCGTTCCACAGCGGCCATGGTCACATCTGTCCATAGATTTCCTGACCGATCTTCCGCCGTCTCAGGGGAACACCGCGGTTCTAGTGATTGTGGATCGGTTTTCTAAGTCCTGCCGTCTCCTCCCGTTGCCCGGTATCCCTACAGCCCTGCAGACTGCGGAGGCATTATTTACCCATGTCTTTCGGCACTACGGGGTGCCGGAGGACATCGTTTCTGATCGGGGACCCCAATTCACGTCTCGGGTATGGAGAGCGTTCATGGAACGCTTGGGGGTCTCTGTCAGCCTGACCTCCGGTTATCACCCGAGAGTAATGGGCAGGTGGAGAGAATGAACCAGGAGGTGGGTAGGTTTCTGCGGTCGTATTGCCAGGATCGGCCAGGGGAGTGGGCACGATACATTCCCTGGGCTGAAATGGCTCAGAACTCACTACGCCACTCCTCTACTAACGTGTCCCCTTTTCAGTGTGTGTTGGGATACCAGCCGGTCCTGGCACCATGGCATCCGAGCCAGACCGAGGCTCCTGCGGTGGAGGAATGGGTACAGCGCTCCAAGGAGACCTGGAGGGCCGTCCAGGAATCTCTACGACAAGCGAGTGGACGGCAGAAGAGGAGTGCTGACCGCCACCGCAGTGAGGCCCCGTGTTTGTACCGGGGACAGGGTCTGGCTCTCGACCCGAAACCTACCTCTCCGCTTGCCCTGCCGGAAGCTGGGTCCGCAGTGTGTAGGGCCCTTTAAAGTCCTGAGGAGAATAAACGAGGTGTGTTATCGATTACAACTCCCTTCCTATTATCGTATTAACCCCTCGTTTCATGTGTCTCTCCTCAGGCCGGTGGTAGCTGGTCCCCTGCAGGACAGTGAGGTACCGGAGGTCCCTCCCCCCTCTGGACATCGAGGGGACCCCGGCGTACACGATCCGGGCCATTCTGGACTCAAGACGCCGGGTGAGGGGCCTGCAGTACCTCGTGGACTGGGAGGGGTACGGTCCGGAGGAGAGGTGCTGGGTACCGGTGAGGGACATCTTGGATCCATCCATGTTGAGGGATTTCCATCGCCTCCATCCGGATCGCCCTGCACCTCGTCCTCCGGGGCGACCTCGAGGCCGGTGTCGGCGCGCTGCGGGAGCCGCGCGTCAGGAGGGGGGTACTGTCACGAGTCCGACCGAGGGTGTTTCCCCTTCCCGGGCGGGTGGCGCTCGGCGGTCGTCATCACCGGCCTATTAGCTGCCACTGATTGTTTTTCCTCTCCCTCCTTGTATGTTTAGTGGTAGCACCTGTTCATGTGTAATTAGTTTAATTAGTTTGTCTTTATTAGACAGCCGGCCCGCCTGGTTGTTGTGCGGGATTATTTTCATTGTAACCTTCGGCTCTGTTGTAGAGGTACGTGTTTAGTGCCTAGTCGTGTATTTCTTCTTTGTAATTTTTCCCCTGTGTTTGGGAACGTTACTTTTGTGAGCACTCGATGGTGCGTTGGTGCTAGTAAAAAGACGCACAGCATTGAACTCTGTCTCCTGCATTTTGACTCCACACCCACGACACCCGGAGCATTACACACACACAATAAAATGCAAACACTTTAGGCCTATGCCTTGAACTGCTGGTATGAAATGAATAGCTCACTTTGAATAATCAAACGTATATAGGCATTCAGACATTAAAACATAAAGTCGTTATACACTGAACAAAAATATGGACGTAAAATGCAACAATTTGAAAGATTTTTCTGAGATACATAGAAGGAAATCAGTCAATTTAAATAAATTCATTAGGTCCTAATCTATGGAATTCACTTGACTGGGCAGGGGCGCAGCCATGGATGGGCTTGGGAGGGCTAAGGCCCACCCACATGGAAGCCAGGCTCACCCACTGTGGAGCCGGGCACAGCCAATCAGATTCCCCCCGCCCCCACACACAATAGGGCTTTATTACAGACAGAAATACTCCTCAGCTAAATCATAAATAAACCGCATTCAGGCTTACTTTTCTTGTGTGCTTCTCGTTTTACAGCACAGGGCATAGTAGACACACCTAAATTTGGTGTTGAAGATGATTTCATTATAGTCCACCCAGTCAGTGAGTACCCTTTCAAAGGACAGCAGGATATATTGTTGAGATTGTTGAGTCTACATGTAAGATTGGATGGATGTTTTTTTATACGGACTGTAGTGGAGAAGAATCTGTCAACACTACATGAAGTCATAGCGAGGGTGATGATGGCCCTTAGAAGTCTATTGATGTTAGGGAAAATGCCAGCTGTCCAAAACTTCAATAAGGGATGGGTGAGACTACAATTAGTGTATAAAATTGAGTTCAGGCACAAGCCCATTCATCAGATGGACACACTTCCTCTCCCAGACCCCCACATGCATGTGTGTTTGAGCGCACACACACACACACACACACACACACACACACACACACACACACACACACACACACACTCCTTCTTGGCTCCCATGGCAACCCCCACGGGAACCTTTCCCCAATAGAATCTTTCCCCCACAGGAAACACACCAGTTGGCATTCTCACAAACAATCGCAACATTGTTCCAATAATACTTAGAACTTTTCTCGCAGCTCTGGTATATATAAAGCTTTTTTGAGGCCTTTGTCACGATTCATTCTGTGGCAGCACAATGACCAAACTATATACCGTATGTGAGGCTCTTGATCATGACACTGCTGAGGAGGAGAGAGTATAAGGAGACTGACCCAGATGCAAACACAAGACGCAGATGGTTTGAGTGTTTGATATTTCTTAGTACCAAAAGCAGTAGGTAAGAGAATAGTCGTGGACAGGGAAAAGGCCAAAACCAGATCAGAGTCCAGGGGGTACAAAGTGGCAGGCAGGCTCAAGGTCAGGGCAGGCAGACTGGTCAGGCAGGCAGCTACAGAGTCCAGAAAACAGGCAAGGGTCAAAACTGGGAGGACTAGTAAAAGAGAGAATAGCAAAAGCAGGCACAGAGGAAAACAGGCTGGTTGACTCGAAAGTGACAGATGAACTGGCACAGAGAGACAGGAAACACAGGGATAAATACACTGGCACAGAGAGACAGGAAACACAGGGATAAATACACTGGCACAGAGAGACAGTAAACACAGGGATAAATACACTGGCACAGAGAGACAGGAAACACAGGGATAAATACACTGGCACAGAGAGACAGGAAATACAGGGATAAATACACTGGCACAGAGAGACAGGAAACACAGGGATAAATACACTGGCACAGAGAGACAGGAAACACAGGGATAAATACACTGGTACAGAGAGACAGGAAACACAGGGATAAATACACTGGCACAGAGAGACAGGAAATACAGGGATAAATACACTGGCACAGAGAGACAGGAAACACAGGGATAAATACACTGGCACAGAGAGACAGGAAACACAGGGATAAATACACTGGTACAGAGAGACAGGAAATACAGGGATAAATATACTGGTACAGAGAGACAGGAAACAAAGGGATAAATACTCTGGTGAAAATAAGCGAAACCTGGAGGGGGTGGAGACAATAACCAGGACAGGTGAAAATAAGCGACACCTGGAGGGGGTGGAGACAATAACCAGGACATGTGAAAATAAGCGACACCTGGAGGGGGTGGAGACAATAACCAGGACAGGTGAAAATAAGCGACACCTGGAGGGGGTGGAGACAATAACCAGGACATGTGAAAATAAGCGACACCTGGAGTGGGTGGAGACAATAACCAGGACATGTGAAAATAAGCGACACCTGGAGGGGGTGGAGACAATAACCAGGACAGGTGAAAATAAGCGACACCTGGAGGGGGTGGAGACAATAACCAGGACAGGTGAAAATAAGCGACACCTGGAGGGGGTGGAGACAATAACATTTACATTTACATTTAAGTCATTTAGCAGACGCTCTTATCCAGAGCGACTTACAAATTGGTGCATTCACCTTATGACATCCAGTGGAACAGCCACTTTACAATAGTGCATCTAAATCTTTTAACGGGGGGTTGTGGGGGGGGTGAGAAGGATTACTTTATCCTATCCTAGGTATTCCTTAAAGAGGTGGGGTTTCAGGTGTCTCCGGAAGGTGGTGATTGACTCCGCTGTCCTGGCGTCGTGAGGGAGTTTGTTCCACCATTGGGGGGCCAGAGCAGCGAACAGTTTTGACTGGGCTGAGCGGGAACTGTACTTCCTCAGTGGTAGGGAGGCGAGCAGGCCAGAGGTGGATGAACACAGTGCCCTTGTTTGGGTGTAGGGCCTGATCAGAGCCTGGAGGTACTGAGGTGCCGTTCCCCTCACAGCTCCGTAGGCAAGCACCATGGTCTTGTAGCGGATGCGAGCTTCAACTGGAAGCCAGTGGAGAGAGCGGAGGAGCGGGGTGACATGAGAGAACTTGGGAAGGTTGAACACCAGACGGGCTGCGGCGTTCTGGATGAGTTGTAGGGGTTTAATGGCACAGGCAGGGAGCCCAGCCAACAGCGAGTTGCAGTAATCCAGACGGGAGATGACAAGTGCCTGGATTAGGACCTGTGCCGCTTCCTGTGTGAGGCAGGGTCGTACTCTGTGGATGTTGTAGAGCATGAACCTACAGGAACGGGCCACCGCCTTGATGTTAGTTGAGAACGACAGGGTGTTGTCCAGGATCACGCCAAGGTTCTTAGCGCTCTGGGAGGAGGACACAATGGAGTTGTCAACCGACATGTGAAAATAAGCGACACCTGGAGGGGGTGGAGACAATAACCAGGACAGGTGAAAATAAGCGACACCTGGAGGGGGTGGAGACAATAACCAGGACAGGTGAAAATAAGCGACACCTGGAGGGGGTGGAGACAATAACCAGGACAGGTGAAAATAAGCGACACCTGGAGGGGGTGGAGACAATAACCAGGACATGTGAAAATAAGCGACACCTGGAGGGGTGGAGACAATAACCAGGACAGGTGAAAATAAGCAACACCTGGAGGGGTGGAGACAATAACCAGGACAGGTGAAAATAAGCAACACCTGGAGGGGTGGAGACAATAACCAGGACAGGACACCTGGAGGTGGAGACAATAACCAGGACAGGTGAAAATAAGCGACACCTGGAGGGGGTGGAGACAATAACCAGGACAGGTGAAAATAAGCGACACCTGGAGGGGGTGGAGACAATAACCAGGACAGGTGAAAATAAGCGACACCTGGAGGGGGTGGAGACAATAACCAGGACAGGTGAAAATAAGCGACACCTGGAGGGGGTGGAGACAATAACCAGGACAGGTGAAAATAAGCGACACCTGGAGGGGGTGGAGACAATAACCAGGACAGGTGAAAATAAGCGACACCTGGAGGGGGTGGAGACAATAACCAGGACAGGTGAAAATAAGCGACACCTGGAGGGGGTGGAGACAATAACCAGGACAGGTAAAAATAAGCGACACCTGGAGGGGGTGGAGACAATAACCAGGACAGGTGAAAATAGATCTGGGGGGGATAGAGATTCCATGTTGAACTTTGACGCAAAGTAATCTGTGACAAATAGCACAATATGTTTCATCTGAGTATTTATTATGGATTTATAATCAGCTATAATGGGGGAGGTCATTTTGGACCGGGAACACAGAATGAATTAACATGAAACGAACACAACAGGAAGGTTAATGGGAGGATCTTCATGTTCTTCCTGAACGTATAACGGACTGTGTTCACTTCTGTACTGACGATATGGTGCCAAGCAAAACGGTGAAATGCAAACAATGAGCCAAGGAACACAAAATAAATGAAGGAGGCACTGAACAGGAAGAAGGCTTTTGAAATGGATATGGGATGAGTTGAGAGTAGTATAGAATGAGATTAAAGGGCTGATCAGGAAGAAGGCTTTTGAAAATGGATATGGGATAAGTTGAGAGTAGTATAGAATGAGATTAAAGGGCTGATCAGGAAGAAGGCTTTTGAAAATGGATATGGGATGAGTTGAGAGTAGTATAGAATGAGATTAAAGGGCTGATCAGGAAGAAGGCTTTTGAAAATGGATATGGGATGAGTTGAGAGTAGTATAGAATGAGATTAAAGGGCTGATCAGGAAGAAGGCTTTTGAAAATGGATATGGGATGAGTTGAGAGTAGTATAGAATGAGATTAAAGGGCTGATCAGGAAGAAGGCTTTTGAAAATGGATATGGGATGAGTTGAGAGTAGTATAGAATGAGATTAAAGGGCTGATCAGGAAGAAGGCTTTTGAAAATGGATATGGGATGAGTTGAGAGTAGTATAGAATGAGATTAAAGGGCTGATCAGGAAGAAGGCTTTTGAAAATGGATATGGGATGAGTTGAGAGTAGTATAGAATGAGATTAAAGGGCTGATCAGGAAGAAGGCTTTTGAAAATGGATATGGGATGAGTTGAGAGTAGTATAGAGTGAGATTAAAGGGCTGATCAGGAAGAAGGCTTTTGAAAATGGATATGGGATGAGTTGAGAGTAGTATAGAATGAGATTAAAGGGCTGATCAGGAAGAAGGCTTTTGAAAATGGATATGGGATGAGTTGAGAGTAGTATAGAATGAGATTAAAGGGCTGATCAGGAAGAAGGCTTTTGAAAATGGATATGGGATGAGTTGAGAGTAGTATAGAATGAGATTAAAGGGCTGAACAGGAAGAAGGCTTTTGAAAATGGATATGGGATGAGTTGAGAGTAGTATAGAATGAGATTAAAGGGCTGATCAGGAAGAAGGCTTTTGAAAATGGATATGGGATGAGTTGAGAGTAGTATAGAATGAGATTAAAGGGCTGATCAGGAAGAAGGCTTTTGAAAATGGATATGGGATAAATTGAGAGTAGTATAGAATGAGATTAAAGGGCTGATCAGGAAGAAGGCTTTTGAAAATGGATATGGGATAAGTTGAGAGTAGTATAGAATGAGAGTAAAGGGCTGATCAGGAAGAAGGCTTTTGAAAATGGATATGGGATGAGTTGAGAGTAGTATAGAATGAGATTAAAGGGCTGATCAGGAAGAAGGCTTTTGAAAATGGATATGGGATGAGTTGAGAGTAGTATAGAATGAGATTAAAGGGCTGAACAGGAAGAAGGCTTTTGAAAATGGATATGGGATGAGTTGAGAGTAGTATAGAATGAGATTAAAGGGCTGAACAGGAAGAAGGCTTTTGAAAATGGATATGGGATGAGTTGAGAGTAGTATAGAATGAGATTAAAGGGCTGATCAGGAAGAAGGCTTTTGAAAATGGATATGGGATGAGTTGAGAGTAGTATAGAATGAGATTAAAGGGCTGAACAGGAAGAAGGCTTTTGAAAATGGATATGGGATGAGTTGAGAGTAGTATAGAATGAGATTAAAGGGCTGAACAGGAAGAAGGCTTTTGAAAATGGATATGGGATGAGTTGAGAGTAGTATAGAATGAGATTAAAGGGCTGATCAGGAAGAAGGCTTTTGAAAATGGATATGGGATGAGTTGAGAGTAGTATAGAATGAGATTAAAGGGCTGAACAGGAAGAAGGCTTTTGAAAATGGATATGGGATGAGTTGAGAGTAGTATAGAATGAGATTAAAGGGCTGATCAGGAAGAAGGCTTTTGAAAATGGATATGGGATGAGTTGAGAGTAGTATAGAATGAGATTAAAGGGCTGATCAGGAAGAAGGCTTTTGAAAATGGATATGGGATGAGTTGAGAGTAGTATAGAATGAGATTAAAGGGCTGATCAGGAAGAAGGCTTTTGAAAATGGATATGGGATGAGTTGAGAGTAGTATAGAATGAGATTAAAGGGCTGATCAGGAAGAAGGCTTTTGAAAATGGATATGGGATGAGTTGAGAGTAGTATAGAATGAGATTAAAGGGCTGATCAGGAAGAAGGCTTTTGAAAATGGATATGGGATAAATTGAGAGTAGTATAGAATGAGATTAAAGGGCTGATCAGGAAGAAGGCTTTTGAAAATGGATATGGGATAAGTTGAGAGTAGTATAGAATGAGAGTAAAGGGCTGATCAGGAAGAAGGCTTTTGAAAATGGATATGGGATGAGTTGAGAGTAGTATAGAATGAGATTAAAGGGCTGATCAGGAAGAAGGCTTTTGAAAATGGATATGGGATGAGTTGAGAGTAGTATAGAATGAGATTAAAGGGCTGAACAGGAAGAAGGCTTTTGAAAATGGATATGGGATGAGTTGAGAGTAGTATAGAATGAGATTAAAGGGCTGAACAGGAAGAAGGCTTTTGAAAATGGATATGGGATGAGTTGAGAGTAGTATAGAATGAGATTAAAGGGCTGATCAGGAAGAAGGCTTTTGAAAATGGATATGGGATGAGTTGAGAGTAGTATAGAATGAGATTAAAGGGCTGAACAGGAAGAAGGCTTTTGAAAATGGATATGGGATGAGTTGAGAGTAGTATAGAATGAGATTAAAGGGCTGAACAGGAAGAAGGCTTTTGAAAATGGATATGGGATGAGTTGAGAGTAGTATAGAATGAGATTAAAGGGCTGATCAGGAAGAAGGCTTTTGAAAATGGATATGGGATGAGTTGAGAGTAGTATAGAATGAGATTAAAGGGCTGATCAGGAAGAAGGCTTTTGAAAATGGATATGGGATGAGTTGAGAGTAGTATAGAATGAGATTAAAGGGCTGAACAGGAAGAAGGCTTTTGAAAATGGATATGGGATGAGTTGAGAGTAGTATAGAATGAGATTAAAGGGCTGATCAGGAAGAAGGCTTTTGAAAATGGATATGGGATGAGTTGAGAGTAGTATAGAATGAGATTAAAGGGCTGAACAGGAAGAAGGCTTTTGAAAATGGATATGGGATGAGTTGAGAGTAGTATAGAATGAGATTAAAGGGCTGAACAGGAAGAAGGCTTTTGAAAATGGATATGGGATGAGTTGAGAGTAGTATAGAATGAGATTAAAGGGCTGATCAGGAAGAAGGCTTTTGAAAATGGATATGGGATGAGTTGAGAGTAGTATAGAATGAGATTAAAGGGCTGAACAGGAAGAAGGCTTTTGAAAATGGATATGGGATGAGTTGAGAGTAGTATAGAATGAGATTAAAGGGCTGATCAGGAAGAAGGCTTTTGAAAATGGATATGGGATGAGTTGAGAGTAGTATAGAATGAGATTAAAGGGCTGATCAGGAAGAAGGCTTTTGAAAATGGATATGGGATGAGTTGAGAGTAGTATAGAATGAGATTAAAGGGCTGATCAGGAAGAAGGCTTTTGAAAATGGATATGGGATGAGTTGAGAGTAGTATAGAATGAGATTAAAGGGCTGATCAGGAAGAAGGCTTTTGAAAATGGATATGGGATGAGTTGAGAGTAGTATAGAATGAGATTAAAGGGCTGATCAGGAAGAAGGCTTTTGAAAATGGATATGGGATAAGTTGAGAGTAGTATAGAATGAGATTAAAGGGCTGATCAGGAAGAAGGCTTTTGAAAATGGATATGGGATAAGTTGAGAGTAGTATAGAATGAGATTAAAGGGCTGATCAGGAAGAAGGCTTTTGAAAATGGATATGGGATGAGTTGAGAGTAGTATAGAATGAGATTAAAGGGCTGATCAGGAAGAAGGCTTTTGAAAATGGATATGGGATGAGTTGAGAGTAGTATAGAATGAGATTAAAGGGCTGAACAGGAAGAAGGCTTTTGAAAATGGATATGGGATGAGTTGAGAGTAGTATAGAATGAGATTAAAGGGCTGAACAGGAAGAAGGCTTTTGAAAATGGATATGGGATGAGTTGAGAGTAGTATAGAATGAGATTAAAGGGCTGAACAGGAAGAAGGCTTTTGAAAATGGATATGGGATGAGTTGAGAGTAGTATAGAATGAGATTAAAGGGCTGAACAGGAAGAAGGCTTTTGAAAATGGATATGGGATGAGTTGAGAGTAGTATAGAATGAGATTAAAGGGCTGATCAGGAAGAAGGCTTTTGAAAATGGATATGGGATGAGTTGAGAGTAGTATAGAATGAGATTAAAGGGCTGAACAGGAAGAAGGCTTTTGAAAATGGATATGGGATGAGTTGAGAGTAGTATAGAATGAGATTAAAGGGCTGATCAGGAAGAAGGCTTTTGAAAATGGATATGGGATGAGTTGAGAGTAGTATAGAATGAGATTAAAGGGCTGATCAGGAAGAAGGCTTTTGAAAATGGATATGGGATGAGTTGAGAGTAGTATAGAATGAGATTAAAGGGCTGATCAGGAAGAAGGCTTTTGAAAATGGATATGGGATGAGTTGAGAGTAGTATAGAATGAGATTAAAGGGCTGAACAGGAAGAAGGCTTTTGAAAATGGATATGGGATGAGTTGAGAGTAGTATAGAATGAGATTAAAGGGCTGATCAGGAAGAAGGCTTTTGAAAATGGATATGGGATGAGTTGAGAGTACTATAGAATGAGATTAAAGGGCTGATCAGGAAGAAGGCTTTTGAAAATGGATATGGGATGAGTTGAGAGTAGTATAGAATGAGATTAAAGGGCTGAACAGGAAGAAGGCTTTTGAAAATGGATATGGGATGAGTTGAGAGTAGTATAGAATGAGATTAAAGGGCTGATCAGGAAGAAGGCTTTTGAAAATGGATATGGGATGAGTTGAGAGTAGTATAGAATGAGATTAAAGGGCTGATCAGGAAGAAGGCTTTTGAAAATGGATATGGGATAAATTGAGAGTAGTATAGAATGAGATTAAAGGGCTGATCAGGAAGAAGGCTTTTGAAAATGGATATGGGATAAGTTGAGAGTAGTATAGAATGAGAGTAAAGGGCTGATCAGGAAGAAGGCTTTTGAAAATGGATATGGGATGAGTTGAGAGTAGTATAGAATGAGATTAAAGGGCTGATCAGGAAGAAGGCTTTTGAAAATGGATATGGGATGAGTTGAGAGTAGTATAGAATGAGATTAAAGGGCTGAACAGGAAGAAGGCTTTTGAAAATGGATATGGGATGAGTTGAGAGTAGTATAGAATGAGATTAAAGGGCTGAACAGGAAGAAGGCTTTTGAAAATGGATATGGGATGAGTTGAGAGTAGTATAGAATGAGATTAAAGGGCTGATCAGGAAGAAGGCTTTTGAAAATGGATATGGGATGAGTTGAGAGTAGTATAGAATGAGATTAAAGGGCTGAACAGGAAGAAGGCTTTTGAAAATGGATATGGGATGAGTTGAGAGTAGTATAGAATGAGATTAAAGGGCTGAACAGGAAGAAGGCTTTTGAAAATGGATATGGGATGAGTTGAGAGTAGTATAGAATGAGATTAAAGGGCTGATCAGGAAGAAGGCTTTTGAAAATGGATATGGGATGAGTTGAGAGTAGTATAGAATGAGATTAAAGGGCTGAACAGGAAGAAGGCTTTTGAAAATGGATATGGGATGAGTTGAGAGTAGTATAGAATGAGATTAAAGGGCTGATCAGGAAGAAGGCTTTTGAAAATGGATATGGGATGAGTTGAGAGTAGTATAGAATGAGATTAAAGGGCTGATCAGGAAGAAGGCTTTTGAAAATGGATATGGGATGAGTTGAGAGTAGTATAGAATGAGAGTAAAGGGCTGAACAGGAAGAAGGCTTTTGAAAATGGATATGGGATGAGTTGAGAGTAGTATAGAATGAGATTAAAGGGCTGATCAGGAAGAAGGCTTTTGAAAATGGATATGGGATGAGTTGAGAGTAGTATAGAATGAGATTAAAGGGCTGATCAGGAAGAAGGCTTTTGAAAATGGATATGGGATGAGTTGAGAGTAGTATAGAATGAGATTAAAGGGCTGATCAGGAAAGGCAAACACGAAGACAAACTGAAGCTAGAACCTAAGCTGCAAACGAATAACATGAAGGATGTCTGGGATGATATGAAGAAGATAACAGCACCAGCGGACAACTACAGAGTGATGAGGCAAGGGACAGAGCTGCTGAGTTGAACCAGTCTACCAGATTCAATAATACGATTTCTCTGCAGAGCAATAGCAGATAGGAGAGGTGCTGGATTCTGATCTGGGAAGCACTGAGCCCATGAGCGTGTCAGCTAGCTCGCGCTCCCGCTAGTGTTAGCACTACCGTTAGCATTTTGCATTGGCATTAACATTTTAGCACAACCTCAACGGTTTGGGATGAGTTGGACCACAGAGTGAAGGATAAGCAGCAAACAAGTGCTCAGCATATGTGGGAACACCTTCAAGACAGTTGGAAAAGCATTCCAGGTGAAGCTGGTTGAGAGAATGCCAAGAGTGTGCAAAGCTGTCATCAAGGCAAAGGGTGGCTACTTTGAAGACTCTAAAAATATATTTTGATACATTTTTTGGGGGGTGGTTACTACATGAATTCATATGTGTTAATTCGTAGTGTTGATGTCTTCACTATTATCCTACAAGGTAGAAAATCGTACAAATAAACTCTTGAATTAGTATGTGGGTCCAAACCTTTGACTGGTACTGTATACCCTTCATTGCATTTATATTATGTATGCATTTCAACATTACTGTAATGTTTATTTGAGCACATTTGCCCGAGTGTCATGTGTACAAGTCAATTTTGTGTACATGAACAATTTTGCACGCCCAATTTTTCAGTTTTTGGTTTGTTAAAAAAGTTTGAAATATCCAATAAATGTCGTTCCACTTCATGATTGTGTCCCACTTGTTGTTGATTCTTCACAAAAAAATACAGTTTTATATCTTTATGTTTGAAGCCTGACATGTGGCAAAATGTCGCAAAGTTCAAGGGGGCCAAATACTTTCGCAAGGCACTGTATTTTAAGAAAAAGAAAGATGTTTTTAATCCCATTTCTATGAATTGTGAAAAGATAGTAATAGCGGACAACAAACTGAATTTGAAGGAGAATTTTCAGCGTCTACAAAAAAAGTCCAATCCAGACTTTTTAAGGAATCTTACATGTTTTTACTGTACGGTATTTTTTTAAAATTTTTATTATTATTTGTATTTATTTATTTATTTACACCTTTATTTAACCAGGTAGACTAGTTGAGAACAAGTTCTCATTTACAATTGCGACCTGGCCAAGATAAAGCAAAGCAGTTCGACACATACAACAACACAGAGTTACACATGGAGTAAAACAAACATACAGTCAATAATACAGTAGAAAAGTAAGTCTATATACAATGTGAGAAAATGAGGTGAGATAAGGGAGGTAAAGGCAACAAAAAAAGGCTATCGTGGCAAAGTAAACACAATATAGTGAGTGTAGTGGAATGGTAGATTTGCAGTGGAAGAATGTGCAAAGTTGAGATACAAATAATGGGGTGCAAAGGAGCAAAATAAATAAATAAATACAGTAGGGGGAGAGGTAGTTGTTTGGGCTAAATTATAGGTGGGCTATGTACAGGTGCAGTAATATGTGAGCTGCTCTGACAGCTGCTGCTTAAAGATAGTGAGGGAGATAAGTGTTTCCAGTTTCAGAGATTTTTGTAGTTTGTTCCAGTCACTGGCAGCAGAGAACTGGAAGGAGAGGCGGCCAAAGGAAGAATTGGTTTTGGGGGTGACTAGAGAGATATACCTGCTGGAGCGCGTGCTACAAGTGGGTGCTGCTTTGGTGACCAGCGAGCTGAGATAAGGGGGGACTTTACCTAGCAGAGACTTGTAGATGACCTGCAGCCAGTGGGTTTGCCGACGAGTATGAAGCGAGGGCCAGCCGATGAGAGCGTACAGGCTGTAGTGGTGGGTAGTATATGGGGCTTTGGTGACAAAACGGATGACACTGTGATAGACTGCATGCAATTTATTGAGTAGGGTATTGGAGGCTATTTTGTAAATTACATTGCCGAAGTCGAGGATCGGTAGGATGATCAGTTTTACGAGGGTATGTTTGGCAGCATTTCGCTTTGTTGCAAAATAGGAAGCCAATTCTAGATTTAACTTTGGATTGGAGATGATTGGTGTGTGTATGGAAGTAGGCATGTGGCAAAACGCTTAGTTTGTTCTATAGCAGTATCGTGGTGAGTGTAGTGACCTATGCCATTGTGTGCTGGAAAGGGAATTTAGCCTAGGAAGACAAACAATCTGACAAAGCCAGTGCTGCAGTCTGAAATCAATTTCGGACATGTTCATGAAAAGACTAAAAGTAAAAACACACGTGATCATAGACAATGACACACACCCACTCCACAGGGCTCTGATGAGAAACACCCACTCCACAGGGCTCTGATGACACACACCCACTCCACAGGGCTCTGATGACACACACCCACTCCACAGGGCTCTGATGACACACACCCACTCCACAGGGCTCTGATGAGAGACACCCACTCCACAGGGTTCTGATGACACACACCCACTCCACAGGGCTCTGATGAGAAACACCCACTCCACAGGGCTCTGATGACACACACCCACTCCACAGGGCTCTGATGAGAAACACCCACTCCACAGGGCTCTGATGACACACACCCACTCCACAGGGCTCTGATGAGAAACACCCACTCCACAGGGCTCTGATGACACACACCCACTCCACAGGGCTCTGATGAGACACACCCACTCCACAGGGCTCTGATGACACACACCCACTCCACAGGGCTCTGATGACACACACCCACTCCACAGGGTTCTGATGACACACACCCACTCCACAGGGCTCTGATGAGAAACACCCACTCCACAGGGCTCTGATGACACACACCCACTCCACAGGGCTCTGATGAGAAACACCCACTCCACAGGGCTCTGATGACACACACCCACTCCACAGGGCTCTGATAAGAAACACCCACTCCACAGGGCTCTGATGACACACACCCACTCCACAGGGCTCTGATGACACACACCCACTCCACAGGGCTCTGATGACACACACCCACACAGGGCTCACACCCACTCCACAGGGCTCTGATGACACACACCCACTCCACAGGGCTCTGATGACACACACCCACTCCACAGGGCTCTGATGACACACACCCACTCCACAGGGCTCTGATGACACACACCCACTCCACAGGGCTCTGATGACACACACCCACTCCACAGGGCTCTGATGACACACACCCACTCCACAGGGCTCTGATGACACACACCCACTCCACAGGGCTCTGATGACACACATCCACTCCACAGGGCTCTGATGACACACACCCACTCCACAGGGCTCTGATGAGAAACACCCACTCCACAGGGCTCTGATGAGAAACACCCACTCCACAGGGCTCTGATGACACACACCCACTCCACAGGGCTCTGATGAGAAACACCCACTCCACAGGGCTCTGATGACACACACCCACTCCACAGGGCTCTGATGACACACACCCACTCCACAGGGCTCTGATGACACACACCCACTCCACAGGGCTCTGATGACACACACCCACTCCACAGGGCTCTGATAAGAAACACCCACTCCACAGGGCTCTGATGACACACCTACTCCACAGGGCTATGATGACACACACCCACTCCACAGGGCTATGATGACACACACCCACTCCACAGTGCTCTGATGAAACATGCCCACTCCACAGGGCTCTGATGACACACACCTACTCCACAGGGCTCTGATGACACACACCCACTCCACAGGGCTCTGATGAAACATGCCCACTCCACAGGGCTCTGATGAAACACAGGAGTAGCTTCAGTAGCAGGTTCATCCTGCCCAGATGTTCCACAGAGAGGTTTAGACGATCATATTTACCCACAGACAGGAGGCTTTTTAATGAGTGTAATTCATTAACTGTTTTATGAGATCTTTCCATCTGAAAATGTTGTTGCCTGTTTTCCTCAGAGTACGATAGAAAAAAAAACCCACTTGATAAACACAACGATTTTCCATTGATCAAAGTACTGGGGGAGCCTGGAGCCCACTGGAGTCCTGGGTGGAACTAACTACCTCACACGGGTCCTGATGAATAAGGGCCCCACTTCCTCCCTCCCCAGGAACAGTGACGCCGGCTGTGCATTGGGATCGGATTAGTAATACCCTGGGATGGTGGTGTGTGATGTGTGTTTGACACGGCATGACAGAGCATATGCACGAACACATACAAACACGCGTCAAAAAAAGTCATTTCCGACCAAATCTGAAAGAAGTTTCACATGAAGTTTACATGAAAAAACACAATTGGAGCCATAAGCCGAAATACACAGCATCATATCAGTCACTTTCTATGAGCAGCATTTAAGTTCTTGGCAGCTGCAGCAGGTATGGTATAAATATCCACCAGTCCTTGAACTTGGAAGTGTTTATTAGACCGAGCACTGAGGGGGAAGACACGTTGCCATGAGGAGGGGGACAACACGTTGCCATGGGGAGGGGGATGACACGTTGCCATGGGGAGGGGGAAGACACGTTGCAATGGGGAGGGGGAAGACACGTTGCCATGGGGAGGGGGACGACACGTTGCCATGGGGAGGGGGAAGACACGTTGCCATGTGGAGGGGGAAGACATGTTGCAATGGAGAGGGGAAGACACGTTGCCATGGGGAGGGGGAAGACATGCTGCCATGGGGAGGGGGAAGACACATTACCAGGGGGAGGGGGAAGACACATTGCCATGGGGAGGGGGAAGACACATTGCCATGGGGAGGGGGAAGACACATTGCCATGGGGAGGGGGAAGACATGTTGCCATGGGGAGGAGGCAGACACGTTGCCATGGGGAGGGGGAAGACACATTGCCATGGGGAGGGGGAAGACACGTTGCCATGGGGAGGGGGAAGACACATTGCCATGGGGAGGGGGAAGACACATTGCCAAGGGGAGGGGGAAGACACATTGCCATGGGGAGGGGGAAGACACGTTGCCATGGGGAGGGGGAAGACACGTTGCCATGGGGAGGGGGAAGACACATTGCCAGGGGGAGGGGGAAGACACATTGCCATGGGGAGGGGGAAGACACGTTGCAATGGGGAGGGGGAAGACACGTTGCCATGGGGAGGGGGAAGACACGTTGCCATGGGGAGGGGGACAACACGTTGCCATGGGGAGGGGGAAGACACGTTGCCATGGGGAGGGGGAAGACACGTTGCCATGGGGAGGGGGAAGACACGTTGCCATGGGGAGGGGGACAACACGTTGCCATGGGGAGGGGGAAGACATGTTGCAATGGGGAGGGGGAAGACACGTTGCCATGGGGAGGGGGAAGACACGTTGCCATGTGGAGGGGAAGACACGTTGCCATGGGGAGGGGGAAGACATGCCGCCATGGGGAGGGGGAAGACACATTACCAGGGGGAGGGGGAAGACACATTGCCATGGGGAGGGGGAAGACACGTTGCCATGGGGAGGGGGAAGACACGTTGCCATGGGGAGAGGGAAGACACGTTGCCATGGGGAGGGGGAAGACACGTTGCCATGGGGAGGGGGAAGACACGTTGCCATGGGGAGGGGGAAGACACGTTGCCATGGGGAGGGGGAAGACACGTTGCCATGGGGAGGGGGAAGACACGTTGCCATGGGGAGGGGGAAGACACATTGCCATGGGGAGGGGGAAGACACGTTGCCATGGGGAGGGAGTCTCAAACATATCAAATGCAAATAATGGGATGAAGAGAGTAGAGTAAACAAACGGAGACGAGAGAGGATTTACACCACATTAACAAAGCCAGCCAGCCACCATGAAACACACAGACAGCTTCAGCTTCTTCTAAATAATATCAGGCCAGATGCACGTTCAGATGAAGTAACTGAAAAGAGCCATCAAGTGAAAGTACACAAACTGTGATGAGAGATGAAACACACAGCCATCCCTGTCCTTGTCTATACCAAGAATAAGAGCCTCTCTTTACACTAAACTAGTTCCAGCACACGTTTGTTGTTGTGTAAACCTCGTAGGACACTTCTATCACATACTGTACTCCCCTCTGATTGGTCTAGTGTAAAGTACGTGTCAAAATCAATCCACAGAGGGAAGAGCATCTGCGTGTTTTGGCTCCTCCCTTGTCCTCCCTTGTCCTCCCTTGTCCTTGATTGTTTAATTAAATTAAATCAATATCACATGCGCCGAATGCAAAGCCGGTGTAGTAGGATTCAATCTTAGTCCTGTATTGCTGGTTTTCTTGTTTAATGGTTCATCTAAGGGCATAGTGGGATTTCTTATAAGTTTACGGATTAGTGTCCCGCTCCTTGAAAGCGGCACCTCTAGCCTTTAGCTCAGTGCAAATGTTGCCTGTAATCCATGGCTTCTGGTTGGGATATGTACGTACGGTCTCTGTGGGGATGACATCGTCGATGCACTTATTGATGAAGCCGGTGACTGAGGTGGTATACTCCTCAATGCCATTGGATGAATCCCGGAACATATTCCAGTCTGTGGTAGCAAATCAGTCCTGTAGCGTAGCATCCGCGTCATCTGACCACTTCCGTATTGAGCGAGTCACTGGTACTTCCTGCTTTAGTTTTTGCTTGTAAACAGGAATCAGGAGGATAGAATTGTGGTCAGATTTGCCAAATGGAGGGCGAGGGAGAGCTTTGTACGTGTCGCTGTGTGTGGAGTAAAGGTGGTCTAGAGTTTTTTGCCCTCTAGTTTAACATGCGACACGCTGGTAGGAATGAGGTGAAATAGATTTAACTTTGCCTGCATTAACATACCCGGCCACTAGGAGCACAGCTTCTGGATGAGCATTTTCTTGTTTTCTTATGGCCTTATACAGCTCATTGAGCGCAGTCTTAGTGCAAGTTTGTGGTGGTAAATAGACAGCTACGAATAATACACATGAGAATTATCTTGGTAGATAGTGTGATCTACAGCTTATCATGAGGTATTCTACCTCAGGTGAGCAATACCTTGAAACGACCTTGAAACGACCGCACCAGCCGTTATTGACAGAGACACACACCCCCACCCCTCGTCTTACCAGGCGTAGATGTCCTGTCCTCTATATTATCTGTGTCATCGGTCAGCCACGACTCGGTGAAACATAAGATATTACAGTTTTTAGTAGGAGTCTTCAACGGAGCTCATCCAGTTTACTCTCCAGTGATTGCACGTTGGCCAACAGAATGGATGGTAGAGGCGGGTTACCCACTCGCCAACGAATTCTCACAATGCACCCTGATCTGCCCGCCTGAATTTCCTTCTTTTCTTCATGCGAATGACGGGGATTTGGGCCTAGTCCGGGAGCAGCGTTATATCCTTTGTGTCAGAGTCATTAGATTAAAAATCTTTGTCCAGTTTGAGGTGAGTAATCGCTGTTCTGATATCCAGAAGCTCTTTTCGGTCATAAGAGACGATAGCATCAACATTAAGTACAAAATACAAAACAATGTGAAAAAACACACAAAATAGCACAATTGGTTAGGAGCCCGTAAAACGGCAGCCTTCCCTTCCGACACCATTCTCCACAGATTAGTAAAGAACACCCCTCACTTGGTTCTCTAGGTCTTAATTGAAAGGAAAAAACTAAAACCAGCAGACGCTAGGTCGTCCATGGAATGAGTTTGACACCCCTAGTTTAAAGACAATGGCTCTCTGACACCACATGCCCCCTGCAAGAACGACCTTAATTACCCTAATACCACTGGACAGCATTATTGTTGTTAGCCAAATGGAAAATTATAGGCTTTTTTTTTAAATGTCCCAACATTAGTGAATTGTTGCAATAATCAAGTGTGCAATATTATGTGCAATATGGTTTAGATGAGAAGCTCCTGTATAGTTTGAAAAGCTTTCCTTATTTTGTTTGTGTGTATATACTATGGTATTTACGGTAAGATAATAGCTGCACACACACAAAGCAGGAATGTGGCTTTGGCCACATCACATCCAAGGCTAATGGAGGATAGTGTAAAACAGAAAAGTTTTACAATTAATTACTTTTTAAAAACTAATGGAAAGATGCACTTTCAGTTGAAGTGCATGTGAATGAAAAGAATAACGCTTCAGGGAAGTACTTCATGTACTGTCCTCACTGTCCTCACCGTCCTCACCGTCCTCACCGTCCTCACCGTCCTCACTGTCGTCTCTCTAGTGGAGGCAGAAGTGGCTCTAATGAGTCCCCTTTCTTCAATATAGCGCAATGATCCTTTTCTAAAGACACCATACATTCACTCAGGGCTAATGAAAATGATGGCAAATTCTAATCGAGGAGTACTTGCGAGGGGGTGGGGGGGGGGGCAACTTTAGATTGTTTTATTTTCTGTTATACTTTTTGTAATTTGGGGCAACAAAAATAAAAATCACCTGAACTTGCTAATTTAACTTGACAGAATTGACAGCGTAAAAACTATGTTTTGCATTCGTGTTTCTCAGGGGAAAGCTATTAGTGGTGACCAGGGGGGAAATGTATAAACACACCATACAGAATAATAGAAGCCTCTAGTGGCCAAAAGGCCATTGAGCATGGGCAGCACCATTGAGGGCTACAACCATTTTAATGTAGTCAACCGGGTGGGACTTACAACTTCAGTGGCTGATCCCTCCTGATCACCCTGTTGGAGTCATGCCCAACCAGGTCATCAGGAGGACTCAGCCTATCGTGATGAAGAAAATGGACTACTTCAAAATGGAGATTGCCTCAATGGTGCTAGCCATGCTTCACAGACGCTATAAAGGCGAGTCATCTATCTCCACAAGGCTTGTTGATAGAAACCAAAGATTATGGATATACTGACAAGATACACATCTCTGCGCCCTAAAAATGGGAGTCATCCACAAAGCGGCACTGCGGTTTGTCTAGCTCCCGCCAATCCTTTCTTTTGATTGGTAGATACATCTCATTATTTTAATATTAGAAGACGGTTGTTGACATCAACCACCTGTATTCAATGGAGATGCTATGCTACTAGCCTCATGCTATGAATATGCATAGCCATCTCAAGACAAGTGTTTTTTCTCAAAGTTGCTGGGATGGCACGTGTCCTACTTATATCAATACACTCCTAAAAACTTAAGCATTACGAAACTTCTATTCAATCAAATTAACATCAGATAGCAAATAAGACATTCATTTTTTTTCCTGACAAAATTCGAGACTCATTGACCTCCATACAAAAACTCATTGCTTGGTGGGCGAAACAACGGGAAAAACTCCACCTGCTGGAGGGAGACAGATTTTCCACTGAGTCAGGCCTCTCTGTTCCTCTCCTCTATGTAGAGAGCTTCTGCCCACTGAAGAAAAGGTCCATCTCTATTCTGTTCACCGTGCTGTAATGCAGGTTTGATGTGTGTTTAGGGCGACCATTTTATGCAGTCTGGTTGAAGATAAATATTTGGCGTGGTCAGAAAGAGAAGTGTATGGAGGGAGATCAGTATTGGGTGTTTTGCTTGATAATTGGAGTTTGTCACAGTTAGCTGGCACAGTCAGAGTGGTCGGCTTCTCTCAAGCTATACCGAGTACAATAGGATACAGGTGCTAACCAACCCTCAGTCATCACACACAATAACCCCCCCCCCACTTCAAAGTACAAAATGTTTGGAAATCCGTAAAGCTACACAAACAAGTCGTGGTCTCTGGATGAAACAAGCATTCCAATGTCAAATTTTCCCCCCGTGCCTCTTTCCCGGCAAAGATGTCACTGTCTGTTATTATTCGATCCCTGTCCAGCGGTGCATTCAAAAGTACTGATTGATTGGTTAAAATGGGCAGTAGTGTGAAGGCTGATGTACAGGTGATTGGAGCAGAAACTAGGATCAAGTTATGTGGAGATGGCTGGGCCTTTTTAACAATGTTTGACAAAATTCCAAATGTGTGTAAAGTTATACACTACATGATCAAAACTATGTGAAAACCTGCTTGTCCAACATCTCAGTCCAAAATCATGGACATTAATATGGAGTTGGTTGCCCCTTTGCTGCGCTAACAGCCTCCACTCATCTGGGAAGGCTTTCCATCAGGTGTTGGAACATTGCTGCAGGGACTTGCTTCCATTCAGCCACAAAAGCCTTACACGAACCCAAACCGGCTGCGCGCGTGCGCCATCGTGTACTATCGTGCGCCATCGTGTACTATCGTGCGCCATCGTGCGCCATCGTGTACTATCGTGCATAAATGTATTTTATTCCCCCACACCAAACGCGATCACCACTCGCAGGATAAAATTTCTAAACAAACTCTGAACCAATTACATTAGTTCGGGGACCCGGAAAAAAAGCATTAACTTTACAGCACTATGCATATGGGCAGGTGGCGTTTCCAGATTCGTCCGTCGGATTCATCACTCCAAAGAACGCATTTCCCAGAGTCCAATGGGGGGTGAGCGTTACCCCACTCCAGCTGACACTTGGCATTGCGCATGGTGATCTTAAGGCTTGTGTTCGACTCCTCGGCCATGGAAACCCATTTCATGAAGCTCCTATCGAACAGTTATGGTGCTGACGTTGCTTCCAGAGGCAGTTTGGAACTCGGTTGTGATTGGTTGCAACCAAGGACAGATGATTTTACCCTTTATTCTTTTTAGCTGAACGTAGTTATGCATAGTAATGAATAATAATAATAATAGTAATGAATAATAATAATAATAGTAATGAATAATAATAATAATAGTAATGAATAATAATAATAATAGTAATGAATAATAATAATACTAGTAATGAATAATAATAATAATAGTAATGAATAATAATAATAGTAATGAATAATAATAATAATAGTAATGAATAATAATAATAATAGTAATGAATAATAATAATAATAGTAATGAATAATAATAATAATAATAGTAATGAATTCCATGGTAAATTTTGACTTATTAAAGATGTTTGTTCTTTAACAAGAACGTCTATAAAAATAATGACGCCCTAAACAAAATGCCGTTTTATTATTGAGAGATTTATCATTGACTGTGTAGCCAGAACTCGTCTTTGTGAAAGCAGAATATGAAGTGTTAATTACAAATCTAAATGAAATAAGTACAAGTGGCTGATTGACTGTGTAGTGGGAATTACCTTATCAAAACCCGAAGAGAGACATTTGAATGTTTCTCCAGAATAATCACACAAGACTCAGTTGAGCCTTTCAGTAATATCCCATTATCCTCTTCTGTGACTTGAGGCAGCCTAGAATATGAAACGTTATGATGGGGGGGTGATGAGAATTAAACATTTTTTTTTGCCTAAAGATGTGGGCCCCTACTCACTACTCGGAGGGGGAATAGAATGTTAAGCTATTTAGTGGTTTTCAAAATGTTAAACTTAATTCTGGACCACAACAAAGTAATTGTAGACCAGCCTGAGCACATTAAGTGCAACTGACTCTGGTTGTGTGTCAAATGTATGATCTCTGATTAATGATCTGACCTCTGAGATGTCATTTATCATCGCTCAGTCAGAAATCATAGATCATTCACAGTAGGATTTACAGGTGCACGAGTCTCTGAGTAATACTCAGGCTTAATACCACACTTCATGCTAAGTGTGTGTGTGTGTGTGTGTGTGGTTACCTTCTAATCAGGTCCTCGGGAGATGGCTCAGGTAGTCATCTTTATCTTCCATGCAACACTCTCTGTTCTCCTCATTATAAAACACCAGATATGACCTTACCTAGTATATTTTATAGTTTACCTTTATTTAACCAGGCAAGTCATTTAAGAACAAATTATTATTTTCAATGACGGCCTAGGAACAGTGGATTAACTGGTCTAGGAACAGTGGATTAACTGGTCTAGGAACAGTGGATTAACTGGTTTAGGAACAGTGGGTTAACTGGTCTAGGAACAGTGGATTAACTGGTCTAGGAACAGTGGATTAACTGGTCTAGGAACAGTGGGTTAACTGGTCTAGGAAGTGGGTTAACTGGTCTAGGAAGTGGGTTAACTGGTTTAGGAACAGTGGGTTAACTGGTCTAGGAACAGTGGGTTAACTGGTCTAGGAACAGTGGATTAACTGGTCTAGGAACAGTGGATTAACTGGTCTAGGAACAGTGGGTTAACTGGTCTAGGAACAGTGGATTAACTGGTCTAGGAACAGTGGGTTAACTGGTCTAGGAACAGTGGGTTAACTGGTCTAGGAACAGTGGGTTAACTGGTCTAGGAACAGTGGGTTAACTGGTCTAGGAACAGTGGGTTAACTGGTCTAGGAACAGTGGGTTAACTGGTCTAGGAACAGTGGGTTAACTGGTCTAGGAACAGTGGGTTAACTGGTCTAGGAACAGTGGGTTAACTGGTCTAGGAACAGTGGGTTAACTGGTCTAGGAACAGTGGGTTAACTGGTCTAGGAACAGTGGGTTAACTGGTCTAGGAACAGTGGGTTAACTGGTCTAGGAACAGTGGATTAACTGGTCTAGGAACAGTGGGTTAACTGGTCTAGGAACAGTGGATTAACTGGTCTAGGAACAGTGGGTTAACTGGTCTAGGAACAGTGGGTTAACTGGTCTAGGAACAGTGGGTTAACTGGTCTAGGAACAGTGGGTTAACTGGTCTAGGAACAGTGGGTTAACTGGTCTAGGAACAGTGGGTTAACTGGTCTAGGAACAGTGGGTTAACTGGTCTAGGAACAGTGGGTTAACTGGTCTAGGAACAGTGGGTTAACTGGTCTAGGAACAGTGGATTAACTGGTCTAGGAACAGTGGGTTAACTGGTCTAGGAACAGTGGGTTAACTGGTCTAGGAACAGTGGATTAACTGGTCTAGGAACAGTGGGTTAACTGGTCTAGGAACAGTGGGTTAACTGGTCTAGGAACAGTGGGTTAACTGGTCTAGGAACAGTGGGTTAACTGGTCTAGGAACAGTGGGTTAACTGGTCTAGGAACAGTGGGTTAACTGCCTGTTGAGTTGCAGAATGACAGATTTTTACCTTGTGGATTTGAATTTGCAACCTTTCGGTTACTAGTCCAACGCTCTAACCACTAGGTAACCTACCGCCCCTACACTCTAACCACTAGACTACCTACCTCCTCTACACTCTAACCACTAGGCTACCCTGCCGCCTCTACACTCTAACCACTAGGCTACCTACCGCCCCTACACTCTAACCACTAGGCTACCTACCGCCCCTACACTCTAACCATTAGGCTACCTACCTCCTCTACACTCTAACCACTAGGCTACCTACCGCTTCTACACTCTAACCACTAGGCTACCTACCGCCCCTACACTCTAACCACTAGGTAACCTACCGCCTCTACACTCTAACCACTAGGCTACCTACCGCCCCTACACTCTAACCACTATATATATAGGTAACCTACCGCCTCTACACTCTAACCACTAGGCTACCTACCGCTTCTACACTCTAACCACTAGGCTACCTACCGCCTCTACACTCTAACCACTAGGTAACCTACCGCCTCTACACTCTAACCACTAGGTAACCTACCGCCTCTACACTCTAACCACTAGGTAACCTACCGCCTCTACACTCTAACCACTAGGTAACCTACCGCCTCTACACTCTAACCACTAGGCTACCTACCGCTTCTACACTCTAACCACTAGGCTACCCTGCCGCCTCTACACTCTAACCACTAGGTAACCTACCGCCTCTACACTCTAACCACTAGGTAACCTACCGCCTCTACACTCTAACCACTAGGTAACCTACCGCCTCTACACTCTAACCACTAGGTAACCTACCGCCTCTACACTCTAACCACTAGGCTACCTACCGCTTCTACCCTCTAACCACTAGGCTACCTACCACCCCTACACTCTAACCACTAGGCTACCTACCGCTTCTACCCTCTAACCACTAGGCTACCCTGCCGCCCCTACACTCTAACCACTAGGCTACCCTGCCGCCCCTACACTCTAACCACTAGGCTACCCTGCCGCCCCTACACTCTAACCACTAGGCTACCCTGCCGCCTCTACACTCTAACCACTAGGTAACCTACCGCCTCTACACTCTAACCACTAGGCTACCTACCGCTTCTACCCTCTAACCACTAGGCTACCTACCACCCCTACACTCTAACCACTAGGCTACCTACCGCTTCTACCCTCTAACCACTAGGCTACCTACCACCCCTACACTCTAACCACTAGGCTACCCTGCCGCCCCTACACTCTAACCACTAGGCTACCCTGCCGCCCCTACACTCTAACCACTAGGCTACCCTGCCGCCCCTATATGGGTCCATTGGCTCTTCTAGTGACGCGTCACAAACATTTGGCTCCTCTCGTGAAGTGATGCGAGTCACAGACATCTTCACCGCTGGCAAAATGATTCCAATCCCTCCCTCTACTGGTAAGATTTAATTCAGGCACTATCACTTTGCCGTACACACGTAATATCGAAGAACCAAACTTATACTGAACAGAGTACAGATCTTGTTCGTCTCCCCATGAAATGTTCTCTAAACAACCAAACCCAACCCGCCGCATATTATTGCAAAAGGAAACAAACCTCTGAATAAATAAGATAAATAATCTTTATTTCCATGTATTTGTCACATATAAAATTGTGTCCACATTTAATATTAACAAGGCAATAAAGATAATCCTTTATTTCTGAGTGGTGAGCTTCAGGCTCCAGAGGCTTGTAAATGTTTCCTATTGGTTGACAGGGAGAATGGTCCAATGGGAGCAGAGCCAACTCTAGATTGGTGACTCCCTGATTGATAATGCGCACATG
Organism: Oncorhynchus keta; assembly: GCF_023373465.1. NCBI lineage: Eukaryota > Metazoa > Chordata > Actinopteri > Salmoniformes > Salmonidae > Oncorhynchus > Oncorhynchus keta. The sequence goes on from NC_068431.1 coordinate 8,320,215, forward strand.
GGGTGGCTATTTTATCAGAGCACAAGATGCCAACCGTTAGCCTGGCGGTCCCAGATCTGTTTCTACGGTCAAGTCAACTGTTATGGTCGTTGTCAATTGGAAACTTGGCAAGACAGCACAAACAGATCTAGGACCAGGCTATCGAAGCGTACCATGGTTAGAAGAGGACCACCTTCCTAACTGTGACCCAAATGACTAACGGGGGGGTCTCTGGAGCCTGTAGTCACACCAAGCCTTTCAACGCACATAACGCTTCATTTACCCAAGATTCATCCCTGCTCATCACTCTGTGTAAAGACATAATTCATTTAGAAGTGCTCATCAAACATTCTTAAACCAGATTACTATCACTGAAAATTAATGATTTAATCATCAAAATTATTATTCTCATGGTCATTATGATGATTATTTGTTTATTTTAGTCATTTTCTTCTCTCCTAGCAACCGTAAAAAAAACAACAGCAATGATAAATAAAACCTTTTTCTAGTCGACAAGAGAATGGAGATCCTTAGATGTGCTTAAAGTAAAACTGAAATAGTTTCTTGCAGTTGGTAAGTAAGTAGGTTTCATTGATGTCATGTAAGTTATCAGAAAAGGTCATAATATACAGTATAGGTTATTAATTACAGTAACAAAGTATCCATGCGATCGTTCTTTCTCGTTTTGCTGTACAAAGTTCAAGGATTCAGTAGTAAACAACAAGGTACTGTACAAACCCACATCACTGCTGGACAGCCTGAGTACCATCAGGATCTGGGGCTGAGGACCAGCTAGGAAGCACACCAGCGCTCCTGAAGCCTTCTGCCACTGTTAAGCCAATAGATACACTAGAGAGAGCTTCTGCATCACCTTGGTAAACATTTCCTTGATGAAACCAAGCGTGGCTACAGTGTTCTAGATCTTGGCCCCCTACACTAAGCTCAACACTGTGTTGTGTGTGTGATGGGTTAACTGGCTGTCGTTAACTGGCTCTCGTTAACTGGCTCTCGTTAACTGGCTCTCGTTAACTGGCTCTCGTTAACTGGCTCTCGTTAACTGGCTCTCGTTAACTGGCTCGTTAACTGGCTCGTTAACTGGCTCTCGTTAACTGGCTCGTTAACTGGCTCGTTAACTGGCTGTCGTTAACTGGCTGTCGTTAACTGGCTGTCGTTAACTGGCTCGTTAACTGGCTCTCGTTAACTGGCTCGTTAACTGGCTCGTTAACTGGCTCTCGTTAACTGGCTCTCGTTAACTGGCTCTCGTTAACTGGCTCTCGTTAACTGGCTCTCGTTAACTGGCTCTCGTTAACTGGTTGTCTAACCTTTAAGAGCCGGTCTTTCTTTGCAACTGTTACAACTGTAGGCTACGCTGTTCTTTGATGAAATGGAAACTTACGTGGTCAGAACCCGTCTGATCTGGAGTGATAGGACTGACCCAAGACCAGTCCAGTACTGGTTGGTGCTCTAACCAAGGATGACCTGGAAAAAGGTGTCAGGAGGCTCAGTATGGACGAGACACTGATTAGCGTCTTCTTCCCAACAGCTATCCCACTGGCCTCAGCCCACACAGCACGCCCCCCACCACCAAAAAAACCAAGAACTAAAAACACAATCTAAAACCTCCTAGATTCATTCAGTCAAATACGCCATTATTACTAGTTTTAAAAACAATACACAAATAGGTAACCTGTAAAGGCAAAAAGCATTGGCAGTAGCAGCACAAAGATCAGGCAGATGAGCTGGAGTCAACTTGTCTTACTGGACATTCTTTAAGGATAATGAATAACTAGGTGTTATTCTTATTCATTAATGTCAAAACTAAAAAGGGCTAGATTGGTAAACAAGTGTTTGGGGGGTTGGGGGGGGGGGTCTATGGGAAAAAAAATACATTAATTATTAGACCTTACTAGGTCCAAGTGGAAGTACAACATGTTGGGAGTGTTAAGAGTCTTGATATGATTGACACGTGTGCATGTTCTTATGTGTGGGAGACAAAGGTCTCTGATATACCTCTATGAAGGCGAGCCAATTCAGCTACCTTGTTGTTAATTCTCCTCCTCACCCTCCTCTAAGCATCCTTTCCAAAGCAGAAGTATATTTTGTGCAGCTACAGCCGTACGAGTAGCACTCCACAGCTACAGCCGTACGAGTAGCACTCCACAGCTACAGCCGTACGAGTAGCACTCTACAGCTACAGCCGTACGAGTAGCACTCTACAGCTACAGCCGTACGAGTAGCACTCTACAGCTACAGCCGTACGAGTAGCACTCTACAGCTACAGCCGTACGAGTAGCACTCTACAGCTACAGCCGTACGAGTAGCACTCTACAGCTACAGCCGTACGAGTAGCACTCTACAGCTACAGCCGTACAGTAGCACTCTACAGCTACAGCCGTACGAGTAGCACTCTACAGCTACAGCCGTACGAGTAGCACTCTACAGCTACAGCCCAGTAGCACTCTACAGCTACAGCCGTACGAGTAGCACTCTACAGCTACAGCCGTACGAGTAGCACTCTACAGCTACAGCCGTACGAGTAGCACTCTACAGCTACAGCCGTACGAGTAGCACTCTACAGCTACAGCCGTACCAGTTGCACTCTACAGCTACAGCCGTACCAGTAGCACTCTACAGCTACAGCCGTACCAGTAGCACTCCACAGCTACAGCCGTACGAGTAGCACTCTACAGCCGTACGAGTAGCACTCCAGCTACAGCCCGAGTAGCACTCTACAGCTACAGCCGTACGAGTAGCACTCTACAGCTACAGCCCGAGTAGCACTCTACAGCACAGCCGTACGAGTAGCACTCTACAGCTACAGCCCAGTAGCACTCTACAGCTACAGCCGTACGAGTAGCACTCTACAGCTACAGCCGTACGAGTAGCACTCTACAGCTACAGCCGTACCAGTAGCACTCTACAGCTACAGCCGTACCAGTAGCACTCTACAGCTACAGCCGTACCAGTAGCACTCTACAGCCGTACCAGTAGCACTCTACAGCCGTACCAGTAGCACTCTACAGCCGTACGAGTAGCACTCTACAGCCGTACGAGTAGCACTCTACAGCCGTACCAGTAGCACTCTACAGCCGTACGAGTAGCACTCTACAGCCGTACGAGTAGCACTCTACAGCCGTACGAGTAGCACTCTACAGCCGTACGAGTAGCACTCTACAGCCGTACGAGTAGCACTCTACAGCTACAGCCGTACGAGTAGCACTCTACAGCTACAGCCGTACCAGTAGCACTCTACAGCTACAGCCGTACCAGTAGCACTCTACAGCTACAGCCGTACCAGTAGCACTCTACAGCTACAGCCGTACCAGTAGCACTCTACAGCTACAGCCGTACCAGTAGCACTCTACAGCTACAGCCGTACCAGTAGCACTCTACAGCTACAGCCGTACCAGTAGCACTCTACAGCTACAGCCGTACCAGTAGCACTCTACAGCTACAGCCGTACCAGTAGCACTCTACAGCTACAGCCGTACCAGTAGCACTCTACAGCTACAGCCGTACCAGTAGCACTCTACAGCTACAGCCGTACCAGTAGCACTCTACAGCTACAGCCGTACCAGTAGCACTCTACAGCTACAGCCGTACCAGTAGCACTCTACAGCTACAGCCGTACCAGTAGCACTCTACAGCTACAGCCGTACCAGTAGCACTCTACAGCTACAGCCGTACCAGTAGCACTCTACAGCTACAGCCGTACCAGTAGCACTCTACAGCTACAGCCGTACCAGTAGCACTCTACAGCTACAGCCGTACCAGTAGCACTCTACAGCTACAGCCGTACCAGTAGCACTCTACAGCTACAGCCGTACGAGTAGCACTCTACAGCTACAGCCGTACGAGTAGCACTCTACAGCTACAGCCGTACGAGTAGCACTCTACAGCTACAGCCGTACGAGTAGCACTCTACAGCTACAGCCGTACGAGTAGCACTCTACAGCTACAGCCGTACGAGTAGCACTCTACAGCTACAGCCGTACGAGTAGCACTCTACAGCTACAGCCGTACGAGTAGCACTCTACAGCTACAGCCGTACGAGTAGCACTCTACAGCTACAGCCGTACGAGTAGCACTCCACAGCTACAGCCGTACCAGTAGCACTCCACAGCTACAGCCGTACCAGTAGCACTCTACAGCTACAGCCGTACCAGTAGCACTCTACAGCTACAGCCGTACCAGTAGCACTCCACAGCTACAGCCGTACCAGTAGCACTCCACAGCTACAGCCGTACCAGTAGCACTCTACAGCTACAGCCGTACCAGTAGCACTCTACAGCTACAGCCGTACGAGTAGCACTCTACAGCTACAGCCGTACGAGTAGCACTCCACAGCTACAGCCGTACCAGTAGCACTCCACAGCTACAGCCGTACGAGTAGCACTCCACAGCTACAGCCGTACGAGTAGCACTCCACAGCTACAGCCGTACCAGTAGCACTCCACAGCTACAGCCGTACCAGTAGCACTCCACAGCTACAGCCGTACCAGTAGCACTCCACAGCTACAGCCGTACGAGTAGCACTCTACAGCTACAGCCGTACGAGTAGCACTCTACAGCTACAGCCGTACGAGTAGCACTCTACAGCTACAGCCGTACGAGTAGCACTCCACAGCTACAGCCGTACGAGTAGCACTCCACAGCTACAGCCGTACGAGTAGCACTCCACAGCTACAGCCGTACGAGTAGCACTCCACAGCTACAGCCGTACGAGTAGCACTCCACAGCTACAGCCGTACGAGTAGCACTCCACAGCTACAGCCGTACCAGCAGCACTCCACAGCTACAGCCGTACGAGTAGCACTCCACAGCTACAGCCGTACGAGTAGCACTCCACAGCTACAGCCGTACGAGTAGCACTCCACAGCTACAGCCGTACCAGTAGCACTCCACAGCTACAGCCGTACCAGTAGCACTCCACAGCTACAGCCGTACCAGTAGCACTCTACAGCTACAGCTGTGATTAAGGAACAGAGTTATTCTGGAATAGACATGGGAAGAGGGCTGAAGGTTGGCTGTGAGGCTGGATGGGCTTGTCACAATAGTCTGGCCAGAGTGGGTTTGAACTCAGTGGGTGGAGAAATCATTTCACCTTGGTTGGCTTGTGTCTGGGCTGACCCCAGCTCCCCCAATAGCAGCTAAGCAGCAGAAAGCTATTCACACATTCAGGAGATAGAGGCCTACACTACACTGCCCAAGGCTGAATGAGTCACAACTCAGGCCTAAAGATGCCTGCCTGCCTCTTCAACAGAGAGAAGGGAGAAAGGGAGAGAAGAGAGCGATATAAGAGAGAGGAGAGGACAAAAATCAGAGCCAAACAGCAGAAATCAGCTCAATATACAGCAAGCAGATGTCCATGTGGAGAGAAACAGGTAAAGGAAGGATGTAGAGGAAGAGAAAGAGGGAGGAAAGGATGTAGAGGAAGAGAAAGAGGGAGGAAAGAATGTAGAGGAAGAGAAAGAGGGAGGGAAGAAAAAGGAGGAAGAGAAAGAGTGAGGGAAGGAAAAGGAGGAAGAGAAAGAGTGAGGGAAGGATGTAGAGGAAGAGAAAGAGGGAGGAAAGGATGTAGAGGAAGAGAAAGAGTGAGGGAAGGATGTAGAGGAAGAGAAAGAGGGAGGAAAGGATGTAGAGGAAGAGAAAGAGGGAGGAAAGGATGTAGAGGAAGAGAAAGAGGGAGGAAAGAATGTAGAGGAAGAGAAAGAGGGAGGAAAGTAAGAGAAAGAGGGAGGAAAGGAAGAGAAAGAGGGAGGGAAGGAAAAGGAGGAAGAGAAAGAGTGAGGGAAGGAAAAGGAGGAAGAGAAAGAGTGAGGGAAGGAAGAGAAAGAGGGAGGGAAGGAAAAGGAGGAAGAGAAAGAGGGAGGGAAGGATGTAGAGGAAGAGAAAGAGGGAGGAAAGAATGTAGAGGAAGAGAAAGAGGGAGGGAGGGAAGGATGTAGAGGAAGAGAAAGAGGGAGGGAGGGAAGGATGTAGAGGAAGAGAAAGAGGGAGGAAAGTAAGAGAAAGAGGGAGGAAAGGAAGAGAAAGAGGGAGGGAAGGAAAAGGAGGAAGAGAAAGAGTGAGGGAAGGAAAAGGAGGAAGAGAAAGAGTGAGGGAAGGAAAAGGAGGAAGAGAAAGAGGGAGGGAAGGAAAAGGAGGAAGAGAAAGAGTGAGGGAAGGATGTAGAGGAAGAGAAAGAGGGAGGAAAGGAAGAGAAAGAGGGAGGGAAGGAAAAGGAGGAAGAGAAAGAGTGAGGGAAGGAAAAGGAGGAAGAGAAAGAGTGAGGGAAGGATGTAGAGGAAGAGAAAGAGGGAGGAAAGGAAGAGAAAGAGTGAGGGAAGGAAAAGGAGGAAGAGAAAGAGGGAGGAAAGGAAAAGGAGGAAGAGAAAGAGGGAGGGAAGGAAAAGGAGGAAGTGAAAGAGGGAGGGAAGGATGTAGAGGAAGAGAAAGAGGGAGGAAACGAAAAGGAGGAAGAGAAAGAGTGAGGGAAGGATGTAGAGGAAGAGAAAGAGGGAGGAAAGGAAGAGAAAGAGGGAGGGAAGGAAAAGGAGGAAGAGAAAGAGTGAGGGAAGGAAAAGGAGGAAGAGAAAGAGTGAGGGAAGGATGTAGAGGAAGAGAAAGAGGGAGGAAAGGATGTAGAGGAAGAGAAAGAGTGAGGAAAGGAAGAGAAAGAGGGAGGGAAGGAAAAGGAGGAAGAGAAAGAGTGAGGGAAGGAAAAGGAGGAAGAGAAAGAGTGAGGGAAGGATGTAGAGGAAGAGAAAGAGGGAGGAAAGGAAGAGAAAGAGTGAGGGAAGGAAAAGGAGGAAGAGAAAGAGGGAGGAAAGGAAAAGGAGGAAGAGAAAGAGGGAGGGAAGGAAAAGGAGGAAGTGAAAGAGGGAGGGAAGGATGTAGAGGAAGAGAAAGAGGGAGGAAACGAAAAGGAGGAAGAGAAAGAGTGAGGGAAGGATGTAGAGGAAGAGAAAGAGGGAGGAAAGGAAGAGAAAGAGGGAGGGAAGGAAAAGGAGGAAGAGAAAGAGTGAGGGAAGGAAAAGGAGGAAGAGAAAGAGTGAGGGAAGGATGTAGAGGAAGAGAAAGAGGGAGGAAAGGATGTAGAGGAAGAGAAAGAGTGAGGAAAGGAAGAGAAAGAGTGAGGGAAGGAAAAGGAGGAAGAGAAAGAGGGAGGGAAGGAAAAGGAGGAAGAGAAAGAGGGAGGGAAGAAAAAGGGGGGAGAAAGAGTGAGGGAAGGATGTAGAGGAAGAGAAAGAGGGAGGAAAGGAAAAGGAGGATGAAAAAGAGGGAGGGAAGGATGTAGAGAAAGAGAAAGAGGGAGGGAAGGAAAAGGAGGAAGAGAAAGAGGGAGGGAAGGAAAAGGAGGAAGTGAAAGAGGGAGGGAAGGATGTAGAGGAAGAGAAAGAGGGAGGGAAGGATGTAGAGGAAGTGAAAGAGGGAGGGAAGGAAAAGGAGGAAGAGAGGAATGTGGTGATCCAGTTAAAAGAGAGTAGTTACAGTGTGATGGTCTGACTACCATGACCCTGGCAGAGCAGCACAGACCACTGACAATACTGTGGATCTGAATGACAGAAGCCTTGGCAGACCGAGGGGTTCATATGGGGTGGGATGGACACATGAGTACTGGATACACCCAGAACAGTCTGCCACAGACATCTGGCATGGGGGGTGGGCAGACACCTCAGGCCGAGCAGCGTGGTTCCTCTTACTGCCCGTTGGTAGTATCTTCTCCTGCATGCCAGTGTCTGTCTGTTGTTGGTACCATCAAGTCTGTCTGTAACCTCCAGGTTATGCCCCTCTCTCTCTCTCTCTCTGTGTAGACATCACAATTCCCCGCTCTCCTCCTACCCATCTCTCTCTCTCTCTCTCTCTCTCTGTGTGTCGACATCACAATTCCCCGCTCTCCTCCTACCCATCTCTCTCTCTCTCCATGGTCTACCTATTGCACCACTATGTTACTGTACAGAGTCAAAAGCGATGAGTGGAACGTTTTTAAGTCCTGGGTGTGTTTTGTAGTTTTCATCACTCTTTCCTGGGCCTACGTGAACATGTGTGTGTGTGTGTGTGTGTGTGTGTGTGTGTGTGTGTGTGTGTGTGTGTGTGTGTGTGTGTGTGTGTGTGTGTGTGTGTGTGTGAGAGTGAGAGAGTCTTAATATTTTAGCTGCCTGTTCCTGTACTTCTTGTCGTCGTTGTCTGTTGGGGAGGAGAAACACAACATCAATAATAATACCACATGAACGTCTACAGTACATGGATGTGTCCATGCATGGGGCTTAACCCGGAGCCAAAAAAACTAATGGAAACTAACCAAAAATATATGGCTAAGTCCAAAACCTAGCAGGTTTTTTGCTAAATATGTACGTTCCGAGAGGTGGAAAGATATATATATATATATATATTATATATTATTATTATTATATTGAAAGAGGAAGCAGAGGGGAAGAAAAGACTAAGATACATTTTCTAGAAGAAGAGAGGAGAGAGTTTAGGCTGAATAAAGAATGCAGAAAAAGAGGGGAAAGTAAGAAACAGTCCCTTTGGGAGATTTTTCCATTAAGCCCTAGAAGAGAAGCTATCCTTATAACTCTGTTGTCTCGCCAAAGCCCTGTTACAGTCTCTATGGAAACCTAACAATCACATTCCTCTACAGGAAGCTCATTTTAGACACTGAGTTGTACCGTCTAAGTGGTTGCGGGAGATGTACTTGAGGGCCTCGTCCAATAGGATGACAGGAAATGATATCTTGAGGACCACGATCCACTGGCACCAGGTCAGAGGGATCACCTGGAAGATCAGCTAGATAGAGGTCATAGAAATAGAGGTCATAGAAAGAAAGAAAGAAAGAAAGAAAGAAAGAAAGAAAGAAAGAAAGAAAGAAAGAAAGAAAGAACGAAAGAACGAAAGAACGAAAGAACGAAAGAACGAAAGAAAGAAAGAAAGAAAGAAAGAAAGAAAGAACGAAAGAACGAACGAAAGAACGAAAGAACGAACGAAAGAACGAAAGAACGAACGAAAGAAAGAAAGAAAGAACGAAAGAACGAAAGAACGAAAGAACGAAAGAACGAAAGAACGAAAGAACGAAAGAACGAAAGAAAGAAAGAACGAGAGAAAGAAAGAAAGAACGAGAGAAATAAAGAAAGAAAGAACGAGAGAAAGAGAGAAAGAGAGAGAGAAAAAGAGAGGTCAGAGAGAGAAAGAGAGAAAGAGAGAGAGAAAAAGAGAGGTCAGAGAGAGAAAGAAAGAGAGAGGGATACACAATAAATCATACTCTTGCCGATGGACAGAGACTGTATATATACACATACACACACACTGTACTCACAGGCAACGGCTCAACGTAGAGGATGAGGAAGTGGAGGGACATGGAGAGGAAGATTGCTCCCAGCAGCCAGAAGTTGACCCACGGAGGCATCCTGATCATGGACTGGTTCTCTGACAGACTAGGGTCCAGAGGAGGAGGAATCACATTACAACAACTACTGATCCCAGACCTGGGCAGCGAAACATGGTCTACAGGACAAAGATTACACTACAGAGGAGGAGGGGTCACATTACAACAACTACTGATCCCAGACCTGGGCAGCGAAACATGGTCTACAGGACAAAGATTACACTACAGAGGAGGAGGAGTCACACTACAACACCTACTGATCCCAGACCTGGGCAGCGAAACATGGTCTACAGGACAAAGATTACACTACAGAGGAGGAGGAGTCACACTACAACAACTACTGATCCCAGACCTGGGCAGCGAAACATGGTCTACAGGACAAAGATTACACTACAGAGGAGGAGGGGTTAACTGGTCTAGGAACAGTGGGTTAACTGGTCTAGGAACAGTGGGTTAACTGGTCTAGGAACAGTGGGTTAACTGGTCTAGGAACAGTGGGTTAACTGCCTGTTCAGGGGCAGAACGACAGATTTGTACCTTGTCAGCTCGGGGGTTGAACTAGTCCAACACTCTAACCACTAGGCTACCCTGCCGCCCCTACACTAACCACTAGGCTACCTGCCGCCCCTACACTCTAACCACTAGGCTACCTGCCGCCCCTACACTAACCACTAGGCTACCTGCCGCTGAGTAATAGTATCATTAACTGTCACTTTTAATAAAGTATCATTAACTGTCCTGGGTACACTCTAACCACTAGGCTACCTGTCACGCCCTACACTCTAACCACTAGGCTACCTGTCCGCCCCTACACTAACCACTAGGCTACCTGCCGCCCCTACACTCTAACCACTAGGCTACCCTGCCGCCCCTACACTCTAACCACTAGGCTACCTGCCTCCTCTACACTCTAACCACTAGGCTACCTGCCTCCTCTACACTCTAACCACTAGGCTACCTGCCTCCTCTACACTCCAACCACTAGGCTAACTGCCTCCTCTACACTCTAACCACTAGGCTACCCTGCCGCCCCTACACTCTAACCACTAGGCTACCCTGCCGCCCCTACACTCTAACCACTAGGCTACCCTGCCGCCCCTACACTCTAACCACTAGGCTACCCTAGGCCGCCCCTACACTCTAACCACTAGGCTACCCTGCCGCCCTACACTCTAACCACTAGGCTACCCTGCCGCCCTACACTCTAACCACTAGGCTACCCTGGCCGAACGTCTACACTCTAACCACTAGGCTACCCTGCCGAACGTCTACACTCTAACCACTAGGCTACCTACCTCCTCTAGACTCTAACCACTAGGCTACCTACCTCCTCTAGACTCTAACCACTAGGCTACCTGCCTCCTCTACACTCTAACCACAGGCTACCTGCCTCCTCTACACTCTAACCACTAGGCTACCTGCCGCCCCTACACTCTAACCACTAGGCTACCCTGCCGCCCCTACACTCTAACCACTAGGCTACCTGCCTCCTCTACACTCTAACCACTAGGCTACCTGCCTCCTCTACACTCTAACCACTAGGCTACCTACCTCCTCTACACTCTAACCACTAGGCTACCTGCCTCCTCTACACTCTAACCACTAGGCTACCTACCTCCTCTCCACTCTAACCACTAGGCTACCTACCTCCTCTCCACTCTAACCACTAGGCTACCTACCTCCTCTCCACTCTAACCACTAGGCTACCTGCCTCCTCTCCACTCTAACCACTAGGCTACCTGCCTCCTCTCCACTCTAACCACTGCCGCCCCGTGGGCTGACCGCTTAATATATTCCACTTTAAAATGTAAATAGTTATTCTGTACTTTAACCCAAACGTCTCTTCCATGAACGTGTTCCTTCCTCATCTGTTACTATGGTGATATTCGTCATACATCACATGGATGGAGTTCAAACCGAATGAAAACAGGCTTCTCGATCCAACGGCAACTTAATGTGCTCCATTGGTCAATTATACAGTGCCTCGTTTTGGCTTGGAGAAATGAACCACCATTTACTTCTTTTTTTTTTACTGACCCTAGAACTATTAATAATAATATTTCCTTCCCAAAGAAATGTTTCCCACTCGAGAGAGAGAGAGAGAGAGAGAGAGAGAGAGAGAGAGAGAGAGAGAGAGAGAGAGAGAGAGAGAGAGAGAGAGAGAGAGAGAGAGAGAGAGAGAGAGAGAGAGAGAGAGAGAGAGAGAGAGAGAGAGAGAGAGAGAGAGAGAGAGAGAGAGAGAGAGAGAGAGAGAGAGAGAGAGAGAGAGAGAGAGAGAGAGAGAGAGAGAGAGAGAGAGAGAGAGAGAGAGAGAGAGAGAGAGAGATTAGAGAGAGAGAGAGATTAGAGAGATTAGGCCTATGGGTTTGTGGGTAGCTTCTGACAGGGCTACTCCATAGGAAACCCTGGAGTCAGAGTTTTCCCTCAGAGTGCCTCTCCTCCCTCCATCACAAAACACCCCGATGACGTCTCTTCATGTTCGAGATGTGGAAATAGATGCCTTCCAACTACCCAGAAATAACATGCTGACGCTGTGGGAAACCAGTCATAACCATAGTAACATGGATGTGACTGTAGGCTATGCTATCATTAAAGCAAATAGAATAAACCGTACTTATAAAAGGCTTATAAAGTTGTTGTCGGAAGTTTACCTACACTTAGGTTGGAGTCATTTAAAACTCGTTTGTCAACCACTCCACAATTTTTCTTGTTAACAAACTATACTTCCGACATCAACTGTACATACAATCATATAGCGATGTTCCCTCTAAGTAGGAGAGGCTGCTGATTGACCTGTTGAGGGAGTTGAACATCTCTATGGTGACCAGCACGGAGAGGGCCATGGTGGTGGGGAAACGAGACTCAAACACCTCACAGTCCATGCCCTGGAACATGAGGTTGTCCTCCGAGCACTGCATGAAGTGCCTCTGTGTGGAGAGAGAGGACAAAAGGTGAGTGGGGTTCACAGCACATAGACAACAGAAACATACATGACAGTACACTGCATAAAGTGCCTCTGTGTGGAGAGAGAGGACAAAGGTGAGCGGGGTTCACAGCACATAGACAACAGAAACATACATGACAGTACACTGCATAAAGTGCCTCTGTGTGGAGAGAGAGGACAAAAGGTGAGCGGGGTTCACAGCACATAGACAACAGAAACATACATGACAGTACACTGCATAAAGTGCCTCTGTGTGGAGAGAGAGGACAAAAGGTGAGCGGGGTTCACTGCACATAGACAACAGAAACATACATGACAGTACACTGCATAAAGTGCCTCTGTGTGGAGAGAGAGGACAAAAGGTGAGCGGGGTTCACAGCACATAGACAACAGAAACATACATGACAGTACACTGCATAAAGTGCCTCTGTGCTGAGAGAGGACAAAAGGTAAGCGGGGTTCACAGCACATAGACAACAGAAACATACATGATATTTTTTTACACTTTATTTAAAGTGCCTCTGTGTTAAGAAGAGGACAAAAGGTAAGCGGGGTTCACAGCACATAGACAACAGAAACATACATGACAGAACACTGCATAAAGTGCCTCTGTTGGAGAGAGAGGACAAAAGGTCAGCTCAGGGGTTGAAATTGCAACATAGACAACAGAAACATACATGACAGTACACTGCTATAAAGGTGCCTCTGTGTAGAGAGACCACAAAGGTAACCGGGTTAACCACAGGCACTAGACAACAGAAACATACATGACAGTACACTGCATAAAGTGCCTCTGTGTACACTCTAACCAAAGGCTAACCGCCTACACTCTAACCACTAGGCTACCAAGCACACTCTAACCACTAGACAACAGAAACATAGGCATGACAGTACACTGCATAAAGGCTGCCTCTGCCGCCCCTACACTCTAACCACTAGGCTACCCTGGGGCCCCTACACACATAACCACAGAAACATACATGACAGTACACTGCAACCAAGTGCCTCTGACAGTAACCATGGGCTACCCTGCTGCACCGTACACTCAAACCACTCTTCAATTCTATATATTTTTTTAAAATATATATTTTTTTACCACTTTATTTAACTAGGCAAGTACGGTCTAACCAAGAAATTCATATTTTCAATGATAGCCTAACCACTAGGCTAACTGGTCTACAGGAACCAGTGGGTTAACTGCCTGTTCAGGGCAGAACCACTAGGCTACCTGTCAGCCCTACATTTGAACTTGCAACCTTCCGGTTCCAAGTCCAACACTCTAACCACTAGGCTACCTACCGCCTCTACACTCTAACCACTAGGCTACCCTCTGCCGCCCCTACACTCTAACCACTAGGCTACCCTGCCGCCCCTACACTCTAACCACTAGGCTACCCTGCCGCCCCTACACTCTAACCACTAGGCTACCCTGCCGCCCCTACACTCTAACCACTAGGCTACCCTGCCGCCCCTACACTCTAACCACTAGGCTAACCTACCGCCCCTACACTCTAACCACTAGGCTACCCTACCGCCCCTACACTCTAACCACTAGGCTACCCTGCCGCCCCTACACTCTAACCACTAGGCTACCTACCGCCCCTACACTCTAACCACTAGGCTACCCTGCCGCCCCTACACTCTAACCACTAGGCTACCCTACCGCCCCTACACTCTAACCACTAGGCTACCCTGCCGCCCCTACACTCTAACCACTAGGCTATACCTACCACCTCTACACTCTAACCACTAGGCTACCCTGCCGCCCCTACACTCTAACCACTAGGCTACCTAACCCCCCTACACTCTAACCACTAGGCTAACCTGCCGCCCCTACACTCTAACCACTAGGCTACCCTGCCGCCCTACACTCTAACCACTAGGCTACCCTGCCGCCCCTACACTCTAACCACTAGGCTACCCTGCCGCCCCTACACTCTAACCACTAGGCTACCCTGCCGCCCCTACACTCTAACCACTAGGCTAACCTACCGCAGACCCTACACTCTAACCACTAGGCTACCCTGCCGCCCCTACACTCTAACCACTAGGCTACCCTACATTTACCCCTACACTCTAACCACTAGGCTACCCTGCCACCCCTACACTCTAACCACCTAACACTCTAACCACTAGGCTACCCTGCCGCCCCTACACTCTAACCACTAGGCTAACCTACCGCCCCTACACTCTAACCACTAGGCTACCTACCGCCCTACACTCTAACCACTAGGCTACCTACCGCCCCTACACTCTAACCACTAGGCTACCCTACCGCCCCTACACTCTAACCACTAGGCTACCCTGCCGCCCCTACACTCTAACCACTAGGCTACCCTGCCACCCCTACACTCTAACCACTAGGCTACCTACCGCCCCTACACTCTAACCACTAGGCTACCCTGCCGCCCCTACACTCTAACCACTAGGCTACCCTGCCGCCCCTACACTCTAACCACTAGGCTACCCTGCCGCCCCTACACTAGGCTCCTTCTGTAGCTCACCACTGGCTACCCATGCCGCTACACTCTAACCCAGGCTAGTGGGTTACACTCTAACCACTAGGGACCACCGCCCCTACACTCTAACCATGCTACCCTGCGCCCATGACTGTAACCACAAGGCTACCCTGCCGATACACTCTAACCAAAGGCTACCCTATTATTATTACTCTAACCACTAGGCTACCCTGCCGCCCCTACACTCTAACCACTAGGCTACCTACCGCCCCTACACTCTAACCACTAGGCTACCTACCGCCCCTACACTCTAACCACAAGGCTACCCTGCCGCCCCTACACTCTAACCACAGGCACCCGGATAGTATTCTAACCACTAGGCTACCCCCCCCCACACATTTTGTCATCCTAAAATGGATTCACTCTAAAACATACCCTGCCGCCCCTCATCAACCATAGGCCCCTAATGACCGAAACTAGGTTTTTAGAAATTCTCTAACCACTAGGCTACCCCTTTACACTCAAACCACTAGGCTACCCTGCCGCCCTACACTCTAACCACTAGGCTACCCAGCCGCCCATCCTCTAACCATTGCTCATCCTGAGCCGCCCTACACTCTAACCACTAGGTCCTCCTGCCGGTAAAATGTAATTGACTGGCTACCATGATCTGGAAAGGCAACCACCAGTCTATATGGCCCCACACTCTAACCAGTGCACCCTCAGCCCAAAAACTCAACCATGAGGCTACGAAGGAATTGTCCCTAGAGCTCTAACCACAGGACCCTGCCGCCCCACACTCTAACCACTAGGCTACCCTGCCGCCTCCTACACTCTAACCACTAGGCTACCCTGGCCCCTACACTCTAACCAATGACCCTGCCGCCCCTACCTCAGTGGACCATAGGAGAACCTTCCAGACACTCTAACCATCTCTGCACCATTCCCCCTACACTCTAACCTTTAGGCTACCCTGCCGCCAGACAGAACCACTAGGCTCACCTAAAGCCCCACATGACTAACCAGTAGGAGTTTGCCGAACAGGCACCTGAAGGACTCTCAGATTTAGAAACAAGACCCTCCGGTTTGATGAAACCAAGATTGAACCTTTGGCCTGAATGCCAAAGTGTCACATCTGGAGGAACCACTGGCACCACCGCCTCTACAGTGAACCATGGTGGAGCCCCAGAATCACCACTGGCGGATGCTTTTCAGTGGCAGAGACTGGGAGACCTAGCCCACACTCTAACCAAGGATGAACCTAGCCCCTAAAGTAACCACTAGGATCTTTGATGAAAATCTAACCCAAGTGCTAAGGCCCCTACACTCTAAGACTGGGGCGAACCGGTTCACTCTAACCACAGGACAACGACCCTACACACTAAGCCAAGACAACACAGTGGCTCTAAAAACAAGGCTACCCTAGACCCCTACATGAACCACTTTAGTGGCCCATCTCAAGACATCAGTCTGCCGAAGTTAACCACTAGGCGCAAATGGGTCTTCCAAATGGACCCTGACCCCAACACATTCGGAAAGTTGTGGCAAAATGGCTTAAGGACAACAAAGTCAAGGTAAAATGGAGTGGTCATCAACAGGTTTTTACAAAGCCCTGACCTCAGTCCTATAAAATGGATTTAAAACAGAACTGATCAACATCAACATCAAAGGAAGGACGCCTTATTTACAAACCTGATTTTCGGAACTTGAACCCGGGTGCATCCTGTTTCCAATCATCCTTGAGATGACCTGAAAATTGTGGCAAAATGTGCAAGGACAACATCCAAAGCTAAGGACAGACTGGGAGAAGGTTCACCTTCCAACAGGATAAGAAACACACAGCCAAGACAACACAGGAGTGGCTTCTAGACTTGTATATGAATGTCTTTGAGTGGCCCATCTCAAGACATCAGTCAGGAAGTTAAAGCTTGTTTAAAATGGGTCTTCCAAATGGACAATGTTTCAAGCACACGTCTGAAAGTTGTGGCAAAATGGCTTAAATAAAGTAAATGTGATATTTCCGCTGATTTTTATATATATATATTTTTTAAACATTTGCTAAAATTTCTTCAAAACTGTTTTTGCTTTGTCATTATGGAGTATTGTGTGTAGATTGAGGGGGTGGAACAATGTAATATATTTTAGAATAAGGCTTTAATTGAACAAAATGTGGAAAAAGTCAAGGAGTCTGAATACTTTTCAGATGCACTGTAGATACATGAATTATACTTTTGAGTATTATTCCAAAGCTTCATACATGGTCTTAGATGAACTTGACTGACTTCCCACAAGTAAATGATCAGAACATTCGGAGAACATAGTGTGTGTGTGAATGTGTGCGGTGTCCACAGGAAGTGACCTAACCCCCCTGAGACAGGCTGTGTTGTGTCCCAGATCAGATCCGAACCCCACAGCAGCTGCAGGAGACCCTTGGACTCAGTTCCTCTCCTCCTCCTCCTCTCCTGTTCTTCCTGTTTCTCTAGCATTCTTCTTCCTGTTTCTCTGACATTCTGCTTCCTGTTTCTCTGACATTCTGCTTCCTGTTTCTCTAACATTCTGCTTCCTGCTTCCTGTTTCTCTAACATTCTGCTTCCTGTTTCTCTAGCATTCTGCTTCCTGTTTATCTAACATTCTGCTTCTTGTTTCTGACATTCTTCTTCCTGTTTCTCTGAAATTCTTCTTCCTGTTTCTCTAACATTCTTCTTCCTGTTTCTCTGACATTCTTCTTCCTGTTTCTCTGACATTCTTCTTCCTGTTTCTCTGACATTCTTCTTCCTGTTTCTCTGACATTCTTCTTCCTTCTCTCAGACCACATGTCTCATTATCCTCCAATTCTATTGCTCTGTTTGTATGACCCCTAGAGACCGTCGTCATGGCAAACAGCTGATGGGGTAACCTGGGGCTGACCATAAGAACAGCCAAATCCAGTCCAGATCAGTCCTACGTGATAAAGCACTATGGTCTGAAAACACACACACACGAGATTCAAAAGTGCCTTTCCACCAGAACTTTTCCAGGGGCAGCAGAGATAAAGGGTGGACTCTACAGTAACTCAGAGAGCCATGACCTCATGGAACTCTTCCATATCAATTAAATCAAACTATCAGTAAAATCAGATTTAAAAAAACAACAGAAACGGTATAACGCGGACCGTGAAAGAGAGACAAATCACACACACACACACACACACACACACACACACACACACACACACACACACACACACACACACACACACACACACACACACACATATATATAGTCACTTTGTTATAGAGTTATAATGTAATAATGACTTTATAATGTTATGTTTTTATGTATGCAGGCTGTTGTTTTGTTACAATGTCATTGTTTTAACCCTGTTTGGACCTTAGGAAGACTAATGGGGATCCTAATACATATTCAATACTAGGTCTTACTGTACTCATTAGGACACACTGTAGCAAACCAGTTTCTTATTGGACAGTCCCTCCCTGTTTCAGTCTGTTTTCTTCCACTTGGTGTCTAATGAATAAGGCCCTAATGAAGTCTCTGTAATGGTGTGTTTGTTTCCACTCACCAGCTGGTAGAAGGACACATGAGGACCTTCATCATCATACAAGTACCACCAGGTGGCAGCACCCACCGTGCCCAGACCAACATACCCTGCAAGGACACAGAGTCAGACTGAGACCCAGCAACAGTGAGATCCAAGTCCATCATGATTTAATCCCCAATGGATAATCTTTAAGTAGCTAGCATGAAATTTATGATTATAGCTCACAAGAATACATTACGGATACAAAAGAGTCTGAATGAGCTGCCGATGGGTAACTTCCTGTTGTATTCTAACCAGTGTCCAGTAGACCAGACAGTGTCTCACCTCCGATGGCCAGGTATCTGAAGAACAGCCACCCAGAGATGAGGGGCTCCTTGGGGTTGCGGGGCGGCTTGTCCATGATGTCCAGGTCTGGGGGGTTGAAGCCCAGGGCAGTCGCAGGGAGACCATCTGTCACCAGGTTGACCCACAGCAACTGGACCGGGATCAGAGCCTCAGGAAGACCCAAGATGGCCGTCAAGAAGATGCTTCCAGACAGCGGGGGGGACACACATCAGAAAGACAAGACCAGAGTCATTATTCCTGAGAACTCTGGTTAGGAGACTGGACAACGTATGTGTGTCTGTCTGATGTGGTGGGCTTGCATTACTATCGTCATGGTTACTGGAAATCCCCCAGACCCAACAAGGAGAGTGAAAGAAGGACATTTCCCAGGTCCTCACGAGGACAAACGGCTATTTTAGGGGCTAGGTTCAGGGTAAAATGTTAATTTTATTTTATTTAACGAGGCAAGTCAGTTAAGAACAAATTCTTATTTACAATGACGGCCTACCGAAAGGCCTCCTGCGGGGACGGGGGCCTGGGATAATTCCAGAACATAAATAAATACAATATAAATATAGGACAAAAAAAACACACATCGCAACAAGAGACAACACTGCATGGTTAATGTTAGGGGAAATAGCATTTTGAATGGAAATCAATTTTAGGTCCCCACAAGGATAGTAAAACATACGCTCTGTGTGTGTGTGTGCAGTGCATGCGTCAGTGCTCACCAGACGACCTCTCCCACGTTGGAAGAGATGAGGTATCGTATGAACTGCTTCATGTTGTTGTAGATGGCCCTGCCCTCCTCCACAGCCGCCACGATGGTAGAGAAGTTATCGTCAGACAGAACCATCTCAGATGCTGACTTCGCCACAGCTGTGCCCGAGCCCATGGCAATGCCAATCTCTGCCTTCTTCAGGGCTGGCGCATCGTTCACCCCATCACCAGTCTGTGGAGAGAAGGAGGAATATTGAATTGTTTCTTTATTTAATAGGGTTAGACTCTTATGGGTTAATAAGATGTTATACAGACATGAGAACTCTTTCATTGTCAAGGCAAGTCAGAATTCGCTCGAACATATCTATGAATTCATTTATTAATTTGCACACCAATGAAACAAGATCAATATTAATCTAGATCAAGTCAGGATTATAATGAAATAAGGTCAATATTAATCTGGATCAAGTCAGGATTATAATTAAATAAGGTCAATATTAATCTAGATCAAATCAGGATTATAATGAAATAAGGTCAATATTAATCTAGATCAAGTCAGAATTATAATAAAATAAATTCCATATTTATCTAGATCAAGTCAGGATTATGATGAAATAAGGTCAATATAATCTAGATCAAATCAGGATTATAATGAAATAAGATCAATATTAATCTAGATCAAGTCAGGATTATAATGAAATAAGATCAATATTAATCTAGATCAAGTCAGGATTATAATGAAATGAGGCGCTGAGCTCCCTCAGCCATGCAGTTAAAGGACTAGGGGAGGAGCTGTGTGTCAACCCTCTTCTCACCATGGCAGTGATCTCATCAAACGACTGCAGGAAGCCCACAATCTTAGACTTGTGGGCAGGCTCCACGCGGGCAAAGCACCGTGCCCGCTTCACAGCATCTCTCTGGGAGTCTATGGGCAGGTCATCAAACTCTCGGCCCGTGTAGGCCTTGCCCAGTACATCCTCATCCTCGCCGAAGATGCCGATGCGTCGGCAGATGGCCACGGCCGTGCCCTTGTTGTCCCCGGTGATCATGATAACACGGATGCCCGCCTCGGCGCACAGCTGGATGGAACCAATCACCTCCTTCCTGGGCGGGTCCAGCATACCCACACAGCCAACGAACGTTAGGCCCGTCTGGGGAGAGAGGTAGAGAGAGAGAGACAGAGGAGGACGAGGAGGAGCGAGAGACAGAGGAGGACGAGGAGGAGCGAGAGCCAGAGGAGGACGAGGAGGAGCGAGAGCCAGAGGAGGACGAGGAGGAGCGAGAGCCAGAGGAGGACGAGGAGGAGCGAGAGCCAGAGGAGGACGAGGAGGAGCGAGAGACAGAGGAGGACGAGGAGGAGCGAGAGCCAGAGGAGGACGAGGAGGAGCGAGAGCCAGAGGAGGACGAGGAGGAGCGAGAGCCAGAGGAGGACGAGGAGGAGCGAGAGACAGAGGAGGACGAGGAGGAGCGAGAGCCAGAGGAGGACGAGGAGGAGCGAGAGCCAGAGGAGGACGAGGAGGAGCGAGAGCCAGAGGAGGACGAGGAGGAGCGAGAGCCAGAGGAGGACGAGGAGGAGCGAGAGCCAGAGGAGGACGAGGAGGAGCGAGAGCCAGAGGAGGACGAGGAGGAGCGAGAGACAGAGGAGGACGAGGAGGAGCGAGAGACAGAGGAGGACGAGGAGGAGCGAGAGCCAGAGGAGGACGAGGAGGAGCGAGAGACAGAGGAGGATGAGGAGGAGCGAGAGAGAGAGGAGGACGAGGAGGAGCGAGAGACAGAGGAGGACGAGGAGAAGCGAGAGCCAGAGGAGGACGAGGAGGAGCGAGAGCCAGAGGAGGACGAGGAGGAGCGAGAGACAGAGGAGGAGCGAGAGACAGAGGAGGACGAGGAAGAGCGAGAGAGCGAGAACGGAGGAGGGAAGGGTAGAGGGGAAAGACAGTAGAATGAACCAATAAGCACAAGATGGATAAAAGTCAAACAACCAGTCAAGCATTCAAATACAACCTGGATGTAGCAAAGGATCGATGACAGGCGTCACCGTAGAACTAAACCATTTCAAATATGATGATCGTTATCAATTCTTTCAATGTGGATGGTCTTTCCCAACAGGAACCCAGTTCAACTTTTTTTTTAAAAACACAACAACATTCTTCGCTTTTTTTAGTGAGTAATCTCCTTGCCTAGTCTGCCCACGAGTCTGGCATTCACCCAGCTTCTTGTTCGTCTCTGACTGACCTCATACTCAGCAAACTTGGTGGAGTTCTCCAGATCCATGTCCTGTTGTCTAGGTGGCGAGTCCCGTGTGGCCATGCCCAGGCATCTCAGCGTGTCCCTGCCCGTGCCCCAGTCCCTGATCAGGGAGGTGAGCTGCTCTTTCAGGGGCATGGTCAGTGCCACCTTCCCTGTGCCAACACGCAGGTACTGGCAACGCTCCAGCACACTCTCTGGGGCACCCTGTGGGAGTGGAGGGGTGGGCGGGATATAGATATATATTTAGTGTCTGTATGTGTGTGTCTGTGTTAGAAGGGTCAAAAGGTCACAAAGGACATCCAAGCTCCTCTCCCACTCTGGCTTATAGAGAAAATGCATAGAGTCGCAGTCTGTCTGTCTGTCTGTCTGTCTGTCTGTCTGTCTGTCTGTCTGTCTGTCTGTCTGTCTGTCTGTCTGTCTGTCTGTCTGTCTGTCTGTCTGTCTGTCTGTCTGTCTGTCTGTCTGTCTGTCTGTGTGTCTGTGTGTCTGTGTGTACCTTGATGAACATCTTGCACCCAGAGCCTGTTTTGTTGGTGGGGGTACAGTACACAGACATGGACTTGCGGTCCCGAGAGAACTCCAGAGTAAACTCTTTCTTCATCAGCTGTCTGATCACCTGGTAGGAGAGAGAAAGAGGGAGGTGAGAGAGAGGGGCAGATGAGATGGAGGGATGAGAGAGAGGGGCAGATGATGGAGGGATGAGAGAGAGGGGCGGATGAGATGGAGGGCGAGAGAGAGGGGCAGATGAGATGGAGGGCGAGAGAGAGGGGCAGATGAGATGGAGGGCGAGAGAGAGGGGCAGATGAGATGGAGGGCGAGAGAGAGGGGCAGATGAGATGGAGGGCGAGAGAGAGGGGCAGATGAGATGGAGGGCGAGAGAGAGGGGCAGATGAGATGGAGGGCGAGAGAGCAGGGCAGATGAGATGGAGGGCGAGAGAGCAGGGCAGATGAGATGGAGGGCGAGGGAGCAGGGCAGATGAGATGGAGGGCGAGAGAGCAGGGCAGATGAGATGGAGGGCGAGGAGCAGGGCAGATGAGATGAGATGGAGGGGAGAGAAGGGCAGATGAGATGGAGGGCGAGAGAGAGGGGCAGGTGAGATGGAGGGCGAGAGAGAGGGGCAGATGAGATGGAGGGCGAGAGAGAGGGGCAGGTGAGATGGAGGGCGAGAGAGAGGGGCAGATGAGATGGAGGGCGAGAGAGAGGGGCAGATGAGATGGAGGGCGAGAGAGAGGGGCAGATGAGATGGAGGGTGAGAGAGAGGGCAGATGAGATGGAGGGCGAGAGAGCAGGGCAGATGAGATGGAGGGCGAGAGAGCAGGGCAGATGAGATGGAGGGCGAGAGAGCAGGGCAGATGAGATGGAGGGCGAGAGAGCAGGGCAGATGAGATGGAGGGCGAGAGAGCAGGGCAGATGAGATGGAGGGCGAGGGAGCAGGGCAGATGAGATGGAGGGCGAGAGAGCAGGGCAGATGAGATGGAGGGCGAGAGAGAGGGGCAGGTGAGATGGAGGGCGAGAGAGAGGGGCAGATGAGATGGAGGGCGAGAGAGCGGGGCAGGTGAGATGGAGGGCGAGAGAGAGGGGCAGATGAGATGGAGGGCGAGAGAGAGGGGCAGATGAGATGGAGGGCGAGAGAGCGGGTTAAGTGGGCTTGCTTGTGGACCTGTCAGTGTAAGCCGGTGCCCAAGATGTATATTCCAGACAGGCATGTAAGTGGACACCTGTGGGGGACTGGGGGGCTTGACTCTGGCTTGGCTGTGTTGTTGTTGTTGTTGTGATAAAGGGGGCTCTTATGGGCCAGGTGGGAGACAGAGTGGGAGGTGTCTCTGGCTGCTGACACCTAATGGATAGGGCTCAATAAGAGGGTCCGGGGGAGGGAGTCTTGGCTGGGCTGCTGACACCTAATGGATAGGGCTCAATAAGAGGGTGATGTCCGGGAGAGGGAGTCTTGGCTGGGCTGCTGACACCTAATGGATAGGGCTCAATAAGAGGGTGATGTCCGGGAGAGGGAGTCTTGGCTGGGCTGCTGACACCTAATGGATAGAGCTCAATAAGAGGGTCCGGGGGAGGGAGTCTTGGCTGGGCTGCTGACACATGAGCTGCGGTTCAGTATGACAGAACGGCGTGCAGCGTTGAATTCAACGGAAAACAGTACTGTACTGAACGACCAGTTGAAAAACTTGATTAGAGGCACAAGAGGGCAATTACCATATGGTGTGGCTGTACGAGTTTTGCAATTTCAGACAGTCACACCCACATGGATCAGGCCACACCCACATGGATCAGGCCACACCCACATGGATCAGGCCACACCCACATGGATCAGGCCACACCCACATGGATCAGGCCACACCCATCAAACAGGAGCACATATACCACAAAGGCTGTTGAAGAACGGTGTACACCATTTTGGGGGGAAACGTCACGCAATGTAGCCAACTGAACCTACCCATAAAGGATGAGACCCACAAACACCATGTCTACTCTTGACTGGGAGGTTGGACTGTGTTGTTGTGATGGAGGGAAGGGTCTATCAGACCAGGTGGGGGGACTAGGACTGGGAGGTTGGACTGTGTTGTTGTGATTGAGGGAGGGGTCTATCAGACCAGGTGGGGGGACTAGGACTGGGAGGTTGGACTGTGTTGTTGTGATGGAGGGAAGGGTCTATCAGACCAGGTGGGGGGACTAGGACTGGGAGGTTGGACTGTGTTGTTGTGATGGAGGGAGGGTCTATCAGACCAGGTGGGGGGACTAGGACTGGGAGGTTGGACTGTGTTGTTGAGATGGAGGGAGGGGTCTATCAGACCAGGTGGGGGGACTAGGACTGGGAGGTTGGACTGTGTTGTTGTGATGGAGGGAGGGTCTATCAGACCAGGTGGGGGGACTAGGACTGGGAGGTTGGACTGTGTTGTTGTGATGGAGGGAAGGGTCTATCAGACCAGGTGGGGGACTAGGACTGGGAGGTTGGACTGTGTTGTAGTGATGGAGGGAGGGGTCTATCAGACCAGGTGGGGGACGAGGACTGGGAGGTTGGACTGTGTTGTTGTGATGGAGGGAGGGGTCTATCAGACCAGGTGGGGGACGGGGACTGGGAGGTTGGACTGTGTTGTTGTGATGGAGGGAAGGGTCTATCAGACCAGGTGGGGGACGAGGACTGGGAGGTTGGACTGTGTTGTTGTGATGGAGGGAGGGGTCTATCAGACCAGGTGGGGGACGAAGACTGGGAGGTTTGACTGTGTTGTTGTGATGGAGGGAAGGGTCTATCAGACCAGGTGGGGGACGGGGCTGGGAGGTTGGACTGTGTTGTTGAGATGGAGGGAGGGGTCTATCAGACCAGGTGGGGGACGAGGACTGGGAGGTTGGACTGTGTTGTTGTGATGGAGGGAGGGGTCTATCAGACCAGGTGGGGGACGAGGACTGGGAGGTTGGACTGTGTTGTTGTGATGGAGGGAGGGGTCTATCAGACCAGGTGGGGGACGGGGACTGGGAGGTTGGACTGTGTTGTTGTGATGGAGGGAAGGGTCTATCAGACCAGGTGGGGGACTAAGACTGGGAGGTTTGTTGTTGACACTTGGGGTATAATCACTATTCTACACCGTAGCTAACTGCCTCGCAATGGAAAACAATTTGCAGCAAATTAAGGCAGTTCCCTGTTTGGTTCGTAATGAAAACACCCTGATGGTACTCTAACATCCTGTCTGAACAGTCAGCCAATGGCACCAGCCAGACAATTGGGCAAGTGTGTACATATGACTCAATGTGAGCCAGACAGGACCCTCTGTCTGTGAAGCTCCAGTGACAACAGATGATTCAGCGATAAAGGTCCTCTGATGTTACAGAGGACCCTGATGTAACAGTATAACTTTAGACCGTCCCCTCGCCCATACCCGGGCGCGAACCAGGGACCCTCTGCACACATCAACAACAGTCATCCAGGAAGCATCGTTACCCATCTCTCCACAAAAGCCGCGGCCCTTGCAGAGCAAAGGAGGAACTACTAATTCAAGGTCTCAGAGCAAGTGACGTCACCGATTGAAGCGCTATTTAGCGCGAACCACCGCTAACTAGCTTGCCGTTTCACATCCGTTACACTGAGACCACTTAGGCTTTACAAAAGTAGCCCAATTATTGGCAAAAGAGCTGATCCGATTGGTCAAAAGACCAATTAGTTCAGAAAAATAAATATCAGAATTAGGCTGCCTGTGTAAACACACCCTTGATAAAAGGTACAACTCAACTTGGCTTTAATTAAGCTTGTAGTTACCAGGGAACACAGCCCTGCTTTCACACCCTTCAAAATACATGAGAATATAGCATGTTAGTCTAAATAGCAAGGATCTTAAATGGCTGTATAGTGTAGTGGCTTCTGATAGAGCATTAACAGTAGGGGTCACCCGGGCTCCAGTTACACAGCTACGTGAGTTATCAGGCTGGTAGTCAGGTAGAAACAATATCATCCACTGCTCCTCACCCAGCGTCTCCCCATCTCCCTGTCTCCCATTCCCTTCCCTTCATCCCTACCTTCTCCTCTCCCCTCCCACAGCCTCCCTCCCTCCCTCTCTTCTCTCTCTCTCTCTCCCCCTCCCTCCATCCCTACCTTCTCCTCTCACCCTTCCCCCACAGCCTCCCTCCCAACATCCCTTCTCCCCAGCCTCCCTCCCTCCCTTTTCTCTCTCCCCCTCCCTCCATCCCTACCTTCTCCTCTCCCCCTCCCACCCTTCCCCACAGCAGCCTCCCAACATCCCTTCTCCCCAGCCTCCCTCCCTCCCTCCCTCCCTCCCTCCCTCTCCCTCCCCCTCCCTCTCTCCCTTCTCTCTC
The DNA here is from genome assembly GCF_023373465.1 of Oncorhynchus keta. NCBI lineage: Eukaryota > Metazoa > Chordata > Actinopteri > Salmoniformes > Salmonidae > Oncorhynchus > Oncorhynchus keta. The sequence goes on from NC_068431.1 coordinate 8,346,609, forward strand.
TCCCCCTCCCTCTCTCCCTTCTCTCTCCCCCTCCCTCCATCCCTACCTTCTCCTCTCCCCCTCCCACCCTTCCCCCACAGCCTCCCTCCCAACATCCCTTCTTCCTAGCCTCCCTCCCTCCCTTCTCTCTCTCCCCCTCCCTCCACCCCTACCTTCTCCTCTCCCCTCCCTCCGATCCTCCCTCCCAGCTCAGACAGTTATGTCCTGGAGACATGATGCCAGGGGACTCAGACACTTGACAGATGTCCTCACAGAAACACAGCCACTGAGCCAAAATTCCTCTTCGTCCCATCACAAAAACAAAAGACGTGGAACATGAGTACAAGTGGATCTAGTGACGGCAGAACATAGTTACACACACTTTCACCTCAAAAATCCTTCACCGTCAACTAGTGCATTAGTAGGAAACCTCTTCCTTTTCCCCCTGTTGAAAGCCCTAACAGAGAGCTGGAAAGTTTAGCTAACCTCTTCATAAACCCCCAGCTTGTCTAAATATTATCCTTTCTAGCCTCTGAGGACAGGACTTGTGACAGGGTTTTTATTCTTCTCATTGTGGGACTGTTGGGGATATAAATGGAGTTCAGTGGAAAAACTTGAAAACGCAGGTCATTGACAAGAACACATGGAGTTAGTCTCTCTCTCTCGTGTCTTCCTGTCACAGTGTCATTGGTCAGAGAGAAGGAAAGACACACCACTTCTCATTGGGGGGCGGGGGGGTGGGGCTTGTTAAGCTGTTAAGGAGCCTTTTGGACCTAGTCTGGGCGCTCCGGTACCGCTTGCTGTGCGGTAGCAGAGAGAACAGTCTATGACTAGACTTGGAGCTCCGGTACCGCTTGCTGTGCGGTAGCAGAGAGAACATTCTATGACTAGGGTATCTACTACTATGTGTATCTGTTGAAAAGGAGGTCAATGCAAATAGTCTGGGTAGCCACTTGACTAGATGGTCAAGAGTGTTATGGCTTGGGGGTAGAAGCTGTTTAAAAGCCTCTTGGACCTAGACTTGGAGCTCCGGTACCGCTTGCCGTGCGGTAGCAGAGAGAACAGCCTATGACTAGACTTGGCCCTCCGGTACTGCTTGCCGTGCGGTAGCAGAGAGAACAGTCTATGACTAGACTTGGAGCTCCGGTACCGCTTGCCGTGCGGTAGCAGAGAGAACAGTCTATGACTAGACTTGGAGCTGGAGCCGTGCGGTAGCAGAGAGAACAGTCTATGACTAGACTTGGCCCTCCGGTACCGCTTGCCGTGTGGTAGCAGAGAGAACAGTCTATGACTAGACTTGGAGCTCCGGTACCGCTTGCCGTGCGGTAGCAGAGAGAACAGTCTATGACTAGACTTGGCCCTCCGGTACCGCTTGCCGTGTGGTAGCAGAGAGAACAGTCTATGACTAGACTTGGCCCTCCGGTACCGCTTGCCGTGCGGTAGCAGAGAGAACAGTCTATGACTAGACTTGGCCCTCCGGTACCGCTTGCTGTGCGGTAGCAGAGAGAACAGCCTATGACTAGACTTGGCCCTCCGGTACCGCTTGCTGTGTGGTAGCAGAGAGAACAGCCTATGACTAGACTTGGCCCTCCACCGCTTGCTGTGTGGTAGCAGAGAGAACAGCCTATGACTAGACTTGGAGCCCGGCCGCTTGCTGTGTGGTAGCAGAGAGAACAGCCTATGACTAGACTTGGAGCTCCGGTACCGCTTGCTGTGCGGTAGCAGAGAGAACAGTCTATGACTAGACTTGGCCCTCCGGTACCGCTTGCTGTGTGGTAGCAGAGAGAACAGCCTATGACTAGACTTGGAGCTCCGGTACCGCTTGCTGTGTGGTAGCAGAGAGAACAGCCTATGACTTGGGAGACTGGAGTCTGACCATTTTTTGCGGGGCCTTCCTCTTTATGCATCTATGTGGGAGGAGCAGCACTCTCCATGGTCCATGTCCATCTTCTCCTCGGGGACAATAGAGTGTATCTTTAGGGTGTATCACTTGATGACAACATACACCATTAAATAGTGTTCATGAATATGCAAGCAGTATGTTGTATGTCTAATACACCCTAAACATCCATGGACAGATATGTTCCATCCCCTCAGTGTTTCCCCCCCAGTTGCTTACTGAGTTGCAGGCGCCGGCGCGCTCCACCTTGCTGAGGCCTGACAAGTCAGACTTGAACACGTTCATCTTCTCCACCAGGGTAGTGAGGGCCGTCTCTGTCGCCTCACCCACCTTCTCATACACTCCTTTGACCTGGGACAGGAGAGAGGAGAGGGAAGTCGAAAGCTTTGAAACACACCGTCATTCAGAAAGACAGAGACAAGAAAAAACAACCCATATTTATGTTTATTTATTTTTCCCTTTTGTACTTTAACTATTTGCACATAATATGACATTTGTAATGTTATTTTGGAACTTTTGTGAGTGTAATGTTTACTGTTCATTTTTATTGTTTATTATATAGTTCACTTGCTTTGGCAATGTTCAAATATGTTTACCATGCCAATAAAGCCCTTAAATTGAATTGAGAGAGAGAAGTATGATGCGAGAAGTCCACTGGGTTTTCATAGGGCACATATCTGCCCACACCATCTGTCTGTCCACCCAGCTGAACCACACCACCATGTAAACTCAGCAAAACAAAGTAAACGTCCTCTCACTGTCAACTGCGTTTATTTTCAGAAAACTTAACATTTGTAAATATTTGTATGAACATAGGATTTAACAACTGAGACATAAACTGAACAAGTTCCACAGACATGTGTCTAACAGAAATTGAATAATGTGTCCCTGAACAAAGAGGGGGCAAATGAAAAGTAACTGTCAGTTTCTGGTGTGGCCACCAGCTGCATTAAGTTCTGCAGCGCATCTCCTCCTCTTGGACTGCACCAGATTTGCCAGTTCCTGCTGTGAGATGTTACCGCACTCTTCCACCAAGGCACCTGCAAGTTCCTGGACATTTCTGGGGGGAATGGCCCTAGCCCTCACCCTCCGATCCAACAGGTCCCAGACGTGCTCAATGGGATTGAGATCCAGGCACTTCGCTGGTCATGGCAGAACACTGTCATTCCTGTCTTGCAGGAATCACACACATAACAAGCAGTATGGCTGGTGGCATTGTCATGCTGGAGGGTCATGTCAGGAAGAGCCTGCAGGAAGGGTACCACATGAGGGAGGTACCACATGTCTTCCCTGTAACGCACAGCGTTGAGATTGCCTGCAATGACAACAAACTCAGGCCAATGATTATGTGACACGCCGTCACAGACCATGATGGACTCTCTACCTCCAAATGAATCCCGCTCCAGAATTACAGGTCTTCGGTGTAACGCTCATTCCTTCAACAATAAACGCGAATCCGACCATCACCCCTGGGGAGGCAAAACTGCAACTCGTCAATGAAGAGCACTTTTTGCCAGTCCTGTCTGGTCCAGTGACGGTGGGTTTGCGCCCATAGGCGACGTTGTTGTCCGTGATGTCTGGTGAGGACCTGTCTTACAACGGGCCTACAAGCCCCCAGTCCAGCCTCTCCCAGCCTATTGCAGACAGTCTGAGCACTGATGGAGGGATTGTGTGTTCCTGGTGTAACTCGGGCAGGTGTTGTTGCCATCCTGTACCTGTCTCGCAGGTGTGATGTTCATATGCACCGATCCTGTGCAGGTGTTGTTATACGTGGTCTGCCACTGTGAGGACAATCAGCTGTCCGTCCTGTCTCCCTGTAGCTCTGTCTTAGGAGTCTCACAGTAAGGACATGGCAATTTATTGCCCTGGCCACATCTGCAGTCCTCATGCCTCCTTGCAGCATGCCTAAGGCACGTTTATGCAGATGAGCAGGGACCCTGGGCATCCTTATTTTGGTGTATTTCAGAGTCAGTAGTGTCTTAAGTTTTTATAACTGTGACCTTAATTGCCTTCCGTCTGTAAGCTGTTAGTGTCCTAACAACCATTCCACAGGTGCATGTTCATTAATTGTTTACGGTTCATTGAACAAGCATGGTAAACAGTGGTTTAAACCCTTTACAATGAAGATCTAGGAATTAATTTGGATTTTTACCAACTATCGTTGAAAGACAAGAGTTCTGAAAAATGGACGTTTCTTTTTTTTGCTGAGTTTATAAAAACCCCCAGGCTCCTCCATCTCCGACATCAGGGTCCACCACTCTCCCTCTCCATCTCCATCCCCTAAATGCCTTTCTCCATCATGTCTAGTTGGGAAAGCCAGGGTTTCATTCTACTGCTTAACTGTCACAAAATGGCATTAAATACAAATTCCGTTATTCTAGGAATCTTCTCAGCGTTTGAGTTTCTTCCAATTAGACCATGCCATGTCTTCAGCTTCCCTTTACACGCAGCATGGATACCATAGCACCATGGTGATGACAGAGAGGTGAGAAAACAGAATCGCACATCAGAGTAAAATTGGATTGGCAATTGTAGTGCGCGTGTGTGTGTGTGTGTGTGCGTGCCTTGGTCATGATTCATGCATTCAGGGCAATGTAATAGGTGGTTTGTATACATAGCTAAGTTCATGAAGACATTTGCCAGCTTGTCTTAGTGGCACAAAGCCATGTCTCTAAGAGACGTGTCTGATTTGCTTAGCAACCACACTCATTTGTTAGTCCAACTCCACATTGATGACGACATCAGTCAAACCTAGGGGAAAGCAACAACAGATGTGCAGCCATGTCTCAGTGTGTGTGTGTGTGTGTGTGTGTGTGTGTGTGTGTGTGTGTGTGTGTGTGTGTGTGTGTGTGTGTGTGTGTGTGTGTGTGTGTGTGTGTGTACGTAAATTGGGGATGCCTATATTTGTCCTGTTTCACAAATCTACAACTGTGTAACCTGTACAATTTTTGTATTGGAAATGTGTTTCATTTGCATATCCCAACTCCCCCTGAGACCCTCAGAGAGTGGGGCCACGACCAGGGTCACCACATCCCAACTCCCCCTGAGACACCCTCAGAGAGTGGGGTCACCATATCCCAACTCCCCCTGAGACACCCTCAGAGAATGGGGTCACCATATCCCAACTCCCCCTGAGACACCCTCAGAGAGTGGGGTCACCATATCCCAACTCCCCCTGAGACACCCTCAGAGAGTGGGGTCACCATATCCCAACTCCCCCTGAGACACCCTCAGAGAGTGGGGCCACGACCAGGGTCACCATATCCCAACTCCCCCTGAGACACCCTCAGAGAGTGGGGTCACCATATCCCATCTCCCACTGAGACACCCTCAGAGAGTGGGGTCACCATATCCCAACTCCCCCTGAGACACCCTCAGAGAATGGGGTCACCATATCCCAACTCCCCCTAAGACACCCTCAGAGAATGGGGTCGCCATATCCCATCTCCCACTGAGACACCCTCAGAGAATGGGGTCGCCATATCCCATCTCCCACTGAGACACCCTCAGAGAATGGGGTCACCCTGAGACACCCTCAGAGAATGGGGTCACCATATTCCATCTCCCACTGAGACACCCTCAGAGAGTGGGGCCTTACGACCAGAGATCAGCCATTATTGACGACGACCCTGGAGCAGATTTTTCACTTAGTCAGCTCAGGATTCAAACTTGCTTTCGGTTCATGGCCTCAACACTCTAACCACTAGACTACCTGTTTAACAAAAAAAAGGGAAGGCTTTTTATTGCTGAGGAAAACAGGATTAAAAGGATAGGGACAGAGAGGATCAGGCTGAAGTGACAGAACAGTCCCTTAATGACTTACAAGACCATAGTGTGTGTGTTGTCAGTACGGACCTCATTGTAGTCCAGTGAAGAATCGTTGCACATGGAACAGACAGTGGCCAGCTCCAGAAGTCCATCATAATCTCCACACTGCACCACCTTGTCCCCTTTCAGCCTGGAAGAGCGAACACACACACACACACAATATTTACATTTTTTATTTTTTAACTAGGCAAGTCAGTTAAGAACACACTCTTTTGAAAATAACGGGACGATGCTGGGCCAATTGTGCGCTGCCCTATGGGACTCGCAATCACGGGACGTTGTGAAACAGCCTGGAATCGAAACAAGGACTGTAGTGGCACCTCTTGCACTGAGATGGTGTTTTAGACCGCTGGGCCACTCGGGAGACCCTACATGGACTGGACTTTTTTCCCTCATCATCTCAAGTGGCGTAATTCACTCTCATAACAAATAATGGAATAGTGCCACTGTTTTTCCTGTAAAACACACACACACAAGTCTATGTGTCACAACTAGTGTCTTAAGATGTCTCATAAACAAATGTTCACAACATTCAATACAGCTGGCAGGTTGGAGAAGTTGCCAGTCAGTGTGTTGTCTGTGGGAGCTCAGTGCTCATGGGGCAGTCGTCGTGTGTGTGGCACTCTTACTCTGAGATGCTTTGTGGATACGAGCCCTGAATAGTGATTAACACAACATTGGATATAATGATGGGGTTCTCATCAACTTCAGTAGGGAAAATCTATGAGCCTAATCTTGTATGGTACTGAGCTGACTGAAGGGGAACAGTAAGACATCATGAGAGCATTGTAGCATTGTACTTTTCCTCAAGGGAGAACAACACTGTAGTAGATCTGGGTCTGCCCCCAGTCTGGGCAAGTGTACTGTAGTAGATCTGGGTCTGCCCCCAGTCTGGGCAAGTGTACTGTATCTGGGTAGAGTCTGGGCAAGGTCTGATCTGGGTCCCCAGTCTGGGCAAGTGTACTGTAGTAGATCTGGGTCTGCCCCCAGTCTGGGCAAGTGTACTGTAGTAGATCTGGGTCTGCCCCCAGTCTGGGCAAGTGTACTGTAGTAGATCTGGGTCTGCCCCCAGTCTGGGCAAGTGTACTGTAGTAGATCTGGGTCTGCCCCAGTCTGGGCAAGTGTACTGTAGTAGATCTGGGTCTGCCCCCAGTCTGGGCAAGTGTACTGTAGTAGATCTGGGTCTGCCCCCAGTCTGTGCAAGTGTACTGTAGTAGATCTGGGTCTGCCCCCAGTCTGGGCAAGTGTACTGTAGTAGATCTGGGTCTGCCCCAGTCTGGGCAAGTGTACTGTAGTAGATCTGGGTCTGCCCCCAGTCTGGGCAAGTGTACTGTAGTAGATCTGGGTCTGCCCCCAGTCTGGGCAAGTGTACTGTAGTAGATCTGGGTCTGCCCCAGTCTGGGCAAGTGTACTGTAGTAGATCTGGGTCTGCCCCAGTCTGGGCAAGTGTACTGTAGTAGATCTGGGTCTGCCCCCAGTCTGGGCAAGTGTACTGTAGTAGATCTGGGTCTGCCCCAGTCTGGGCAAGTGTACTGTAGTAGATCTGGGTCTGCCCCCAGTCTGGGCAAGTGTACTGTAGTAGATCTGGGTCTGCCCCAGTCTGGGCAAGTGTACTGTAGTAGATCTGGGTCTGCCCCAGTCTGGGCAAGTGTACTGTAGTAGATCTGGGTCTGCCCCCAGTCTGGGCAAGTGTACTGTAATAGATCTGGGTCTGCCCCCAGTCTGGGCAAGTGTACTGTAGTAGATCTGGGTCTGCCCCAGTCTGGGCAAGTGTACTGTAGTAGATCTGGGTCTGCCCCAGTCTGTGCAAGTGTACTGTAGTAGATCTGGGTCTGCCCCCAGTCTGGGCAAGTGTACTGTAGTAGATCTGGGTCTGCCCCAGTCTGGGCAAGTGTACTGTAGTAGATCTGGGTCTGCCCCCAGTCTGGGCAAGTGTACTGTAGTAGATCTGGGTCTGCCCCCAGTCTGGGCAAGTGTACTGTAGTAGATCTGGGTCTGCCCCAGTCTGGGCAAGTGTACTGTAGTAGATCTGGGTCTGCCCCAGTCTGGGCAAGTGTACTGTAGTAGATCTGGGTCTGCCCCCAGTCTGGGCAAGTGTACTGTAGTAGATCTGGGTCTGCCCCCAGTCTGGGCAAGTGTACTGTAGTAGATCTGGGTCTGCCCCAGTCTGGGCAAGTGTACTGTAGTAGATCTGGGTCTGCCCCAGTCTGGGCAAGTGTACTGTAGTAGATCTGGGTCTGCCCCCAGTCTGGGCAAGTGTACTGTAGTAGATCTGGGTCTGCCCCCAGTCTGGGCAAGTGTACTGTAGTAGATCTGGGTCTGCCCCAGTCTGGGCAAGTGTACTGTAGTAGATCTGGGTCTGCCCCCAGTCTGGGCAAGTGTACTGTAGTAGATCTGGGTCTGCCCCAGTCTGGGCAAGTGTACTGTAGTAGATCTGGGTCTGCCCCAGTCTGGGCAAGTGTACTGTAGTAGATCTGGGTCTGCCCCCAGTCTGGGCAAGTGTACTGTAGTAGATCTGGGTCTGCCCCCAGTCTGGGCAAGTGTACTGTAGTAGATCTGGGTCTGCCCCCAGTCTGGGCAAGTGTACTGTAGTAGATCTGGGTCTGCCCCCAGTCTGGGCAAGTGTACTGTAGTAGATCTGGGTCTGCCCCCAGTCTGGGCAAGTGTACTGTAGTAGATCTGGGTCTGCCCCAGTCTGGGCAAGTGTACTGTAGTAGATCTGGGTCTGCCCCCAGTCTGGGCAAGTGTACTGTAGTAGATCTGGGTCTGCCCCCAGTCTGTGCAAGTGTACTGTAGTAGATCTGGGTCTGCCCCCAGTCTGGGCAAGTGTACTGTAGTAGATCTGGGTCTGCCACAGTCTGGGCAAGTGTACTGTAGTAGATCTGGGTCTGCCCCCAGTCTGGGCAAGTGTACTGTAGTAGATCTGGGTCTGCCCCAGTCTGGGCAAGTGTACTGTAGTAGATCTGGGTCTGCCCCCAGTCTGGGCAAGTGTACTGTAGTAGATCTGGGTCTGCCCCCAGTCTGGGCAAGTGTACTGTAGTAGATCTGGGTCTGCCCCCAGTCTGGGCAAGTGTACTGTAGTAGATCTGGGATAGCCCCAGTCTGGGCAAGTGTACTGTAGTAGATCTGGGTCTGCCCCAGTCTGGTCAAGTGTACTGTAATAGATCTGGGTCTGCCCCCAGTCTGGGCAAGTGTACTGTAGTAGATCTGGGATAGCCCTATCTGGGATAGCCCCAGTCTGGGCAAGTGTACTGTAGTAGATCTGGGTCTGCCCCAGTCTGGGCAAGTGTACTGTAGTAGATCTGGGTCTGCCCCCAGTCTGGGCAAGTGTACTGTAGTAGATCTGGGTCTGCCCCCAGTCTGGGCAAGTGTACTGTAGTAGATCTGGGTCTGCCCCCAGTCTGGGCAAGTGTACTGTAGTAGATCTGGGTCTGCCCCAGTCTGAGCAAGTGTACTGTAGTAGATCTGGGTCTGCCCCAGTCTGGGCAAGTGTACTGTAGTAGATCTGGGTCTGCCCCCAGTCTGGGCAAGTGTACTGTAGTAGATCTGGGTCTGCCCCCAGTCTGGGCAAGTGTACTGTAGTAGATCTGGGTCTGCCCCAGTCTGGGCAAGTGTACTGTAGTAGATCTGGGTCTGCCCCAGTCTGGGCAAGTGTACTGTAGTAGATCTGGGTCTGCCCCAGTCTGGGCAAGTGTACTGTAGTAGATCTGGGTCTGCCCCAGTCTGGGCAAGTGTACTGTAGTAGATCTGGGTCTGCCCCAGTCTGGGCAGGTGTACTGTAGTAGATCTGGGTCTGCACCAGTCTGGGCAAATGTACTGTAGTAGATCTGGGTCTGCCCCAGTCTGGGCAAGTGTACTGTAGTAGATCTGGGATAGCCCCAGTCTGGGCAAGTGTACTGTAGTAGATCTGGGATAGCCCCAGTCTGGGCAAGTGTACTGTAGTAGATCTGGGTCTGCCCCAGTCTGGGCAGGTGTACTGTAATAGATCTGGGATAGCCCCAGTCTGGGCAAGTGTACTGTAGTAGATCTGGGTCTGCCCCCAGTCTGGGCAAGTGTACTGTAGTAGATCTGGGTCTGCCCCCAGTCTGGGCAAGTGTACTGTAGTAGATCTGGGTCTGCCCCCAGTCTGGGCAAGTGTACTGTAGTAGATCTGGGTCTGCCCCCAGTCTGGGCAAGTGTACTGTAGTAGATCTGGGTCTGCCCCCAGTCTGGGCAAGTGTACTGTAGTAGATCTGGGTCTGCCCCAGTCTGGGCAAGTGTACTGTAATAGATCTGGGTCTGCCCCAGTCTGGGCAAGTGTACTGTGGTAGATCTGGGTCTGCCCCCAGTCTGGGCAAGTGTACTGTAGTAGATCTGGGTCTGCCCCCAGTCTGGGCAAGTGTACTGTGGTAGATCTGGGTCTGCCCCAGTCTGGGCAAGTGTACTGTAGTAGATATGGGTCTGCCCCAGTCTGGGCAAGTGTACTGTAGTAGATATGGGTCTGCCCCAGTCTGGGCAAGTGTACTGTAGTAGATCTGGGTCTGCCCCCAGTCTGGGCAAGTGTACTGTAGTAGATCTGGGTCTGCCCCCAGTCTGTGCAAGTGTACTGTAGTAGATCTGGGTCTGCCCCCAGTCTGGGCAAGTGTACTGTAGTAGATCTGGGTCTGCCCCAGTCTGGGCAAGTGTACTGTAATAGATCTGGGATAGCCCCAGTATGGGCAGGTGTACTGTAATAGATCTGGGATAGCCCCAGTCTGGGCAAGTGTACTGTAGTAGATCTGGGTCTGCCCCCAGTCTGGGCAAGTGTACTGTAGTAGATCTGGGTCTGCCCCCAGTCTGTGCAAGTGTACTGTAGTAGATCTGGGTCTGCCCCAGTCTGGGCAAGTGTACTGTAGTAGATCTGGGTCTGCCCCCGTCTGGGCAAGTGTACTGTAGTAGATATGGGTCTGCCCCCAGTCTGGGCAAGTGTACTGTAGTAGATATGGGTCTGCCCCCAGTCCGGGCAAGTGTACTGTAGTAGATCTGGGTCTGCCCCCCGTCTGGGCAAGTGTACTGTAGTAGATATGGGTCTGCCCCCAGTCTGGGCAAGTGTACTGTAGTAGATCTGGGTCTGCCCCAGTCTGGGCAAGTGTACTGTAGTAGATCTGGGTCTGCCCCAGTCTGGGCAAGTGTACTGTAGTAGATCTGGGTCTGCCCCAGTCTGGGCAAGTGTACTGTAATAGATCTGGGATAGCCCCAGTCTGGGCAAGTGTACTGTAATAGATCTGGGATAGCCCCAGTCTGGGCAGGTGTACTGTAATAGATCTGGGATAGCCCCAGTCTGGGCAGGTGTACTGTAGTAGATCTGGGTCTGCCCCAGTCTGGGCAAGTGTACTGTAGTAGATCTGGGTCTGCCCCAGTCTGGGCAAGTGTACTGTAATAGATCTGGGATAGCCCCAGTCTGGGCAGGTGTACTGTAATAGATCTGGGATAGCCCCAGTCTGGGCAGGTGTACTGTAATAGATCTGGGATAGCCCCAGTCTGGGCAGGTGTACTGTAATAGATCTGGGATAGCCCCAGTCTGGGCAGGTGTACTGTAATAGATCTGGGATAGCCCCAGTCTGGGCAGGTGTACTGTAATAGATCTGGGTCTGCCCCAGTCTGGGCAGGTGTACTGTAATAGATCTGGGATAGCCCCAGTCTGGGCAGGTGTACTGTAATAGATCTGGGATAGCCCCAGTCTGGGCAGGTGTACTGTAATAGATCTGGGATAGCCCCAGTCTGGGCAGGTGTACTGTAGTAGATCTGGGTCTGCCCCAGTCTGGGCAAGTGTACTGTAATAGATCTGGGTCTGCCCCAGTCTGGGCAGGTGTACTGTAATAGATCTGGGATAGCCCCAGTCTGGGCAGGTGTACTATAATAGATCTGGGATAGCCCCAGTCTGGGCAGGTGTACTGTAATAGATCTGGGATAGCCCCAGTCTGGGCAGGTGTACTGTAATAGATCTGGGATAGCCCCAGTCTGGGCAGGTGTACTGTAATAGATCTGGGATAGCCCCAGTCTGGGCAGGTGTACTGTAATAGATCTGGGATAGCCCCAGTCTGGGCAGGTGTACTGTAATAGATCTGGGATAGCCCCAGTCTGGGCAGGTGTACTGTAATAGATCTGGGATAGCCCCAGTCTGGGCAGGTGTACTGTAATAGATCTGGGATAGCCCCAGTCTGGGCAGGTGTACTGTAATAGATCTGGGATAGCCCCAGTCTGGGCAGGTGTACTGTAATAGATCTGGGATAGCCCCAGTCTGGGCAGGTGTACTGTAATAGATCTGGGATAGCCCCAGTCTGGGCAGGTGTACTGTAATAGATCTGGGATAGCCCCAGTCTGGGCAGGTGTACTGTAGTAGATCTGGGTCTGCCCCAGTCTGGGCAGGTGTACTGTAATAGATCTGGGATAGCCCCAGTCTGGGCAGGTGTACTGTAATAGATCTGGGATAGCCCCAGTCTGGGCAGGTGTACTGTAATAGATCTGGGATAGCCCCAGTCTGGGCAGGTGTACTGTAATAGATCTGGGTCTGCCCCAGTCTGGGCAAGTGTACTGTAATAGATCTGGGTCTGCCCCAGTCTGGGCAGGTGTACTGTAATAGATCTGGGATAGCCCCAGTCTGGGCAGGTGTACTGTAATAGATCTGGGATAGCCCCAGTCTGGGCAGGTGTACTGTAATAGATCTGGGATAGCCCCAGTCTGGGCAGGTGTACTGTAATAGATCTGGGATAGCCCCAGTCTGGGCAGGTGTACTGTAATAGATCTGGGATAGCCCCAGTCTGGGCAGGTGTACTGTAATAGATCTGGGATAGCCCCAGTCTGGGCAGGTGTACTGTAATAGATCTGGGATAGCCCCAGTCTGGGCAGGTGTACTGTAATAGATCTGGGATAGCCCCAGTCTGGGCAGGTGTACTGTAATAGATCTGGGATAGCCCCAGTCTGGGCAGGTGTACTGTAATAGATCTGGGATAGCCCCAGTCTGGGCAGGTGTACTGTAATAGATCTGGGATAGCCCCAGTCTGGGCAGGTGTACTGTAATAGATCTGGGATAGCCCCAGTCTGGGCAGGTGTACTGTAATAGATCTGGGATAGCCCCAGTCTGGGCAGGTGTACTGTAATAGATCTGGGATAGCCCCAGTCTGGGCAGGTACAGTCAGGTCCATAGATATTTGGACATTGACCAAGTTTATATTATTTTAGCTGTCTAGCACAGCATATTAGAGTTTAAATTAAATGATGAAGGTATTTCCATCCAAATCGGGGGAACGGTGTAAGAATTACAGCACGTTTTACATGCGCCCCCCCTAAACAAACCCATCAGAGAGAGAGGAAAAACATTAGGTGTGGACAAATCAACTATAAAAGAAAGAACGCACCGGTGAGCTCAGGAACACCAAAATGCCCAGAAGACCACGGAAAACAACTGCGGTGGATGACAGAAGAATTATTTCCCTGGTGAAGGAAAAACCCTTTTCACAACAGTTGGCAAGACCAAGAACGCCCTCCAGGAGGGAGGTGTATCTGTGTCAAAGTCAACATTCAAGAGAAGACTTCACCAGAGTAAATACAGACGGTTTACCACAAGATGTAAACCATTGTGTAAGACTCAAAAACAGGGAGACCAGATTAGAGGTTTGCCATAAAAACTTGTTTAAGAAAAGCCTGTACAGTTCTGGAAAATAATGCGGACAGATGAGACAAAGATCAAGTTGTACCCGAATGATGGGAAGAGAAGTGTATGGAGAAGGGCAGGAACTGCTCATCATCAGAGCATACCACCTCATCTAAAGCATGGAGGAGGTGGTGTTATGGAGAAGGGCAGGAACTGCTCATCATCAGAGCATACCACCTCATCTGAAGCATGGAGGAGGTGGTGTTATGGCGTGGGCATGTATGGCTGCCAATGGAACTGGTTCCCTTGTATTTGCTGACAAAAGCAAGCAGGATGGATTCTGAAGCATTTAGGGCTATATTGACTGCTCAGATTCAGCCAAATGTTTCAAAGCTCATTGGACGGCACTTCACAGTGAAAGTTGGACAATGACCCGAAGCATAATGCGAAAGCAACCCAATACTTTAAGGCAAAGAAGTGGAATGTTATGCATTGGCCAATTAAATCACCTGACCTGAATCCAATTGAGCATGAAGCACTTGAGCACTCAGGATCTGGTGATGTCTATGGGTTCCAGACTTCAGGCAGTCATTGAAGTATTAAAACTCACAATTTAAATGTATGATCGTTAGTTTGTCCAATTACTTTTGAGCCCCTAAAATTGGAGGGCTATGTATGAATTGTTGTAATTCATACACAGTTCTTACAATATTTTTTGATAAAAACACTTCGTTTACACTTTAAGCACATTTTGGTTGTTTTCTTTCATATTCATTGTGGTGACGTACAAAGCCAAAATGATGCAAATTGTGTCACTGTCTAAATGCTTATGGAACGGACTGTATACTGTAGCACCCTCAAACTCAACTCTGGACCTTGAAGCCAGTTCCACTGCTTTTTAAAAAATGGATCCCCTCTAAAATCAGGGACTGATTTAGACCTGGGACACCAGGTGGGTGAAATTAATTATCAGGTAGAACAGAAAACCAGCAGGCCTCGTAGGGTCAGAGTTGAATACCCCTGCTGTAACAGATCTGGGTCTGCCTCTGGCTCGGCAGCTATGCTGTAACAGATCTGGGTCTGCCTCTGGCTAGGCAGCTATGCTGTAACAGGTCTGGGTCTGCCTCTGGCTAGGCAGCTATGCTGTAACAGATCTGGGTCTGCCTCTGGCTAGGCAGCTATGCTGTAACAGATCTGGGTCTGCCTCTGGCTAGGCAGCTATGCTGTAACAGATCTGGGTCTGCCTCTGGCTAGGCAGCTATGCTGTAACAGATCTGGGTCTGCCGCTGGCTAGGCAGCTATGCTGTAACAGATCTGGGTCTGCGTCTGGCTAGGCAGCTATGCTGTAACAGATCTGGGTCTGCCTCTGGCTAGGCAGCTATGCTGTAACAGATCTGGGTCTGCCTCTGGCTAGGCAGCTATGCTGTAACAGATCTGGGTCTGCCTCTGGCTAGGCAGCTATGCTGTAACAGATCTGGGTCTGCCTCTGGCTAGGCAGCTATGCTGTAACAGATCTGGGTCTGCCTCTGGCTAGGCAGCTATGCTGTAACAGATCTGGGTCTGCCTCTGGCTAGGCAGCTATGCTGTAACAGATCTGGGTCTGCCTCTGGCTAGGCAGCTATGCTGTAACAGATCTGGGTCTGCGTCTGGCTAGGCAGCTATGCTGTAACAGATCTGGGTCTGCGTCTGGCTAGGCAGCTATGCTGTAACAGATCTGGGTCTGCCTCTGGCTAGGCAGCTATGCTGTAACAGATCTGGGTCTGCCTCTGGCTAGGCAGCTATGCTGTAACAGATCTGGGTCTGCCTCTGGCTAGGCAGCTATGCTGTAACAGATCTGGGTCTGCCTCTGGCTAGGCAGCTATGCTGTAACATATCTGGGTCTGCCTCTGGCTAGGCAGCTATGCTGTAAGAGATCTGGGTCTGCCTCTGGCTAGGCAGCTATGCTGTAACAGATCTGGGTCTGCCTCTGGCTAGGCAGCTATGCTGTAACATATCTGGGTCTGCTTCTGGCAGAAGTCATTTGAGGCCTTAGACTAGAGTGGGTACTCCAGAGAGCAAGAGATGAGGTCAACCAGGTTATACTGACAGAAAGAACAGCTCTACTGTAGGTCCTATCCACGCTACTATAGGTCCAGAACTGGGACATCAGGACTTTGGCCAAGCTACATGACCAAAAGTATGTGGACACCTGCTTGAACATCTCATGATAAAATCATGGGCATTATTATGGAGTTGGTCCCCCCTTTGCTGCGATAACAGCCGCTACTCTTCTGGGAAGGATTTCCACTAGATGTTGGAACATTGCTGTGGGTATTTGCTTCCATTCAGCTAAAAGAGCATTAGTGAGGTCGGACACTGATGTTGGGCGATTGGGCCTGGCTTGCAGCCGGTGTTCCAATTCATCCCAAAGGTGTTTGATTGGGTTTGCGGTCGGGGCTCTGTGCAGGCCAATCAGGTTCTCCCACAGTGTTAAGTGTTAGGTTAAGTAGTGTTAAGATTTCATTTCACTGGAACTAAGGGCCTAGCCCGTACCATGAAAAACACCCCCAGACCATTATTCCTTCTCCACCAAACTTTACAGTTGGCACTATGCATTGGTTGCAGGTATCGTTCTCCTGGGATCCGTCAAACCCAGATTCGTCTGTCGTGCTGCCAGAGGGTGAAGCGTGATTCATCACTACAGAGAACGCATTTCCACTGTTCCAGAGTCCAATGGTGGCGAGCTTTACACCACACCATCCGACGCTTGGCATTGCGCATGGTGATCTTATGCTTGTGTTCGACTCCTCGGCCATGGAAACCCATTTCATGAAGCTCCTATCGAACAGTTATGGTTCTGACGTTGCTTCCAGAGGCAGTTTGGAACTCGGTGGTGAGTGTTGCAACCAAGGACAGACGATATTTACGTGCTTCAGCACTCGACGGTCCCGTTCTGTGAGCTTGTGAGGCCTACCACTTCGCGGCTGAGCCGTTGTTGCGCCTAGACTTTTCCACTTCACAATAACAGCACTAAAAGTTGACCGGGGCAGCTCTAGCAAGGCAGAAATTTGACGAACTAACTTGTTGGGAAGCTGGCAACCTATGACGGTGCCACGTTGAAAGTCACTGAGCTCTTCAGTAAAGCCATTCTAGTGCCAATGTTTGTCTATGGAGATTGCATGGCTGTGTGCTCAATTTTATACACCTGTAAGCAACGGGCGTTGCTGAAAAATCAGAATCCACTAATTTGAAGGTGTCCACATACTTCTGTTCGCTCGCTCGCCTATTCCTTGAGGAATTCTCCACAGTAAGACTATTTTAGTTGTTGTCACATTCGTGTCCTTTCCTCCCTGTCCTCTCTGTGCTGTGTTATCATGGAAGAAGTTCACATGCTTCAGGAAAACATAATTGCCATTCTTTCTAAACTTCCCAAGAGCCATTAACCACAGTGGAGAACAGAGTAAACCTTTTGGGAGGGGAGCGGGTAAGGAAAGGGGGGGGGGTTAGGGGGCTTTTAACAGCCGGCCGGCCGCTGGAGAGTGCTGGTGTGACGGCCCTGGAGAGTGGTGGTGTGACGGCCCTGGAGAGTGGTGGTGGTGTGACGGCCCTGGAGAGTGGTGGTGTGACGGCCGCTGGAGAGTGGTGGTGTGACGGCGCTGGAGAGTGGTGGTGTGACGGCCCTGGAGAGTGGTGGTGTGACGGCCCTGGAGAGTGGTGGTGTGACGGCCGCTGGAGAGTGGTGGTGTGACGGCCGCTGGAGAGTGGTGGTGTGACGGCCGCTGGAGAGTGGTGGTGTGACGGCCGCTGGAGAGTGGTGGTGTGACGGCCGCTGGAGAGTGGTGGTGTGACGGCCGCTGGAGAGTGGTGGTGTGACGGCCCTGGAGAGTGGTGGTGTGACGGCCCTGGAGAGTGGTGGTGTGACGGCGCTGGAGAGTGGTGGTGTGACGGCGCTGGAGAGTGGTGGTGTGACGGCGCTGGAGAGTGGTGGTGTGACGGCGCTGGAGAGTGGTGGTGTGACGGCGCTGGAGAGTGGTGGTGTGACGGCGCTGGAGAGTGGTGGTGTGACGGCGCTGGAGCGTGGTGGTGTGACGGCGCTGGAGCGTGGTGGTGTGACGGCGCTGGAGAGTGGTGGTGTGACTAAGGCTTTTCCACTGCCACCTGTACAAATAGTTGTGTCTGTCTGGAGCCAGGGAAGGTTAACACAATGGTTGGCCATTACTTTCCTCTGAAGAAGGTCAGTGTGTGAACACTATGGGCCACACTCAACACAACACTTACAGGGAGGTGGGGGAGATAAGCTTAAGTGTGTTTAACACACTGTGATTCCACAGTCAGAGAAACTACGAATTGTAACCTGAAATCACACTTAATTTGCACTCTGTAGACTAACCCCCCTAGAGTTTAAGGGTCCAGAGCTGGGTTTTTACTAAGCTAACATATGTGATTGTTTTAAGAAGGTCATATCAAGAAACATTTAGCTATTTGATGTGGAATTGTAGGACCCCTTTAGGTATCAAAAAAATATATACAACAATGATTTGATAAAACATTGAATTTGGCCTTACTGCTATAAGCCTATAGAAATGCATTGAATAACAGATTCATACATTGGAAAGAAGACATAGTCAAAGGGAATGTTTTGAAGCATCTGTACTTTATCCGAGAGAAACAAGAATGCAAAAAAAAAATTTTTTTTTAAATGTAATATATGTTTTACCGTGGAATTATCCGTATACCTTTGACGTGGAAATGCCCTATTCACTTTCATTCATTTCTCTCACCCAGTACCAGGTTACCTTCAGATGAGTCCCTAAACCGTTCGGATGCTACAGATGTTTTAGTGAGAAGACCGATTTTCGGGATGTCTCATGGTCTGACAAACAGCACTGTAGCTCTGCCACCTTCCACCGCAGATTCGGGAGGTCGATGCAGGGCGGGTGTGGCGGCTTGAGACGCAGGCAAGACGTTTACACAAAGGGATTTTGATGGGGGTTGTATATATTATGCTAAATTCAATTTCCGCAGGGGCACTGACATGGAGCTAACAGTAAGGTGGTAGGATGGGACACTCACACTTGTCCTTCTGGGGCGTAGGTTGAGCCAGTTATAGAGAACTCATGGACAGCACAGCTGGAATCCTCCACCTTCTCCACCACAAACATCTGGAGAGGGAAGAGAAAGAGAGTTGGGATAGTTAAAGCAGGGTAGAGTAGACTAGGCTATCAGCAAAGCCCCAGGGTAGGAGTAGACTAAGCTATCAGCAAAGCCCCAGGGTAGAAGTAGACTAGGCTATCAGCAAAGCCCCAGGGTAGGAGTAGACTAGGCTATCAGCAAAGCCCCAGGGTAGAAGTAGACTAGGCTATCAGCAAAGCCCCAGGGTAGGAGTAGACTAGGCTATCAGCAAAGCCCCAGGGTAGGAGTAGACTAGGCTATCAGCAAAGCACCAGGGTAGGAGTAGACTAGGCTATCAGCAAAGCACCAGGGTAGAAGTAGACTAGGCTATCAGCAAAGCACCAGGGTAGAAGTAGACTAGGCTATCAGCAAAGCCCCAGGGTAGAAGTAGACTAGGCTATCAGCAAAGCCCCAGGGTAGGAGTAGACTAGGCTATCAGCAAAGCCCCAGGGTAGGAGTAGACTAGGCTATCAGCAAAGCACCAGGGTAGGACTAGACTAAGCTATCAGCAAAGCCCCAGGGTAGAAGTAGACTAGGCTATCAGCAAAGCACCAGGGTAGAAGTAGACTAGGCTATCAGCAAAGCACCAGGGTAGAAGTAGACTAGGCTATCAGCAAAGCACCAGGGTAGAAGTAGACTAGGCTATCAGCAAAGCACCAGGGTAGAAGTAGACTAGGCTATCAGCAAAGCACCAGGGTAGAAGTAGACTAGGCTATCAGCAAAGCCCCAGGGTAGGAGTAGACTAGGCTATCAGCAAAGCACCAGGGTAGAAGTAGACTAGGCTATCAGCAAAGCCCCAGGGTAGGAGTAGACTAGGCTATCAGCAAAGCACCAGGGTAGAAGTAGACTAGGCTATCAGCAAAGCACCAGGGTAGAAGTAGACTAGGCTATCAGCAAAGCCCCAGGGTAGGAGTAGACTAGGCTATCAGGGTAGAGTAGGCTAGGTAGGGTAGCCTAGTGGTTAGAGCATTGGACTAATAACTGAAAGATTGCAAGTTCATATCCCCGAGCTGACAAGGTACAAATCTGTCGTTCTGCCCCTGAACAGGCAGTTAACCCACTGTTCCTAGGCTGTCATTGAAAATAAGAATCTGACTTGCCTAGTTAAATAAAGGTTAAAAAAAAAATCCCACAAAAAATCAGCAAAGCCCCAGGGTAGAGTAGGCTAGGCTATCAGCAAAGCAGGGTAGAGTAGGCTAGGCTATCAGCAAAGCAGGGTAGAGTAGGCTAGGCTATCAGCAAAGCATGGTAGAGTAGGCTATCAGCAAAGCAGGGTAGAGTAGGCTATCAGCAAAGCAGGGTAGAGTAGGCTAGGCTATCAGCAAAGCATGGTAGAGTAGGCTAGGCTATCAGCAAAGCATGGTAGAGTAGGCTAGGCTATCAGCAAAGCATGGTAGAGTAGGCTAGGCTATCAGCAATGCAGGGTAGAGTAGACAAGGCTATCAGCAAAGTGCTTTCAGTGGGAGTCCCAGGGTTTTCTACAGGGCCATGGGAGGGGTGAATGTGGCCCAACGGCCACTGACGCAGAGGGAAACACACACACACCCTCCCGCACTGCCTAACCCACAAAACACAGGGATTTCCCACCACATACAGCCAATCACTGGCTTCATGTCACAGCTGTTTTTTTTAAATGAGAGATTGTTGATTTTCTATTTAACTTGCTTCGGCAACGTAAATAATGTTAACCATGCCGACAGAGACAGACAGAAAGACTATAAATCATACTCTTGCTGAGACAGACAGACCATCGGACAGATAGACGGAGCTTGTATATATACACACTGTAGTGGATGAGTATATGGGCCTAGTTGTTGACGTCAGTCTGTCCTTCCCTGTGCTCAGAACTCCTGTGTTGCCAAGAGTTTTGTTTTGTCTGTGCGCCTGGCCCTGTGTTGATGTACTGATTTCCTGCGTGGAGAGGACAATTAGAATGTGGCCGCACTGGTAGTTGTTTTAGGCTGACAAGTCTGTTAGGCTGGCAGCCCAGCAGTGGATGGTGAGGGTTCTAGACATTTCTCTCCTGTGAGTCTGTGTGAGTTTGTCTGATCTGGCCCTTCTCTCCTCTGTGTTGTTCATCCTGCATCAGTGATGAAACACGTGGAATGGCTCTCCTCTTGTTAATTTGTGGGAGTGCATTGATTGGTTCACCACAGGAGAGGGTCTGTTCAATTCACACTGAAGTGGAACACTAAGGAGAGGATAGATGGGGTCTGGAGAAGAACATGCTGTTCAGAACACTAGGATAATATGACAAGGATGCAAAGTACTAAGGGTTAATGTAATTGACCTGTTCACCATTTAGGGTATTGAGTAGTCAAAGCCCTACTTCGGTGCAAGATTCTTCAGAAAAGAGAACGATAAGAGGTTAACCCTCCTGCTGTGTTCCGGTCGAATTGGAACGATTTACAAGTTCTCTTTCTGAAATGCAGTTCATTTATTCTGATTGTCATGAGGTTCCACAGGGCATCTGAACACACAAAATGCATAGATGATTTTCATTACATTTAGTGTGTTTTATTCAACTTTTGTACACCTGTGGTGTTCGAGGTCAAAAATGACCGGTCATTAGAAATTAATGGGTGAGACTACAATTAGTGTATAAAATTGATTTCAGGCACATGCCCATTCATCAGATGGACACATTCCTCTCCCAGACCCCCACATGCATGTGTGTTTGAGCACACACACACACACACACACACACACACACACACACACACACACACTACTTGGTTAGAAGGGCATTCTAGAATGTCCATCAAAACCAGATAACGGGACAGTTTGCAGTAATGACACAATACGCACCTACACAAGCAGCCTGTATTTGTTTTTACCTTTATTTAACTAGGCAAGTCAGTTAACAAAAAAAAATCGTATTTACAGCCTAGGAACAGTGGGTTGACACCCGTTGTTCAGGGGCAGAACGACAGATTTTTACCTTGTCAGCTCAGGGATTCGATCGAGCAACCTTTCGGTTACTGGCCCAATGCTTTACCTGCCGCCCACTAGGCTACCTGTACTTACTACGAAGTGACAGGAAGCTAAACCAACAACCACACAAACAGAAATTGGATACATTGTAAAAAACTGGAGCTCCAATGAGAAAAGAAACATAACTAACATAGATTTATTTTTGCAGAGACTTGTTTTTTTGGGGGGCGCATCTGATGACCTAACGTGGTGGTGAATGAGGAACATGAACTTCTCCGGTGCCTCCATGCTGCAGTCATGATGCAAGTGACACGATGCGGCAGGGTAGCCTAGTGGTTAGAGCGTTGGACTAGTAACCGGAAGGTTGCAAGTTCAAACCCTCGAGCTGACAAGGTACAAATCTGTCGTTCTGCCCCTGAACAGGCAGTTAACCCATTGTTCCCAGGCTGTCATTGAAAATAAGAATTTGTTCTTAACCGACTTGCCTAGTTAAATAAAATTAAAATAAAAAGTCCTCCCACATGTTTGTAGTTTGACCAGCAACGGGTCATTTTTAATTAAGTTTTCATATTGCCAGGTTTGCTAGCAACAAACTATTTAGCTAGCTTCTAGCCTAGTGTTTGATATGCACTGTGATCTCCTCCTAATGAAAAGTGTTGGGTCCTGACAAGGCAAAAATGTATAGCTATGCCAGGCAAAATCGGGCATCAGCTAATTTTTATGGATATATGTAAATGAATGTCAATAGAAACAACAAATGCATATGCAGCTACTTTGCTGTTATTCTGGCTGCGGAGGTTGTGACTGTGTTAGCTGTAACTAGTTGGCTAGCTAGCAAGCAAAGGACAAGAACATTGGCAGCCAGCGGCAGCCATGGCAACAGAACATATACTGTAGAACAAATGGGTCGCGTCCATAAATATCGAACTAATGGAACAAACGGCTCTAGCAACCAAAAGATGAGAAAGTATGAATTCTCTTGTAAAAAAAGCGTATATATGTAAATGTGTGCATTAGTATTGTTTTCTTTGGCAACTGTGGTATATGCGGGATAAACACCTTCTTTGTGTACATTACCTAGGAAAAATGAACTCCGAAAATGGACTCTGCCTTGTCCTGCTGCATCGTCCATTATTTACAAGGTAATGTACAGAACGTCTGCATTTAGTTATTACATAACCAAATCGCAGAACGAAAATACAACATTAATAGATGCTCAATATTCACAAAATATCCAGGTCAAATAGGGGAGGGGCATTGTGTCGTGAGGTGTTTCTTTATCGTTTATTTTTTTTTTTTTTTTAAATAACCAGTTTTTTTGTTCACTTGACCAATCTGAGATAGAGGTCCATGTAGTCATGACTCGATATAATACTGTACATTTTCTTGAATTTGGGGACTGTGAAAAGACTCCTGGCTGCACATCTGGTAAGTGTGTGTCAGGGCTGTGTAAATTGACTATGCAAATACATTTGGAATTATCAACATATGTTTCTTATAAGAAGAAGAAGAAGAAGAAGTGATGCAGTCAGTCTCTCCTCTACTTTTAGTGTTTATATTAGCCCTCTGGTTACATTGAAGAGCAAGACGTGCCACTCTGTTCTGGGACAGCTGCAGTTTTTCTAGGTCCTTTGTAGCACCTGACCATATGACTGGGCAATAATCAAGATGAGATAAAACTAGAGCCTGCAGGACTTGCTTTGTGGTGCGTGGTGTCAATAACAGCAGAGCATCTCTTTATCAAGTACAGCCCTCTACCCATCTTTACAACCATTGAATCAATATGTTTTGACCATAACAGTTTAGAATTCAAGGTAACACAAGGTAATTTAATCTCCTCAACAGCCACATTATTCATGATCATATTCAGCTGAGGTCTAGAACTTAGGGAGTGATTTGAACCAAATACAATGCTCTTAGTTTTAGAGATGTTCAGGATTAGTTTATTACTGGCCAACCGTTCTAAAACCGACTGCAACTCTTTGTTTAGCATACATGGACACACGTATTGTTTAATGCCAATGGAAGGTCATTAATAAATATAGAAAAGAGGGCCTAGACAACTGCCCTGTGGTACACCACATATGTTTAACGTTATAAACTCAGCAAAAAAAGTTAACATCCCCTTTTCAGGACCCTGTCTTTCAAAGATAATTTGCAAAATCCAAATAACTTCACAGATCTTCATTGTAAAGTGTTTAAATACTGTTTCCATGCTTGTTCAATGAACCATAATTAATGAACATGCACCAGTGGAACGGTCGTTAAGACACTAACAGCTTACAGACGGTAGACAATTAAGGTCACAGTTATGAAAACTTAGGACACTGAAGAGGCCTTTCTACTGACTCTGAAAATAACCAAAAGAAAGATGCCCAGGGTCCCTGCTCATCTGCGTGAACATGCCTTAGGCATGCTGCAAGGAGACATGAGGACTGCAGATGTGGCCAGGGCAATACATTGCAATGTCCGTACCAAGAGACGACTAAGACAGCCTACAGGGAGACAGGACGGACAGCTGATCGTCCTCGCAGTGGCAGGCCACGTGTAACACCTGCACAGGATTGGTACATCCAAATATCACACCTGGGGGACAGGTACAGGATGGCAACAACAATTGCCCGAGTTACACCAGGAACGCACAATTCCTGCATCAGTGCTCAGACTGTCCGCAATAGGTTGAGAAAGGCTGGACTGAGGACTTGTAGGCCTGTTGTAGTAAGGTAGGTCCTCACCAGACATCACCGGCAACAACGTCACCTATGGGCACAAACCCACCGACGCTGGACCAGACAGGACTGGCAAAAAGTGCTCTTCACTGATGAGTTGCGGTTTTGTCTCACCAGGGGTGATTGTCGGATTCGCGTTTATCGTTGAAGGAATGAGCGCTACACCGAGGCCTGTACTCTGGAGCAGGATTCATTTGGAGGTGGAGGGTCCATCATGGTCTGGGGTGTTGTGTCACAGCAGGCAATCTCAATACTTTGCATTACAGGGAAGATAAGACATCCTCCTCCCTCATGTGGTACCCCTTCCTGCAGGTTCATCCTGACATGACCCTCCAGCATGACAATGCCACCAGCCATACTGCTCGTTTTGTGTGTGATTTCCTGCAAGACAGAAATGTCAGTGTTCTACCATGGCCAGTGAAGAGCCCGGATCTCAATCCCATTGAGCACGTCTGGGGCCTGTTGGATCGGAGGGTGAGTGCCAGGGCCATTCTCCCCAGATGTCCGGGAACTTGCAGGTGCCTTGGTGGAAGAGTGGGGTAACATCTCACAGCAAGAACTGGCAAATCCGGTGCAGTCCATGAGGAGGAGATGCACTGCAGAACTTAATGCAGCTGGTGGCCACACCAGACACTGACTGTCACTTTTGATTTTGATCCCTCCCCCTTTGTTCAGGGACACATTCCATTTCTGTTAGTCACATGTCTGTGGAACTTGTTCAGTTTATGTCTCAGTTGTGGAATCTTATGTTCATACAAATATTTACACATGTTAAGTTTGCTGAAAATAAACACAGTTGACAGTGAGAGGACATTTATTTTTTTGCTGAGTTTCGATGGATAGCTCTGCATCCAAGATATGGCAGATGTTGAAAAGCCATAGCAAGTGTTTTTTTCAACAGGTTATGGCCAACAATATCAAAGGTTGCACTGAAATCTAACAGTATAGATCCCACAATATTCATATTATCCATTTATTTCAACCAATCATCAGTCATTTGTGTCAGTGCAGAACATATTGAGTGCCCTTCTCTATAAGCATGCTGAAAGTATGTTGTTCATTTGTTTACAGAGAAATGGATTCTGGTTAAAAACAACCCCCCCCATCTTGTCAATACCAGGTCTAGGTTGTCAATACCAGGTCTAAGTTGTCAATACCAGGTCTAGGTTGTCAATACCAGGTCTAAGTTGTCAATACCAGGTCTAAGTTGTCAATACCAGGTCTAGGTTGTCAATACCAGGTCTAAGTTGTCAATACCAGGTCTAAGTTGTCAATACCAGGTCTAAGTTGTCAATACCAGGTCTAAGTTGTAGTTTCTCATTTTTGAGGGACAACAATGTTTCCACCTCACCCACACTAACGTCACAGAATTCAAAATTACAATGCTTTTAATTCATTATTTGGTATTTTAAGCACAAATATGATAGCTCGCAGTTTGTTTTTGGCATTTCATGCCTAAGTTTGCAATCTAAAACTTCTTACCTGGGCATATTGAAGACTCATGTGAAAATGGAACCACCAGCTTTCATATGTTCTCATGTTCTGAGCAAGGAACTTAAACGTTAGCTTTCTTACATGGCACATTTTTGCATTTTTACATTCTCTCAACATTTTGTTTTTGCACTATTTAAACCAAATTGAACATGTTTCATTATTTATTATTGATGTATTATATTAAGTTAAAATAAGTGTTTATTCAGTATTGTTGTAATTGTCATTATTACAAATAATAAAAATATATATCATATAATATATATATGATGATATTATAATATATCTATATATATATATATATATATATATATATATTTAATTATACATTTTATTTTATTTTATTATTTATTTTATTTTTTATTTTTTAAATCGGTATCTGCTTTTTTGGTCCTGCAATAAATTGGTTTCGGCTTTGAAAAATCATCATCATTGTCGGTCGACCTCATA
Source organism: Oncorhynchus keta (assembly GCF_023373465.1). Taxonomy (NCBI): domain Eukaryota; kingdom Metazoa; phylum Chordata; class Actinopteri; order Salmoniformes; family Salmonidae; genus Oncorhynchus; species Oncorhynchus keta. The sequence continues at coordinate 8,372,683 of NC_068431.1, forward strand.
TATATATATATTTTTTTAACTGCCATTTTAGTGTTCTGTTTGTCACTAAACATTAATCTCACTATCTGAGATGGTCTCCATGGAAGCAAGCCACTGCATGATTCATATGAACCAAAGGGCTGTAGTAGTTGAAACTCAATCGGACTCGGTCCGTACTGTGGCTATTATGATGTGATGGCAGCAGTAACATAGTGAGGGTGTGCCTCCGCACTGTGTGTAATGGAAGTGCATTGGTATGACGTCAGAGGGAATTCCCTCCTCGTGTTTGACCGCACCCTGGGATATCCCCTAGGCTGGGAAAGCAGGATATGACTGGGCTAGTGGACATGGATGTTCTTATCAGAACCATATGGAGGAGCTAGATCCATCTCAAGGTTAAGAAATAGGGACAGATCGCTGTCACAGAAACACACGTTTACAAGCATTTTTGCGCTACACTCGCATTTACATATGCTAACAATGTGTATGTGACCAATACAATTTGATACTCATACACATAACTAAGAAGCAAAAGGAAAAATGTGAGTATGACTAAAACTTATGTAACAAAATGTCTAACATATTGCAAATGAATGCTCCCTGCCCGTGGTTTCAGCAAAAAAGCCCAATCCCTCCCCGGCTGAGGGATTAGGCTGGAGAATTAATGTAACCACTCAAATTCATGGAAGGCAGAGATATATGAATATGGACTAACCATCCATGATATCAGAACTACAGTTTTAACCATGTTAAAGATATATAGTGTTCGTTTACATTTACTGGGTTAACAAACATTGGACCGCACCCTGGGATATCCCCTAGGCTGGGAAAGTAAAACAAGTTTACATGTTGGATTCTGATTAGGTAAGAAGCTAAACTAAGCTCATGAAGTTAGTTTAGTTGTACTCGCATTTCATAGAATCAAATGAGTATATATATATATACTAGAAGCAAAAGGAAAAATGTAGTATGACTAAAATATTTAACAAAATGTCTAACATATTAAATGAATATATATATATATATATATATCCCTCCCCGGCTGAGGGATTAGGCTAGAATTAATGCAAGTATATATTATAGGCAGAGTATATATATATGGACTAACCATCCATGATATCAGAATATAGTTTTATGTTATATATATATGAGTATATATTTATATATATAAATATATGAGTATATATATGTTATATGATTAGTATATATAAACTAATATGAGTATATATATATATATGAGTATATATATATATAGTATATATATATATAGTATATATATATATGAGTATATATATATATGAGTATATATATATAGTATATATATATATATATGAGTATATATATAGACACACACACAAAGTCAGAAGTTTACATACACTTGAGCCAAATACATTTAAACTCTGTTTTCACAATTCCTGACATTTAATCCTAGTAAAAAAAAAAATCCATGTTTTAGGTCAGTTAGGATCACCACTTTATTTTAAGAATGTGAAATGTCAAAATAATAGAATAGAGAATTATTTATTTCAGCTTTTATTTATTTCATCACATTCCCAGTGGGTCAGAAGTTTGCATACAATTAGTATTTGGTAGCATTGCCTTTAAATGGTTGAACTTAGGCTACCCGAAACATTTGACCCTCCACAAGCTTCCCCACAAAAAGTTGGGTCAATTTTGTCCTATTCCTTCTGACAGAGCTGGTGTAACTGAGTCAGGTTTGTAGGCCTCCTTGCTCGCACACACTTTTCAGTTCTTCCCACAATTATTCTATAGGATTGAGGCCAGGGCTTAGTAATGGTGACTCCAATACCTTGACTTTGTTGTCCTTAAGCCATTTTGCCACAACTTTGGAAGCATGTTTGGGGTCATTGTCCATTTGGAAGACCCATTTGCGACCAAGCTTTAACTTCCTGACTAATGTCTTGAGATGTTGCTTCAATATATCCACATCATTTTCTGTCCTCATGAAGCCATCTATTTCATGAAATGCACCAGTCCCTCCTGCAGCAAAGCACCCCCACAACATGATGCTGCCACCCCTGTGTTTCACGGTTGGGATGGTGTTCTTCGGCTTGTAAGCCTCCCCCGTTTTCCTCCAAACATAACAATGGTCATTATGGCCAAACAGTTCTATTTTTGTTTCATCAGACCAGAGGACATTTCTCCAAAAAGTATGACCTTGGTCACCATGTGCAGTTGCAAACCGTAGTCTGGCGGTTTTGGAGCAGTGGCTTCTTCTCTGCTGAGCAGCCTTTCAGGTTATGTCGATGTAGGACTAGTTTCCAACGGATATAGATAGTTTTGTACCTTTTTCCTCCAGCATCTTCACAAAGTCCTTTGCTGTTGTTCTGGGATTGATTTGCACTTTTCGCACCAAAGTACGTTCATCTCTAGGAGACAGAATGCATCTCCTCCTGAGTGGTTTGATGGCTGCGTAGTCCCATGGTGTTTATACTTGGGTACTATTGTTTGTACAGATGAACGTGGTACCTTCAGACATTTGGAAATTGCTCCCAAGGATGAACCAGACTTGTGGAGGTCTACAATTATTTTCTGAGGTCTTGGCTGATTTATTTTGATTTTACCATGATGTCAAGCAAAGAGGCACTGAGTTTGAAGGTAGACCTTGAAATACATCCACAGGTACACCTCCAATTTACTTAATGATGTCAATTAGCCTATCAGAAGCTTCTAAAGCCATGACATCCTTTTCTGGAATTTCCCAAGCTGTTTAAAGGCACAGTCAACTTAGTGTATGTAAACTTCTGACCAACTGGAATTGTAATACAGTGAATTGTAAATGAAATAATCTGTCTAAACAATTGTTGGAAAAATTACTTGTGTCATGCACAAAGTAGTTGTCCTAACTGACTTGCCAAAACCCTGACCAGTTTATCGAACATGCTACCTTGTCCCAGACCTGCTGTTTTCGACTCTTTCTCTACCGCATCTGCTGTCTCCAAGCCAACTGACATTTACTCTTGAGGTGCTGACGTGTTGCACCCTTTACAACCACAGTGATTATTATTATTTGACCCTGCAGGTCATCTATGAACATTTGAACATCTTGGCCATGTTCTGTTATAATCTCCACCCGGCACAGCCAGAAGAGGACTGGCCACCCCTCATAGCCTGGTTCCTCTATTTCTTCCTAGGTTCTGGCGTTTCTAGATAGTTTTTTCCTAGTCACCGTGCTTCCACATCTACATTGCTTGCTGTTTGGGGTTTTAGGCTGGGTTTCTGTATATTACTTTGTGACATAGGCTAATGTAAAAAGGGCTTTATACATACATTTTATTGAATGTGCTGTTTATACACAGAATGATTTACAACACTGTATATGTGTTCTCTTTCCAAGGTGGAGATGACGGCTTTCTGGAGCTGGCCACTGTCTGTTACATGTGCAACGACCCCTCACTGGACTACAATGAGGTCAGTACTGACAACACAGACACAAACGTGGTGGCAGCGTAGCCTAGTGGTTAGAGCGTTGGACTAGTAACCGGAAGTGTTGCAAGTTCAAACCCCAGAGCTGACAAGGTACAAATCTGTCGTTCTACCCCTGAACAGGCAGTTAACCCACTGTTCCTAGACCAGTTAACCCACTGTTCCTAGACCAGTTAACCCACTGTTCCTAGGCAGTCATTGAAAATAAGAATTTGTTTTTAACTGACTTGACTAGTTAAATAAAAGGTCAAATAAAAAATTAAATGGGACAATATTTTTTATGTTCTACACCTTTCAGTTTTCTAATGAAATGCTTTCAATATTTGTATATGAAATCTAATTTATAGTTGGTTTGAGGTGAAGTTGGGAGAAATTAGAAATTGGGAGCCATTAACATTTTAGAATATTGTCCCATGTTCATTGATGGTCCTCAGCGAGCCCCATAGGGATATCCAAAGCCAAACCAATTTTACCATGGGCATTAACGATCAGGTTGCATACAGCTGTGCTCTGAATTGATGATTACATGTGTGCTGCCACACAGAGAACTAACAAGCCAAGGAAAATGGGAGTATGATTAAGTAGACTGAAATAGAAAAGGCAAACATTTTGCAAACTAAAGCTCTACAATTCCATGTCTGATCCTTGCCACTCGGACTGCAGTCTTGTAAACCCTGAAAATGACCTTATAAGGTCCCATCACTCCAAAACACAATGGAAATTCCCCCCTGGCCAACTGCTAGAACTGAGGAGAGAGAATGGCTTTCATTTATTTCAGAAACAACTTAATTCATTTCAGTCTCACCGAGATCAAATCTCTTTCGCAAGAGAGACTTGTACAGAATGGCAGCAGTAAGTCAGGGTCCGTTTCCCCTGTCATTCCAAAACTACAATGGGAAAACACTGCCCCACGGTGAGGACTGAGGAGGGAGAGTGGCTCTTTGTTAGAGGTCTTCACAGATCCACCTCTACACTAATACCCAAGACCCAATCTGAACGGGTCCAGATCCAGAATTCTAAATTAAGTCACACGTCTGGGTCAGATCTGATTGGGTCTTGGGTATGTGTGATTTTATCGGACTTATCCAGAAGGGCCGTACAGAGTGAGAAAAATATTATCATGTATACTTGCTTTTCATGAGAGTGGAGCTTGTTGTTGATGTTGGCCAATCATACAGTACCAGTCAAAAGTTTGGACACATACTCATTCCAGGGTTTTTCTTTATTTTTACTGTTTTCTACATTGTAGAATAATAGTGAAGACAAAACTATGAAATAACACATATGGTATCCTGTAGTAACCAAAAATAAAGTGTTAAACAAATCAATATATAATTTGAGATTCTTCAAAGTAGCCACCCTTTGTCTTGATGACAGCTTTGCACACTCTTGGCATTCTCTCAACCAGCTTCATGAGGTAGTCACCTGGAATGCATTTCAATTAACAGGTGTGCCTTGTTAAATGGTGGAATTTATTTCCTTCTTAATGCGTTTGAGCCAATCAGTTGTGTTGTGACAAGGTAGGGGTGGTATACAGAAGATAGCCCTACTAGGTAAAAGACCAAATCCATATTATGGCAAGAACAGCTCAGATAAGCAAAGAGAAATGACAGTCCATCATTGATTTACGGAACATTTCAAGAACTTTGAAAGTTCCTTCATATTCAGTTGCAAAAACCATCAAGCGTTATGATGAAACTGGCTCTCATGAGGACCGTCACAAGAAAGGAAGAACTAGAGTTACCTCTGCTGCAGAGGATAAGTTAGAGTTACCAGCCTCAGAAATTGCAGCCCAAATAAATGCTTCACATAGTTCAAGTAACAGACACAAATGAACTGTTCAGCGACTGTGTGAATCAACCCTTTATGGACTAATTGCTACAACGAAACCACTACCAAAAGACACCGTGACGGTCTACTAGGTTTTGCTGCTTGCTTCCTGCAGGAGATTGGTGGAGTAGGAGAGGTGGGCAGAAGGGTCGTCAGTGCTGATGGGGCACACCTGTGAAAGCTCAGCTGCTTGGGTCAAGACAGGTGGAAATCTGTCCTTTGGTCTGAGGTCCAAATTTGAGATTTTTGGATTCAACTGCCCTGTCTTTGTGAACGGAAAATCTATGCATGTGTGATTCCCACCGTGAAGCATGGAGGAGGTGGTGTGATGGTGTGGCGATGCTTTGCTGGCGATTTATCTAGAATTCAAGGCACACTTAACCAGCATGGCTACCACAGCATTCTGCAACGATACACCATCCCATCTAGTTTGTGCTTATTGGGACTATCATTTGTTTTCAACAGAACAATGACCCAAAACAAACCTCCAAGCTATGTAAGGGGTTTTGACGAAGAAGGAGAGTGAAGGTCCTGGCCTCCACAATCATCTGACCTCAACCCAATTGAGATGGTTTTTGATGAGTTGGACCGCAGACTGAAGGAAAAGCAGCCAACAAGTGCTCAGGATACGTAGGAACTCCTTCAAGACTGTTAGAAAAGCATTACAAGGTAAGCTGGTTGAGAGAAAGCCAAGAGTGTGCAAAGCTGTCAGCGTGGCTAAGGGTGGGTACTTTGAAGAATTTATTATTATTATATTATTAATTTAAAATATATTTTGATATTTTTAACACTTCCATGTGTTATTTCATAGTTTTGATGACTTTTATTCTACAATGTAGAAAATTATCAGCTTAATAAAGTACATTAACTTAAAATTACTTTTGTGACGCCTCCCTCACTCGGAAAAGCTCTAGTTGTCCCCAGGTCCGTTTGGAACAGGTCTCTATATTAAGAGAAAAAAAAATGCATATCGGGTCCGGGTGAGAAAGCCCAAGGTCCATTTCGAAACGGTCCTTTTTGGACCCGTGAGGAGCTCTACTCTGTGTTTCCCTGTAACTAAGCAAATATAGCCTGGGCCCAGAGAGTAAATATTTACCAGAGAGAGCAGAGTAGGGTTGAGTCCCAAATGGATCGATATATAGTGCACTGCTTTTGATAAGAGCCAATAGGGTCAAAACAAAAGGAGTGCACTATATAGGGAGCCATTTGGGATCCAACCCAGGTCTCTCCAGCATCCAGGCAGCCATGTTCCCAGGCAGGCAGGGAGGGACCAGGGATAGCTATTAGCTCAGCTCAGGGAGATTACCCTGTTCTGATATACTCTCACAGGACAGGAGGGAACTCCCTCTCTCGTTCCATGCTGCTGATGATGACAGTTGGTACACTATGTCAACAGCATGTCAACACTTCTATCAAAAACAAGTAGTGCAGAGGTCAATCTCTCCTCTACTTTGAGCCATGAACGATTTACAAATCAAATGTTATTTGTCACATGCACCGAATATAACCAGTGTTTACTTACATGTTTACATGTTTACTTACAAGCTTACTTGCACCAACAATGCATTTTAAAGAAACTATAAGTAAAAAATAAAATCAATAAATCAATAACGAGGCTATATACAGGTGGTACCAAGTCAATGTGTGGAGGTACAGGTTAGTCGAGGTACATGCATATTATTAATGTTAGCTCTGTGTATATTTAAGGGCCAGCCGTGCTGCCCTGTTCTGAGCCAATTGTAATTTTCCAAGGTCCCTCTTTGTGGCACCTGACCACACAAATGAACAGTAGTCCAGGTGCGACAAAACTAGGGCCTGTAGGACCTGCCTTGTTGATAGTGTTGCTAAAAAGGCAGAGCATCACTTTATTATAGACAGACTTCTCCCCATCTTAGTTACTGTTGTATCAATATGTTTTGACCATGAAAGTTTACAATCCAGGGTTACTCCAAGTAGTTTAGTCTCCTAAACTTATTAAATAACCACATTATTCATTACAAGATTTAGTTGAGGTTTAGTGAATGATTTGTGCCAAATACAATGCTTTTAGTTTTTCAAATATTTAGGACTAACTTATTCCTTGCCACCGATGCTGAAACTAACTGCAGCTCTTTGTTAAGTGTTGCAGTGATATCACTCGCTGTAGTAGCTGATGTGTATAGTGTTGAGTCATCCACATACATAGACACACTGGTTTTACTCAAGGCCAATGGTAGCTAAAGATTGAAGAAAGGGGCCTGGACATCTGCCCTGGGGAATTCCTGATTCTACCTGGATTATGTTGGAGAGGCTTCCATTAAAGAACACCCTCTGTGTTATGTTAGACTCTTGATCCACAATATAGCAAGGAGTGTAAAGCCATAACACATGTTTTTCCATCAGCGGTCTATGATCAATAATGTCAAAAGCCGCACTGAAGTCTAGTAAAACAGCTCCCACAATCTATTCATCATAAATTTCTCTCAGCCAATCAGTCATTTGTGTAAGTGCCGTGCTTGTTGAATGTCCTTCCCTAAAAGCATAAAGTCTTGTCAATTTATTTACAGTAAAATATTTTTTTCAAAAAGTTTGTCTGATTGGTCGGCTATTTGAGCCAGTAAAGGGGGCTTTACTATTCTTGGGTGGCGGAATGACTTTGCTTCCCTTAACTCTGGGGGCAGACACTTTCTATCAGGCTTAGATTGAAGATATGGCAAATAGGAGTGGTAATATCATCTGCTATTATTATCCTCAGTAATTTTCCATCCAAGTAATTCTCTACCCAAGTAGTCAGTCCCCGGTGGCTTGTCAATGTTGATAGACAACACATTTTTTTCACCTCTTCCACACTCACTTTATGGAAATCAAAATTACAATACTCGTCTTTCATAATTTGATCAGTTACATTTGTATGTGCAGTGTCAGCGTTTGTTTCTGGCATGTCATGCCTAAATTTACTAATCTTACCAATGACCTCTGGCCAGCATGTACAGTTGATGTTCAAAAAGGTTAAATGAGAAACAGTTTGGCCCTTCTCAGAGTTGAAAGGTCAGGTGTGAGCGTAAGAGTGTGTGTGTGTTAGGTAGGGTGTCAGCCAGATCCTGCTCCAGAGGATAAATGGAAGCCAAGACAAACATTGATCCTGGCATTTCCTCTATGGTGGAGCGCACACACACACACACACACACACACACACACACACACACACACACACACACACACACACACACACACACACACACACACAACACACACACACACACACACACACAGACAGAGACACACAGAGACAGAGATTGTGTGGAGGGGAACACGATGGGCTGGTTGATTCCAAAAGAGTGGCAATATGGGTGTCAGAGTGTGTGGTCTTAGTTTCTGTACGTAAAGGTGTCTAAGGGGTATTCAGCAGCAGCTTCCTGCCTGGCGGCTGTCTGTGCCTGGCTCTCTCAGGGTGAGCAAGAGGGCCATGTACAACTGTTGTCTACAGCTCAGAGTGGTGCTGCCAACCTGCCCTGGCTAGCTCTCAAAAGGCTGGCTGAGGACTGGAAACATTACAACACCACAGGGATTTTCCATTACGACTAACCCCACCTGTTCTCCGTCCAAAATCTCTGTCAGTGTGTGTGTGTGCGTGTATATACATATACACGTGTGTCTCTGTGTGTGTGACTGGAGGCTTTCCAAGGAAACTCCCAGTATGAAGGAAGTGTCAATCCTGTATGACGATATGAAGGTACAGTACACTGCTTTGGGTTCTTTCTGGACTGGAACTAAATAGACTGGGCCGACACAACAAAAACGGACACAACATCCACTACAACGACATGTAGCCTAGAGGTTAGATATGTCTGCAACCAAAGGGTTGTTGGCCCGAATCCAAAGACCGATAGGGAAAAAAAGTGTGGGTATCCCATGTGCCATCTCCTGCTTTTGTGCCCTTGAGAAAGACACTTAACCCTTCACCTTCTTATTGATGTACGTGCACAGCCGTAAGTCACACTAATGTTACAGTCCACAGGAAACCATTCCCAGACATTCCCAGGTTACCTTGCAGACAGACATCTGGTTAGTGGTGAGGGTGCCGGTCTTGTCGGAGCAGATGACGGAGGTGCAGCCCAGGGTCTCCACCGAGGGCAGGCTGCGGACGATGGCGTTCTTCTTGGCCATGCGGCGGGTTCCCAGCGCCAGGCAAGTGGTGATCACAGCAGGTAGACCTGAGGACGACAGTTGTCGTAAAGAGTGGCAGGATTGGATCAGGCGGAGAGACACAAACAGCATAGGATAATTCATTATATTGTTTATATGGAATTTGGAGTGAGTGAGAGAGTGGCAGGATTGGATCAGGCGGAGAGACACGAACAGCATAGGATAATTCATTATATTGTTTATATGGAATTTGGAGTGAGTGAGAGAGTGGCAGAGGGATGGATAAAACTGCTCCCACATACCCTCAGGGATGGCAGCCACAGCCAGGGCCACAGCAATCTTGAAGTAGTAGATGGCCCCCCGCATCCAGGACCCCCCGTGGACGGGGTCACTAAAATGGCCGATGTTAATGATCCAGACGGCCACGCAGATCAGGGAGATGACCTTGGAATGTTCAAAGTTCAAAACGTTGTTTGTTTGTTTTTTGGGCTAAAAAAAAAATGTGACTTTTGTTTTCTGCTTGCAGTCATATGGCTCATACACAGCACATAACACACAGACCAAAAACAGAAAACAGACAAAAAAAAACTAACAGAAAACAGTGTAGATAAGATAGCACAAAGCATAAATAAATACATTTCAATTATCATCATCCTAAAACCCAACCTTGGAGAGCTGCTCTCCGAACTCGTCCAGTTTCTGCTGCAGGGGGGTCTTCTCCTGCTCTGTGGCTGCCATTTGGTTCCTGATCTTACCGATCTCTGTGGATACACCAGTGGAGACCACAATGCCGATGGCTCGCCCCGCAGCGATGTTGGTGCCCTGAGGAGGAGGAGCAAGAGTATAAGGGAGAGGTCAGTGTAACATTGAATTCAAACCATGCATTTTGCATCCATATAGGACCAGCAATTGCTACTTTCAACTAAATCTTGTTCAGGTTTGACATTTAAAAGAGATGGTTCTACAGACGTGGTCAGCAGATATAATCTGGGTGACATCTGAAAGGCCCAGTGCAGTCAGAAATGTGATTTTCCTGTGTTTTATATACATTTATACACTGTGAGGTTGGAATAATACTGTGAAATTGAGAAAAATGATAATAATGCCCTTTTAGTGTAAGAGCTTCACCCCCCCCTGGAGGAATGCAGCAGGCTGAGACCAGAACAAAGCCATGTGTTTATCTGTGTGAGAGTAAGAAGTGCAAGCAGAGCTGGTGCCAAACAGGAAGTATAGTTCTTACAGAAAACAGCATGTTCTTCTTGTCTTGATTGACAGCTCTGGGGTCAGGGACGGGGTCGGTGTGTTTGATCACTGACACAGATTCGCCTGTAGAGACGGATTAGTACACACTTACATAAGATCCTACAAGCCATTAACACTACGAGGATGTTGTAGGTCTTCATAGCAGATTTTGAAAAGGCGTTTGATTAAAGTACATTTAGAATGTATATATAATTGCCTGGATTACTCTAATTTTGGTGAATCTCCACACTAGTGGTTAGAGCGTTGGACTAGTAACCGGAAGGTTGCAAGTTCAAACCCCCGAGCTGACAAGGTACAAATCTGTCGTTCTGCCCCTGAACAGGCAGTTAACCCACTGTTCCTAGGCCGTCATTGAAAATAAGAATTTGTTCTGAACTGACTTGCCTAGTTAAATAAAGGTTATTGAGCTTTTAAGATGAGTAAAACAAGGTTGTCCGTTGTCTCCATATCTATTTATCAAGGCCATGGAAATGCAAGCTATTAAAATTAGATCCAACAAGAATATCAAGGAGTTAGAAATCCAGGGGATAAAGACAGTGTCAATGTATGCCAATGACGGAATTATTTTTCTCAAGTCCGCAATCTGGATCCCTGCGGAGAAGATACTGATCACATTTCTAGACTCTCTGGATTAAAACCGAATTATGACAAGTGTACCATATAAAAATGTGTGAATGTTGAAGTAGACATATTCACATCTCAAAAAATATAAATCAATTTACCACAATTAATTTCAATAAAGTTTTAATAGACAAGATTCTGCAAACATGGAGAGGTAAATGCTTGTCTATTTATGGAATAAAAAAATCACATTGATTGTCTCCAAATGACTCATTTCTTAAAATCATGAGCAATTTTTATTGTTTATTTGGAATGCTAAACCAGACAAAATTAAAATGTGCCTATTTATATAATGAATATGAGTTTGGGGGGCTAAAATGATGAAATATTATAGCTTTAAACCACTCACTAAAAGTTTCACTCATACATAAGTTATACTTGAACCCAAAATTAAGGATGGCTCTTCCTTCGTTCAAAAATGGCCTTTTTGCCTTTATACAGATTTCAACTTCTCATTTCCGAGTAATTGAAAATTAAAATGTGTTTAAAGTATTGCCCTTTCTTAAATAAGCCATACAAAGCTACAATTTTAGTTTTATCCTCCAGAAAAAACAGAACAAATATTATGTTTATTAAATTAAACTCAAATTACACTGACATTTTGTTTTATTATATTTACAGTTGAAGTCAGAAGTTTACATACAGGAGGTTGAGTCTTAAAACTTGTTTTCAGCAACTCCACTAAGGCGTTTGTTAACAAACATAGTTTTGGCAATGTTAGGACATATACTTTGTGCATGACACAAGTAATTTTTCCAACAATTGTTGACAAATTATTTCACTTATTCACTGTATCACAATTCCAGTGGGTCAGAAGTTTACATACACTAAGTTGACTGTACCTTTAACAGCTTGGAAAATTCCAGAAAATTATGTATTGGCTTTAGAAGCTTCTGATAGAATAATTGACGTAATTTGAGTCCTGGAGGTGTACCTGTGATGTATTTCATAGCCTACTTTCAAACCCAGTGCCTGTGTGGTTGACATCATGGGAAATACATGAAATAAAATCAGCCAAGACCTCAGAAACAAAATTGTAGACCTCCACAAGTCTGGTTCATGTTGGGAGCAATTTGCAAACGCCTGACGGTACCACATTCATCTGTAAAAACAATAGTACGTAAGTATAAACACCATGGGACCACGCAGCCGTCATACTGCTCAGGAAGGAGACATGTTTGACTCCTAGAGATGAACGTAGTTTGGGTGAAAGTGCAAATCAATCCCAAAATAACAACTAAGGACCTTGTGTAGATGCTGGAGTATAAAAGTATCTATATTCACAGTAAAACGAGTCCTATATTGACATATCCTGAAAGGCTTCTCAGCAAGGAAGAAGCCACTGCTCCAAAACCGCCATAAAAAAGCCAGACTACAGTTTGTAACTGCACATGGTGACCAAGGTCATACTTTTTGGAGAAATGTCCTCTGGTCTGATGAAACAAAAATAGGACTGATTGGCCATAAAGACCATCGTTATGTTTGGAAAAACGGGGGATGCTTGTAGGAAGAACACCATCCCAACCGTGAAGCACGTGGGTGGCAGCATCATGTTGTGGGGGGTGCTTTGCTGCAGGAGGGACTGGTGCACTTCACAAAATAGATGGCATCATGAGGACAGAAAATGTGGATATATTACGAAGCAACATCTCAAGACATCAGTCAGGAAGTTAAAGCTTGGTCACAAATGCATCTTCCAAATGGACAATGACCCCAAACATGCTTCCAAAGTTGTGGCAAAAGGGCTTAAGGACAACAAAGTCAAGGTATGAGTGGCCATCAAAGCCCTGACCTCAATCCTATAGAAAATGTGTGGGCAGACCTGAAAAAGTGTTGGAGCAAGGAGGCCTACAAACCTGACTCAGTTACACCAGCTCTGTCAGGAGGAATGGGACAAAATTCATGTTATTGTGGGAAGCTTGTGGCTACCCAAAACGTTTGCAAGTTAACCAATTTAAATGTTGTGCTACAAAATGCTAATTGAGTGTATGTAAACGTGTGACCCACTGGGAATGTGATTGAAATAGAAGCTGAAATAAATAAGCTGTTCCTATTATTCTGACATTTCACATTCTTAAAAACAAGCATGTTGACCTAGGACAGGGAATTTTTAGTAGCATTAAATGTCAGGAATTGTGAAAAACTGAGTTTAAATGTATTTGGCATGTTTATGTAAACTTCTGCACTTCAACTGTATTAATGATATTATGAATAGAAACGGAGGATTTGTCACATGCAGTTATCGAAAATATCATGTTTACCCAATCCAAATTTACAACCATGTTGCAGCACAACCACAAAAACAGAGGAGGCAAGTGGAAAAGAGAAGGTAGGGAACTTGTTTGCAGTTAGAAATTGGCTGAAAGGAACTGGCATAAACAGAAAAATATACCAGTTTCATCTGAAGACAAAAATGTTGACAGCTACGCCATACAGGTTGCAAAAGAAATGGGAGATCTTACCAATTTCATAGCATATGTTTTGCGATGTACAAAAAAAAAACTACACTTGATTCAACACAGAGTTTTCCAATTTAAATTATTATATACAATTCTTGCCACCAACAGAATGCTATATACTGTATATGGGTCATACAACAATCTCAGCTCTGTAGATTGTGCTACGAAGGTACAGAATCAATAGATCATTTATTCTGGCATTGCCCCATAGCTGGTTTCTGGTCACAGGTTCAGGAATGTTTAAAAAAAATTAGAACATACGCACTTAAATGAACCAGGTACAACTAGCAGTGTTGGGCAATTTGGAAAGCCATCGTCAGCCAAAAATGTAATAATCAAATTACTTGTCGGAAAGGTTTTCATCCATTTCACAATCTGTGGATAATATATGATTAGAAAGGTAAAAAAAAAAGTTGTAAAACATCACAGCACAATTGAAAAATATATGGCACATGGAAACCAAACGAGGCTGGTCTATGGTGATAGATGGGATGGGATGAGAGTGGCTGAGGGGCGGGATTAAAGAGCTGAGGTCTATGGCGATAGGTGGGAGGGGCTGAGAGGTGGGATTAAAGAGCTGAGGTCTATTGTGATAGGTGGGATTAAAGAGTTTGTTTGGTAATGTATTATGGTTATGTGACTGCTTTATATAAAAGTACCATGTAGCATGTTGTATGTATGTATGTATGTATGTATGTATGTATGTATGTATGTATGTATGTATGTATGTATGTATGCATGCACGTATGTACAGTATGTACTGTATGTATGTATGTACGTACGCATGTACGTATGTACTGTATGTACTGTATGTACTGTATGTATGTATGTATGGTAGCATGTTGTATGTATGTATGTATGTATGGTACGTATGTATGTATGGCATGTATGTACGTATGTATGTATGGTACGTATGTATGTATGTATGTATGTATGTATGTATGTATGTATGTATGTATGTATGTATGTATGTATGTATGTATGTATGTATGTATGTATGTATGTAGCAAAAATGTTGCTATAAAAAATGAAGATATTTGTCCTCCAAAGAGGGGGTGGGGGAGCGGTTTAAAAAAACATGTTGTCAGTGACAATACGAGCATGTTGTAGGTGACAATACGAGCATGTTGTAGGTAACAATACGAGCATGTTGTCGGTAACAATACGAGCATGTTGTCGGTAACAATACGAGCATGTTGTCGGTGACAATACGAGCATGTTGTCGGTAACAATACGAGCATGTTGTAGGGGACAATACGAGCATGTTGTAGGTAACAATACGAGCATGTTGTCGGTAACAATACGAGCATGTTGTCGGTAACAATACGAGCATGTTGTCGGTGACAATACGAGCATGTTGTAGGGGACAATACGAGCATGTTGTCAGGTAACAATACGAGCATGTTGTCGGTGACAATACGAGCATGTTGTAGGGGACAATACGAGCATGTTGTAGGTAACAATACGAGCATGTTGTCGGTAACAATACGAGCATGTTGTCGGTGACAATACGAGCATGTTGTCGGTGACAATACGAGCATGTTGTATCGGTAGCAATACGAGCATGTTGTCGGTGACAATACGAGCATGTTGTCGGTAACAATACGAGCATGTTGTAGGTAACAATACGAGCATGTTGTAGGTATCAATACGAGCATGTTGTAGGTAACAATACGAGCATGTTGTAGGTAACAATACGAGCATGTTATCGGTAACAATACGAGCATGTTGTCGGTGACAATACGAGCATGTTGTCGGTACGAGCATGTTGTCGGTACGAGCATGTTGTAGGTACGAGCATGTTGTCGGTACGAGCATGTTGTAGGTAACAATACGAGCATGTTGTAGGACAATACGAGCATGTTGTAGGGGACAATACAAGCATGTTGTCAGTAACAATACGAGCATGTTGTCGGTAACAATACGAGCATGTTGTCAGTAACAATACGAGCATGTTGTCGGTACGAGCATGTTGTCGGTACGAGCATGTTGTAGGTAACAATACGAGCATGTTGTCGGTAACAGTACGAGCATGTTGTCAGTAACAATGCGAGCATGTTGTCATGTAACAATACGAGCATGTTGTCGGTAACAATATGAGCATGTTGTAGGTACAATACGAGCATGTTGTAGGTAACAATACGAGCATGTTGTAGGTACAATACGAGCATGTTGTCGGTAACAATACGAGCATGTTGTCGGTGACAATACGAGCATGTTGTCGGTAACAGAGCATGTTGTCGGTACGAGCATGTTGTCGGTACGAGCATGTTGTAGGTAACAATACGAGCATGTTGTCGGTAACAATACGAGCATGTTGTAGGTACGAGCATGTTGTCGGTAACAATACGAGCATGTTGTAGGTGACAATACGAGCATGTTGTAGGTAACAATACGAGCATGTTGTCGGTAACAGTACGAGCATGTTGTCGGTACGAGCATGTTGTAGGTGACAATACGAGCATGTTGTCGGTAACAGTACGAGCATGTTGTAGGTAACAATGCGAGCATGTTGTCAGTAACAATACGAGCATGTTGTCGGTAACAATACGAGCATGTTGTCGGTAACAATACGAGCATGTTGTAGGTAACAATACGAGCATGTTGTCAGGTAACAATATGAGCATGTTGTCAGTAACAATACGAGCATGTTGTCGGTAACAATACGAGCATGTTGTCGGTAACAATACGAGCATGTTGTAGGTAACAATACGAGCATGTTGTCAGTAACAATACGAGCATGTTGTCGGTAACAATACGAGCATGTTGTCGGTAACAATACGAGCATGTTGTCGGTAACAATACGAGCATGTTGTCGGTAACAGTACGAGCATGTTGTCGGTAACAATACGAGCATGTTGTCGGTAACAATACGAGCATGTTGTCGGTAACAATACGAGCATGTTGTCGGTAACAATACGAGCATGTTGTCGGTGACAATACGAGCATGTTGTAGGTGACAATACGAGCATGTTGTAGGTAACAATACGAGCATGTTGTCGGTAACAATACGAGCATGTTGTCGGTAACAATACGAGCATGTTGTCGGTAACAATACGAGCATGTTGTCGGTAACAATACGAGCATGTTGTCGGTGACAATACGAGCATGTTGTCGGTAACAATACGAGCATGTTGTAGGTGACAATACGAGCATGTTGTAGGTAACAATACGAGCATGTTGTAGGTAACAATATGAGCATGTTATAACAATACGAGCATGTTGTCGGTAACAATACGAGCATGTTGTAGGTAACAATACGAGCATGTTGTAGGTAACAATACGAGCATGTTGTAGGTAACAATACGAGCATGTTGTAGGTACAATACGAGCATGTTGTCGGTAACAATACGAGCATGTTGTCGGTGACAATACGAGCATGTTGTCGGTGACAATACGAGCATGTTGTCGGTACGAGCATGTTGTCGGTAACAATACGAGCATGTTGTAGGTGACAATACGAGCATGTTGTCGGTAACAATACGAGCATGTTGTAGGTAACAATACGAGCATGTTGTAGGTAACAATACGAGCATGTTGTCGGTAACAATACGAGCATGTTGTCGGTGACAATACGAGCATGTTGTGTACGAGCATGTTGTCGGGTACGAGCATGTTGTCGGTATGTTGTCGAGCATGTTGTAGGTGACAATACGAGCATGTTGTCGGTAACAATACGAGCATGTTGTAGGTAACAATACGAGCATGTTGTCGGTAACAATACGAGCATGTTGTCGGTAACAATACGAGCATGTTGTCGGTAACAATACGAGCATGTTGTCGGTAACAATACGAGCATGTTGTCGGTAACAATACGAGCATGTTGTCAGTAACAATACGAGCATGTTGTCGGTAACAATACGAGCATGTTGTCGGTGACAATACGAGCATGTTGTCGGTGACAATACGAGCATGTTGTCGGTGACAATACGAGCATGTTGTAGGTGACAATACGAGCATGTTGTCGGTGACAATACGAGCATGTTGTCGGTGACAATACGAGCATGTTGTCGGTGACAATACGAGCATGTTGTCGGTGACAATACGAGCATGTTGTCGGTAACAATACGAGCATGTTGTCGGTGACAATACGAGCATGTTGTAGGGGACAATACGAGCATGTTGTCGGTAACAATACGAGCATGTTGTCGGTGACAATACGAGCATGTTGTCGGTAACAATACGAGCATGTTGTCGGTAACGAGCATGTTGTCGGTGACAATACGAGCATGTTGTCGGTAACAATACGAGCATGTTGTCGGTAACAATACGAGCATGTTGTCGGTAACAATACGAGCATGTTGTCGGTAACAATACGAGCATGTTGTCGGTAACAATACGAGCATGTTGTAGGTGACAATACGAGCATGTTGTCGAGGTAACAATACGAGCATGTTGTAGGTAACAATACGAGCATGTTGTCGGTGACAATACGAGCATGTTGTCGGTAACAATACGAGCATGTTGTAGGTAACAGTACGAGCATGTTGTAGGTAACAATACGAGCATGTTGTCGGTAACAGTACGAGCATGTTGTCGGTGACAACAGTACGAGCATGTTGTAGGTGACAATACGAGCATGTTGTCGGTAACAATACGAGCATGTTGTCGGTAACAATACGAGCATGTTGTCGGTAACAGTACGAGCATGTTGTCGGTAACAATACGAGCATGTTGTAGGTAACAGTACGAGCATGTTGTCAGGTAACAATACGAGCATGTTGTAGGTAACAATACGAGCATGTTGTAGGTGACAATACGAGCATGTTGTAGGTAACAATACGAGCATGTTGTAGGTAACAATACGAGCATGTTGTAGGTAACAATACGAGCATGTTGTAGGTAACAATACGAGCATGTTGTAGGTGACAATACGAGCATGTTGTCGGTAACAATACGAGCATGTTGTAGGTAACAATACGAGCATGTTGTAGGTAACAATACGAGCATGTTGTCGGTAACAATACGAGCATGTTGTAGGTAACAATACGAGCATGTTGTCGGTAACAATACGAGCATGTTGTCAGTAACAATACGAGCATGTTGTCAGGTAACAATACGAGCATGTTGTCGGTAACAATACGAGCATGTTGTCAGTAACAATACGAGCATGTTGTCGGTAACAATACGAGCATGTTGTCGGTAACAATACGAGCATGTTGTCGGTGACATGTTGTAGGTAACGAGCATGTTGTCGGTAACAATACGAGCATGTTGTCGGTAACAGTACGAGCATGTTGTCGGTAACAATACGAGCATGTTGTCGGTAACAGTACGAGCATGTTGTCGGTAACAATACGAGCATGTTGTCGGTAACAATACGAGCATGTTGTCGGTAACAATACGAGCATGTTGTCGGTGACAATACGAGCATGTTGTCGGTAACAATACGAGCATGTTGTCGGTAACAATACGAGCATGTTGTCGGTAACAATACGAGCATGTTGTCGGTAACAATACGAGCATGTTGTAGGGGACAATACGAGCATGTTGTCGGTAACAATACGAGCATGTTGTCAGTGACAATACGAGCATGTTGTAGGTAACAGTACGAGCATGTTGTAGGTAACAATACGAGCATGTTGTCGGTAACAGTACAAGCATGTTGTCAGTGACAATACGAGCATGTTGTCGGTAACAATACGAGCATGTTGTCGGTAACAATACGAGCATGTTGTCGGTAACAATACGAGCATGTTGTCGGTAACAATACGAGCATGTTGTCGGTAACAATACGAGCATGTTGTCGGTAACAATACGAGCATGTTGTCGGTAACAATACGAGCATGTTGTCAGGTAACAATACGAGCATGTTGTAGGTAACAATACGAGCATGTTGTCGGTAACAATACGAGCATGTTGTAGGTGACAATACGAGCATGTTGTAGGTAACAATACGAGCATGTTGTAGGGACAATACGAGCATGTTGTAGGTAACAATACGAGCATGTTGTAGGGGACAATACGAGCATGTTGTAGGTAACAATACGAGCATGTTGTAGGTAACAATACGAGCATGTTGTAGGTAACAATACGAGCATGTTGTAGGTAACAATACGAGCATGTTGTAGGGGACAATACGAGCATGTTGTAGGTTAACGAGCATGTTGTAGGTAACAATACGAGCATGTTGTAGGGGACAATACGAGCATGTTGTCGGTAACAATACGAGCATGTTGTAGGTAACAATACGAGCATGTTGTAGGTAACAATACGAGCATGTTGTAGGGGACAATACGAGCATGTTGTCGGTAACAATACGAGCATGTTGCAGGGGACAATACGAGCATGTTGTCGGTAACAATACGAGCATGTTGTCAGTAACAATACGAGCATGTTGTAGGTAACAATACGAGCATGTTGTAGGTAACAATACGAGCATGTTGTCGGTAACAATACGAGCATGTTGTAGGTAACAATACGAGCATGTTGTAGGTAACAATACGAGCATGTTGTAGGTAACAATACGAGCATGTTGTAGGTAACAATACGAGCATGTTGTCAGTAACAATACGAGCATGTTGTAGGGGACAATACGAGCATGTTGTAGGTAACAATACGAGCATGTTGTAGGTAACAATACGAGCATGTTGTAGGTAACAATACGAGCATGTTGTCGGTAACAATACGAGCATGTTGTCAGGTAACAATACGAGCATGTTGTCGGTAACAATACGAGCATGTTGTCAGTAACAATACGAGCATGTTGTCGGTAACAATACGAGCATGTTGTAGGTGACAATACGAGCATGTTGTAGGGGACAATACGCAGCATGTTGTCAGTAACAATACGAGCATGTTGTAGGGGACAATACGAGCATGTTGTAGGTAACAATACGAGCATGTTGTCGGTAACAATACGAGCATGTTGTCGGTAACAATACGAGCATGTTGTCGGTAACAATACGAGCATGTTGTCGGTAACAATACGAGCATGTTGTCGGTAACAATACGAGCATGTTGTCGGTAACAATACGAGCATGTTGTCAGTAACAATACGAGCATGTTGTAGGTAACAATACGAGCATGTTGTAGGTAACAATACGAGCATGTTGTAGGTAACAATACGAGCATGTTGTAGGTAACAATACGAGCATGTTGTCGGTAACAATACGAGCATGTTGTTAGGGGACAACGAGCACGAGCATGTTGTAGGTAACAATACGAGCATGTTGTAGGTAACAATACGAGCATGTTGGGACAATACGAGCAAGGGGACAATACGAGCATGTTGTAGGTGACAATACGAGCATGTTGTAGGGGACACGGGGACAATACGAGCATGTTAACAATACGAGCATGTTGTCGGTAACAATACGAGCATGTTGTCGGTAACAATACGAGCATGTTGTAGGTGACAATACGAGCATGTAACAATACGAGCATTCGGTAACAATACGAGCATGTTGTCGGTGACAATACGAGCATGTTAGGGGTCGAGCATGTTGTAGGTAACAATACGAGCATGTTGTCGGTAACAATACGAGCATGTTGTAGGTAACAATACGAGCATGTTGTAGGTAACAATACGAGCATGTTGTAGGTGACAATACGAGCATGTTGTAGGGGACAATACGAGCATGTTGTAGGTAACAATACGAGCATGTTGAGCATGGTAACAATACGAGCATGTTGTAGGTAACAATACGAGCATGTTGTCGGTAACAATACGAGCATGTTGTAGGTAACAATACGAGCATGTTGTAGGGGACAATACGAGCATGTTGTAGGTAACAATACGAGCATGTTGTAGGTAACAATACAATGCACGGCATGTTGTAGGGGACAATACGAGCATGTTGTCGGTAACAATACGAGCATGTTGTAGGGGACAATACGAGCATGTTGTCGGTAACAATACGAGCATGTTGTAGGTAACAATACGAGCATGTTGTAGGGGACAATACGAGCATGTTGTAGGGGACAATACGAGCATGTTGTAGGTAACAATACGAGCATGTTGTAGGTAACAATACGAGCATGTTGTAGGGGACAGCATACGAGCATGTTGTCGGTAACAATGTTGTAGGTAACAATACGAGCATGTTGTAGGTAACAATACGAGCATGTTGTAGGTAACACGAGCAAGCATGTTGTAGGGGACGAGCATGTTGTAGGTAACAATACGAGCATGTTGTAGGGACAATACGAGCATGTTGTAGGTAACAATACGAGCATGTTGCAGGGGACAATACGAGCATGTTGTCGGTAACAATACGAGCATGTTGTCCATGTTGTCGGTAACAATACGAGCATGTTGTTGTAGGTAACAATACGAGCATGTTGTAGGGGACAATACGAGCATGTTGTCGGTAACAATATGAGCAACAATGAGCATGTTGTAGGTAACAATACGAGCATGTTGTAGGGGACAATACGAGCATGTTGTAGGTTAGGGGACAATACGAGCATGTTGTCGGTAACAATACGAGCATGTTGTAGAGCATGTTACGAGCATGTTGGGACAATACGAGCATGTTGTCGGGGACAATACGAGCATGTTGTCGGTAACAATACGAGCATGTTGTCAGGTAACAATACGAGCATGTTGTCGGTAACAATACGAGCATGTTGTAGGTAACAATACGAGCATGTTGTAGGTAACAATACGAGCATGTTGTCGGTAACAATACGAGCATGTTGTAGGTAACAATACGAGCATGTTGTAGGTAACAATACGAGCATGTTGTAGGGGACAATACGAGCATGTAACAATACGAGCATGTTGTAGGTAACAATACGAGCATGTTGTAGGTAACAATACGAGCATGTTGTAGGTAACAATACGAGCATGTTGTAGGGGACAATACGAGCATGTTGTCGGTAACAATACGCATGCATGTTGTAGGTAACAATACGAGCATGTTGTCGGTAACAATACGAGCATGTTGTAGGTAACAATACGAGCATGTTGTAGGTACGAGCAATACACGAGCATGTTGTAGGTAACAATACGAGCATGTTGTAGGTAACAATACGAGCATGTTGTAGGTAACAATACGAGCATGTTGTCGGTAACAATACGAGCATGTTGTAGGTAACAATACGAGCATGTTGTAGGGGACAATACGAGCATGTTGTAGGTAACAATACGAGCATGTTGTAGGTAACAATACGAGCATGTTGTCGGTAACAATACGAGCATGTTGTAGGTAACAATGTTGTACGAGCATGTTGTAGGTAACAATACGAGCATGTTGTAGGTAACAATACGAGCATGTTGTAGGTAACAATACGAGCATGTTGAGCATGTTGTTGTACGAGCATGTTGTAGGGGACAATACGAGCATGTTGTAGGTAACAAGCATGTTGGGACAATACGAGCATGTTGTAGGTAACAATACGAGCATGTTGTAGGTAACAGCATACGAGCATGTTGTAGGTAACAATACGAGCATGTTGTAGGTAACAATACGAGCATGTTGTAGGTAACAATACGAGCATGTTTGTAACAATACGAGGTAACAATACGAGCATGTTGTAGGTAACAATACATGTTGAGCATGTTGTAGGTAACAATACGAGCATGTTGTAGGTAACAATACGAGCATGTTGTAGGTAACAATACGAGCATGTTGTAGGTAACAATACGAGCATGTTGTAGGTAACAATACGAGCATGTTGTAGGTAAGAATACGAGCATGTTGTAGGGGACAATACGAGCATGTTGTAGGTAACAATACGAGCATGTTGTAGGTAACAATACGAGCATGTTGTCGGTAACAATACGAGCATGTTGCATGTTGCATGTTGTAGGTAACAATACGAGCATGTTGTAGGTAACAATACGAGCATGTTGTAGGTAACAATACGAGCATGTTGTAGGGGACAATACGAGCATGTTGTCGGTAACAATACGAGCATGTTGTAGGTAACAATACGAGCATGTTGTAGGTAACAATACGAGCATGTTGTCGGTAACAATACGAGCATGTTGTCAGGACAATACGAGCAAGGTAACAATACGAGCATGTTGTAGGTAACAATACGCAGCATGTTGTAGGTAACAATACGCAGCATGTTGTAACAATACGAGTAACAATACGAGCATGTTGTAGGTAACAATACGAGCATGTTGTCAGGACAATACGAGCATGTTGTAGGTAACAATACGAGCATGTTGTAGGTAACAATACGAGCATGTTGTAGGAGCATGTTGTCGGTAACAAATAGCATGTTGTCGGAGCATGTTGTAGGTAACAATACGAGCATGTTGTAGGTAACAATACGAGAGCATGTTGTAGGTAACAATACGAGCATGTTGTCAGGGTAACAATACGAGCATGTTGTAGGGGACAATACGAGCATGTTGTAGGTAACAATACGAGCATGTTGTACGAGCAGGTAACAATACGAGCATGTTGTCATGGTAACAATACGAGCATGTTGTAGGTAACAATACGAGCATGTTGTAGGTAACAATACGAGCATGTTGTAGGTAACAATACGAGCATGTTGTTAGGTAACAATACGAGCATGTTGTCGGTAACAATACGAGCATGTTGTCGGTAACAAACGAGCATGTTGTAGGTAACAATACGAGCATGTTGTCGAGCATGTTAGGGGACAATACGAGCACGAGCATGTTGTCGGTAACAATACGAGCATGTTGTGTGACAATACGAGCATGTTGTAGGACAATACGAGCATGTTGTCGGTAACAATACGAGCATGTTGTAGGAGCATGTTGTAGGTAACAATACGAGCATGTTGTAGGTAACAATACGAGCATGTTGTCGGTAACAATACGAGCATGTTGTCGGTAACAATACGAGCATGTTGTCGGTGACAATACGAGCATGTTGTCGGTAACAATACGAGCATGTTGTCGGTAACAATACGAGCATGTTGTCGCATGTTAACAATACGAGCATGTTGTCGGTAACAATACGAGCATGTTGTAGGTAACAATACGAGCATGTTGTCGGTAACAATACGAGCATGTTGTCGGTGACAATACGAGCATGTTGTAGGTAACAATACGAGCATGTTGTCGGTGACAATACGAGCATGTTGTAGGTAACAATACGAGCATGTTGTCGGTAACAGTACGAGCATGTTGTCGGTAACAATACGAGCATGTTGTAGGTAACAGTACGAGCATGTTGTAGGTAACAATACGAGCATGTTGTCGGTAACAGTACGAGCATGTTGTCGGTGACAATACGAGCATGTTGTAGGTAACAATACGAGCATGTTGTAGGTAACAATACGAGCATGTTGTCGGTAACAATACGAGCATGTTGTCGGTGACAATACGAGCATGTTGTCGTTAACAGTACGAGCATGTTGTAGGTAACAATACGAGCATGTTGTCGGTAACAATACGAGCATGTTGTAGGTAACAATACGAGCATGTTGTCGGTGACAATACGAGCATGTTGTAGGTAACAATACGAGCATGTTGTAGGTAACAATACGAGCATGTTGTAGGTAACAATACGAGCATGTTGTAGGTAACAATACGAGCATGTTGTCGGTGACAATACGAGCATGTTGTAGGTAACAATACGAGCATGTTGTCGGTAACAATACGAGCATGTTGTCGGTGACAATACGAGCATGTTGTAGGTAACAATACGAGCATGTTGTCGGGACAATACGAGCATGTTGTAGGTAACAATACGAGGTGACAATACGAGCATGTTGTAGGTAACAATACGAGCATGTTGTAGGTAACAATACGAGCATGTTGTAGGTAACAATACGAGCATGTTGTAGGTAACAATACGAGCATGTTGTCGGTAACAATACGAGCATGTTGTCGGTAACAATACGAGCATGTTGTCGGTAACAATACGAGCATGTTTACGAGCATGTTGTGACAATACGAGCATGTTGTAGGTAACAATACGAGCATGTTGTAGGTAACAGTACGAGCATGTTGTAGGTAACAGTACGAGCATGTTGTAGGTAACAATACGAGCATGTTGTCGGTAACAATACGAGCATGTTGTCAGTAACAATACGAGCATGTTGTCAGTAACAGTACGAGCATGTTGTAGGTGACAATACGAGCATGTCGTCGGTGACAATACGAGCATGTTGTAGGTAACAGTACGAGCATGTTGTAGGTACGAGCATTTTGTCGGTAACAGTACAGGCATGTTGTAGGTACGAGCATGTTGTCGGTAACAGTACGAGCATGTTGTCGGTAACAATACGAGCATGTTGTCGGTAACAATACGAGCATGTTGTAGGTAACAATACGAGCATGTTGTCGGTAACAATACGAGCATGTTGTAGGTAACAATACGAGCATGTTGTAGGTAACAATACGAGCATGTTGTCGGTACGAGCATGTTGTAGGTAACAGGCATGTTGTGCATGTTGTAGGGGACAATACGAGCATGTTGTCGGTAA
The DNA here is from genome assembly GCF_023373465.1 of Oncorhynchus keta. Lineage (NCBI taxonomy): Eukaryota > Metazoa > Chordata > Actinopteri > Salmoniformes > Salmonidae > Oncorhynchus > Oncorhynchus keta. Next base: position 8,398,770 of record NC_068431.1, read on the forward strand.
CAATACGAGCATGTTGTCGGTAACAATACGAGCATGTTGTCGGTAACAATACGAGCATGTTGTAGGTAACAATACGAGCATGTTGTCGGTAACAATACGAGCATGTTGTCGGTAACAATACGAGCATGTTCAGTAACAATACGAGCATGTTGTCAGGGGACAATACGAGCATGTTGTCGGTAACAATACGAGCATGTTGTCGGTAACAATATGAGCATGTTGTCGGTAACAATACGAGCATGTTGTAGGTAACAATACGAGCATGTTGTCGGTAACAATACGAGCATGTTGTAGGTAACAATACGAGCATGTTGTAGGTAACAATACGAGCATGTTGTTGAGCATGTTGTAGGTAACAATACGAGCATGTTGTAGGTAACAATACGAGCATGTTGACAATACGAGGTAACAATACGAGCATGTTGTCGGTAACAATACGAGCATGTTGTCGGTAACAATACGAGCATGTTGTAGGTGACAATACGAGCATGTTGTAGGTGACATGTTGTAGGGGTAACGAGCATGTTGTACGAGCATGTTGTAGACAATACGAGCATGTTGTAGGTAACAATACGAGCATGTTGTAGGTAACAATACGAGCATGTTGTCGGTAACAATACGAGCATGTTGTAGGTAACAAGCACGAGCATGTTGTAGGTGACAATGTTGTACGAGCAGCATGTTGTAGGTGACAATACGAGCATGTTGTCGGTAACAGTACAAGCATGTTGTCAGTGACAATACGAGCATGTTGTAGGTAACAGTACGAGCATGTTGTAGGTAACAGTACGAGCATGTTGTAGGTAACAATACGAGCATGTTGTCGGTAACAATACGAGCATGTTGTCGGTAACAATATGAGCATGTTGTCAGTAACAATACGAGCATGTTGTCAGTAACAGTACGAGCATGTTGTAGGTGACAATACGAGCATGTCGTCGGTGACAATACGAGCATGTTGTAGGTAACAGTACGAGCATGTTTGTCGGTGACAATACGAGCATGTTGTAAACAATACGAGCATGTTGTCGGTAACAATACGAGCATGTTGTCGGTAACAATACGAGCATGTTGTAGGTAACAATACGACGAGCATGTTGTCGGTAACAATACGAGCATGTTGTAGGTGACAATACGAGCATGTTGTCATGTTGTAACAATACGAGCATGTTGTAGGTAACAATACGAGCATGTTGTAGGTAACAATACGAGCATGTTGTAGGTAACAATACGAGCATGTTGTCGGTAACAATACGAGCATGTTGTCGGTAACAATACGAGCATGTTGTAGGTGACAATACGAGCATGTTGTCGGTAACAATACGAGCATGTTGTAGGTAACAATACGAGCATGTTGTAGGTAACAATACGAGCATGTTGTTGTACGAGCATGTTGTAACAATACGAGCATGTTGTAGGTAACAATACGAGCATGTTGTAGGTAACAATACGAGCATGTTGTAGGTAACAATACGAGCATGTTGTCAGGTAGGGGACAATACGAGCATGTTGTAGGGACAATACGAGCATGTTGTAGGTAACAATACGAGCATGTTGTAGGTACGAGCATGTTGTCGGTAACAATACGAGCATGTTGTCGGTAACAATACGAGCATGTTGTAGGTAACAATACGAGCATGTTGTCGGTAACAATACGAGCATGTTGTCGGTGACAATACGAGCATGTTGTAGGTAACAGTACGAGCATGTTGTCGGTAACAGTACGAGCATGTTGTCGGTAACAGTACGAGCATGTTGTCGGTAACAATACGAGCATGTTGTCGGTAACAGTACGAGCATGTTTGTACGAGCATGGTAACAATACGAGCATGTTGTCGGTAACAATACGAGCATGTTGTAGGTAACAATACGAGCATGTTGTCGGTGTAACAATACGAGCATGTTGTAGGTAACAATACGAGCATGTTGTAGGTAACAATACGAGCATGTTGTAGGTAACAATACGAGCATGTTGTTGTCGCATGTGACAATACGAGCATGTTGTAGGTAACAATACGAGCATGTTGTCGGTAACAGTACAAGCATGTTGTCAGTAACAATACGAGCATGTTGTAGGTAACAGTACGAGCATGTTGTAGGTGACAATACGAGCATGTTGTAGGTAACAATACGAGCATGTTGTAGGTAACAATACGAGCATGTTGTAGGTAACAATACGAGCATGTTGTAGGTAACAATACGAGCATGTTGTCGGTAACAATACGAGCATGTTGTCGGTAACAATACGAGCATGTTGTCGGTAACAATACGAGCATGTTGTAGGTAACAATACAAGCATGTTGTCGGTAACAATACGAGCATGTTGTAGGTAACAATACGAGCATGTTGTAGGTAACAATACGAGCATGTTGTAGGTAACAATACGAGCATGTTGTAGGTAACAATACGAGCATGTTGTAGGTAACAATACGAGCATGTTGTCAGGTAACAATACGAGCATGTTGTCGGTAACAGTACGAGCATGTTGTAACAATACGAGCATGGTAACAATACGAGCATGTTGTAGGGGTAATAACACGAGCATGTTGTCGGTAACAATACGAGCACAAGGTAACAATACGAGCATGTTGTAGGTAACAGTACGAGCATGTTGTAGGTACGAGCATTTTGTCGGTAACAGTACAGGCATGTTGTAGGTACGAGCATGTTGTCGGTAACAGTACGAGCATGTTGTCGGTAACAATACGAGCATGTTGTCGGTAACAATACGAGCATGTTGTAGGTAACAATACGAGCATGTTGTCGGTAACAATACGAGCATGTTGTCGGTAACAATACGAGCATGTTGTCAGTAACAATACGAGCATGTTGTCGGTAACAATACGAGCATGTTGTCGGTAACAATACGAGCATGTTGTCAGTAACAATACGAGCATGTTGTCAGTAACAATACGAGCATGTTGTAGGTAACAATACGAGCATGTTGTCGGTAACAATACGAGCATGTTGTAGGTAACAATACGAGCATGTTGTCGGTAACAATACGAGCATGTTGTCGGTAACAATACGAGCATGTTGTCGGTGACAATACGAGCATGTTGTCAGTAACAATACGAGCATGTTGTCGGTAACAATACGAGCATGTTGTCGGTAACAATACGAGCATGTTGTCGGTAACAATACGAGCATGTTGTCGGTAACAATACGAGCATGTTGTCGGTAACAATACGAGCATGTTGTTGTCAGTAACAATAGCATGTTGTAGGAGCATGTTGTCAGGTAACAATACGAGCATGTTGTAGGTAACAATACGAGCATGTTGTCATGGTAACAATACGAGCATGTTGTCGGTGACAATACGAGCATGTTGTCGGTAACATACGAGCATGTTGTCGGTAACAATACGAGCATGTTGTCAGGTAACAATACGAGCATGTTGTACGAGCATGGTAGGGGACAATACGAGCATGTTGTCGGTAACAATACGAGCATGTTGTAGGGGACAATACGAGCATGTTGTAGGTAACAATACGAGCATGTTGTCGGTAACAATACGAGCATGTTGTAGGTGACAATACGAGCATGTTGTCGGTAACAATACGAGCATGTTTGTCGGTAACAATACGAGCATGTTGTCGGGACAAACGAGCATGTTGTAGGGGACGAGCATGTTGTCGGTAACAATACGAGCATGTTGTAGGTGACAATACGAGCATGTTGTCGGTAACAATACGAGCATGTTGTCGGTAACAATACGAGCATGTTGTCGGTAACAATACGAGCATGTTGTAGGTAACAATACGAGCATGTTGTAGGTAACAATACGAGCATGTTGTCGGTAACAATACGAGCATGTTGTCGGTAACAATACGAGCATGTTGTAGGTAACAATACGAGCATGTTGTCGGTAACAATACGAGCATGTTGTCGGTAACAATACGAGCATGTTGTCGGTAACAATACGAGCATGTTGTCGGTAACAATACGAGCATGTTGTCGGTGACAATACGAGCATGTTGTCGGTAACAATACGAGCATGTTGTCGGTAACAATACGAGCATGTTGTCGGTAACAATACGAGCATGTTGTCGGTAACAATACGAGCATGTTGTCGGTGACAATACGAGCATGTTGTCAGTAACAATACGAGCATGTTGTCAGTAACAATACGAGCATGTTGTCAGTAACAATACGAGCATGTTGTCAGTAACGGTAAGAGGCTGTTGTCCGTAAGTGCACGTCGTCGGTACGAGCATGTTGTAGGTAACATTAAGAGGAACAGAGGTTTAATCTCAGCCAGCCAGCCAACCAACCAGCCCAGCCAAGTCAACCAGCTAACCAACCAACCCAGCCAAAGTCAACCAGCTAACCAGTCAGTATGTAGCGTTGTAGCCTACCTGTGAGAATAGACTGGTCCACTCTTAGGGTGGTAGACTTAATGGAGGTGATCCTGATGTCAGCAGGGACCTTGTCACCAACTAGACAAAAACAGGTTAGAAGAGCAGACAGAGGTTTTTTTTTAAACTGTCATTTGATGAAAGTATTGGGTTAACATTCTACAGAGGGAGAAAGAAGAAGAGAGAGGGAGGAAGAGAGACCATGTCTACTGTTTGCTGATGATCTGGTGCTTCTGTCACCAACCAAGGAGGGCCTACAGCAGCACCTAGATCTTCTGCACAGATTCTCTCAGACCTGGGCACTGACAGTAAATAGCAGTAAGACACAAATAATAGTGTTTCAAAAAAAGGTCCAGTCGCCAGGACCACAAATACAAATTCCATCTAGTTATTGGATAGAATTTGTTGTCCTACAGCAGTGGTTCCCAAACATGCCAGCAGCATTACCACCCTGAATCCTACTGCTGGCTTGCTTCTGAACCTAAGCAGGGTTGGTCCTGGTTAGTCCCTGGATGGGAGACCAGATGCTGCTGGAAGTGGTGTTGGAGGGCCAGTATGAAGCACTCTTTTCTCTGCTCTAAAAAAAAATCCCTTTAACTATTTGCACATCGTTACAACACTGTATATAGAAATAATGACATTTGAAATGTCTTTATTCTTTTGTAACTTCTGTGAGTGTAATGTATACTGTAAATATGTATTATTGTATATTTCACTTTTGTTAATCATCTACTTCACTTGCTTTGGCAATGTTAACATATGTTTCACATGCCAATAAAGCCCTTAAACTGAATTTGAGACGAGAGAATAGGTGAGTGAAGAGAGACAAGGTGTGTGAGATTTTAAAATGAGGATCTTAGCCCTCTGTAGTGACCTGTGACGAGGTGTCATCACGAAGGAAATGAGAAGATGGAAGACTAGCTGTGAAACTGCCGGCAACCACCCACGTTCCCCAGGTGAACACTCAATTGCAACCTATCGAATCGCAGCATTAAAAAAAAAAAGCCTTTTGCAAAGTAACTTCAGCCAGTGAGCCCTGGCTTAGCCTTGCAAGTCAACAACATTCAGCCAACCGTATACCCCCCAAAAAATAAAAAATAAAATACTTCCATGCAACCCTGATAGAGTCACGATTGCCATCCCTATCAAATGGATTCCACACTCACGCACGGGCATCTGAGAAAGCACTCAGCTCCCTCATCACAGAGGGATGAACCCATAAACAAGCAGCTTGGATTAATACCTCTAATCAATTTCTCTCCTCTCTGGCTGTATATTAAAGTCATCTTTCATGACAGGGTTCAGGAGTCGTGGGCATGTGGCACTTTGAACCATGCTCCACTGTACACATTTGTCACAGCTTCACATTCAACAGTTTTGGGGCACGTTGGTGGGTCACACCAGGACAGTGATGCTGGAATTGCTTCATCCAAGCATTTTTTTTTTTTAAGTAAAAACTTCTAGAATATGAAGATATCATTACAGTAAGAGGTTTAACAAGTCATAAGATATGAAGCAGACATTCTCATAACTGAAAGCTATGATGCAACTGATGTTGACGACCACTAAACCAATCCGCTATTCTGTAATGGTTTGAAGTTGCATGGTTTACAGAGGTAAATACGTACATCAACACAGTTCTGTGCTACATGTTATCCAGATTGGTCAACCCTGTTCTCAGACATCAGCCTACATAATCCACTGCTATTCAGACGGGTCCAACCCGGTCCTCAGACATCAGCCTACATAATTCACTGCTATTCAGACGGGTCTAACCCTGTCCTCAGACATCAGCCTACATAATCCACTGCTATTCAGACGGGTCTAACCCTGTCCTCAGACATCAGCCTACATAATTCACTGCTATTCAGACGGGTCTAACCCGGTCCTCAGACATCAGCCTATTCATAATTCACTGCTACATAATTCAGCCTACGGTCTAACCCTGGTCTAATAATTCACCTATTCCTCAGTCCTCAAACATCAGCCTCACTGCATAATTCTAACTGCTATTCATAATTCACTGCTATTCAGGGTCTAACCCTGTTCTCAGACATCAGCCTACATAATTCACTGCTATTCAGACGGGTCTAACCCGGTCCTCAGACATCAGCCTACATAATTCACTGCTATTCAGACGGGTCTAACCCGGTCCTCAGACATCAGCCTACATAATTCACTGCTATTCAGACGGGTCTAACCCTGTCCTCAGACATCAGCCTACATAATTCACTGCTATTCAGACGGGTCTAACCCTGTTCTCAGACATCAGCCTACATAATTCACTGCTATTCAGACGGGTCTAACCCTGTTCTCAGACATCAGCCTACATAATTCACTGCTATTCAGACGGGTCTAACCCGGTCCTCAGACATCAGCCTACATAATTCACTGCTATTCAGACGGGTCTAACCCTGTTCTCAGACATCAGCCTACATAATTCACTGCTATTCAGACGGGTCCAACCCTGTCCTCAGACATCAGCCTACATAATTCACTGCTATTCAGACGGGTCTAACCCTGTCCTCAGACATCAGCCTACATAATTCACTGCTATTCAGACGGGTCTAACCCTGTCCTCAGACATCAGCCTACATAATTCACTGCTATTCAGACGGGTCCAACCCTGTCCTCAGACATCAGCCTACATAATTCACTGCTATTCAGACGGGTCTAACCCTGTCCTCAGATATCAGCCTAATCCACTGCTATTCACTAAAAACAAGGCTAGTAACAGAATGCACCAATTAGGCTTTTCAAGGTGATCCCTCATGAAAAGTCTGTCTTGTCTATTGCCTTATCTGGTGTTGCAGAATGATCATTATTACGCAAGGCGAACTGACAGTGATTAGCAATGTTCCATGACCTAGTGTGTGACCTAGTGTGTGTGGGAGCATTATTTGGCCTGCCCTCCAACTCTAATCAGGAAGTGAACCACTGACCAAACCTAAGGTATTGATTAAAAACCTTTCATCACATTCATTGGTAGAACTTTGGCAAACTGCTGATTTCAGAAAACCTCCTGTGCCCCCCCTCCCTATCATGGCATTTTCCTGCATTGCCCTTGGAGTTCTCATTTTCCTACTTTATCACGAGTACTCAATCTCTCACATTATATCTGACAATCCACTCCTCCTCTCTTCTGCAACAACCAGAAAGAGATGGAGCGAGGAAAGAAACAGAGGTGTATGTGTGGGAAATGCAAAAAAAGAGGCTTTTGAAACTCCCACTCCCAGCATTCTCTTCACCTACTGTAGCCCCTTCGCCTCCAACTCACCCATCACTCGTCTCCAATCACCTCCCACAGACTGAGTATCACTCGCTCCTCTCCCATCTAAATGCTAATACTAGGATCAGTAAGTTCTATTTGACAGTGAATACTTACCTTAACATAATGCAGCCTACGCCATTACTGAGTGCAAACTGTCAACTGTCTGGAGGGAACCTTTGGAGAATCATCCAGTAGTGTGTGCTTAACTTAACGCTCATCCCTGGCTGGAACTTAGTATCCATCAGACCAAACTCTAGTTGATGTGATGGTCTGATATTCATTCCTGGAACTTAGTATCCATCAGACCAAACTCTAGTTGATGTGATGGTCTGATATTCATTCCTGGAACTTAGTATCCATCAGACCAAACTCTAGTTGATGTGATGGTCTGATATTCATTCCTGGAACTTAGTATCTATCAGACCAAACTCTAGTTGATGTGATGGTCTGATATTCATTCCTGGAACTTAGTATCTATCAGACCAAACTCTAGTTGATGTGATGGTCTGATATTCATTCCTGGAACTTAGTATCTATCAGACCAAACTCTAGTTGATGTGATGGTCTGATATTCATTCCTGGAACTTAGTATCTATCAGACCAAACTAGTTGATGTGATGGTCTGATATTCATTCCTGGAACTTAGTATCCATCAGACCAAACACTGGTTGATGTGATTTGTGATGGTCTGAGATTGCTGATTTAATTTAATCATGCCACAGCAAGTACAACACTGACAGAGCTGCTTGTGCTCTTAAGGTCATACTACTGCTTGGTTCACAGTCCCAGTTCTCCTAGAGATAGACAGCAGACAAAATACACTACTGCATAGCTTCTTCAACTCTGATCTTATTACCACCTAAATCCATCTCTAGTTCCCTAACCGAGGAGGTTAGGCATTGGATATTCATGAGAATGGAACCCAAACATCATGTTTATTAGTGAACTGGTTACATGGCACCCATTCCTGTATGGGACGATCTTCACTCCTTTCCTGTTCCACTAGGAGGTCTTCCCAGGTTTCAATTTCTTCAGGCCGTCTAAGCCTGTATGTGTTCGTAGTTCCAACAACCCTGTCTGTCTCAAGTGTACAGACAGTTTCTATCTGTGAAGAAAACCATTTTAAAAAACAGGGAATGTTCCACACCCATAACCGTGGCGTAATGCTGGCACTGGGGACAATGTGAAACCAGCCAGGCAGGCAGCAGAGGGGAGGGTGGAAACTTGTGTAAATATACTGCATTGATGTTTTTTAGCTCTCCTCAAAAAGGCACTGTAGTGGAGAGTCCATTTCCATTCCTTTCAGATCGCTAGTTCCCATGGAAACAACTTGAACCGACACTAATCCAAAATACAGGAGAGAAAAGACTCTTGACACAAACAAAATGTTTTTGGAGAAGAAATGTAAGTAAGAAAATAAATCATAATAATTAAAAAGGAGTGTTTGCCTTGTCACCCATTCTGAACATGCTCTTAGACACTTTCTGAGAGAGAGAAAAAAAATGACTGCGGTTTTACCTACTGAGTGTTTACTAGTGTTAAATAGCACTAAGCAACCAGATTAAGTCACAGAGAGATATTCCTCTGCTCAGGCAATACTGTACATACAGAACAATATGCCAAGCTGGAAGCCTCTCTACCCAGTATCTGCTATGGTAGAAAATGACATCTTTCCTCTGTGGGCCACTCACATCCTGACAGACTTGCATCTTTCCTCTGTGGGCCACTCACATCCTGACAGACTTGCATCTTTCCTCTGTGGGCCACTCACATCCTGACAGACTTGCATCCTTCCTCTGTGGGCCACTCACATCCTGACAGACTTGCATCTTTCCTCTGTGGGCCACTCACATCCTGACAGACTTGCATCCTTCCTCTGTGGGCCACTCACATCCTGACAGACTTGCATCCTTCCTCTGTGGGCCACTCACATCCTGACAGACTTGCATCTTTCCTCTGTGGGCCACTCACATCCTGACAGACTTGCATCTTTCCTCTGTGGGCCACTCACATCCTGACAGACTTGCATCCTTCCTCTGTGGGCCACTCACATCCTGACAGACTTGCATCCTTCCTCTGTGGGCCACTCACATCCTGACAGACTTGCATCTTTCCTCTGTGGGCCACTCACATCCTGACAGACTTGCATCTTTCCTCTGTGGGCCACTCACATCCTGACAGACTTGCATCTTTCCTATGTGGGCCACTCACATCCTGACAGACTTGCATCTTTCCTATGTGGGCCACTCACATCCTGACAGACTTGCATCTTTCCTCTGTGGGCCACTCACATCCTGACAGACTTGCATCCTTCCTCTGTGGGCCACTCACATCCTGACAGACTTGCATCTTTCCTATGTGGGCCACTCACATCCTGACAGACTTGCATCCTTCCTCTGTCTGCGTGTCCTCTGTCTGTGTGCTCTGCCCTCCACTCAGCAGATACTAGGTGGGCTAGACTAACAAAACCCCATTCATTTATATAGAGCTGCTGACAGAGAGGAGTGATACTCGGACTCACCGTCCACAGAGGAGACCCTGATTACAGATGCGGGGGGGGGGTCACGTCCCATTTAATTTAAAAAGAAAACACTTCCCTCTCCACCTCAGCTCAAAGATGCCAGATCGCCATAGAGACAATAAAGAGGATTGGAGTGGCTAGATCTCATTGGTTCCTCATATAGAGTAGTGTCAGGCTGGGGTTGTATTATATGTCCCAGTTGAGTTCTTACTCTGATAATTAGAACCTAACGGACACTATGAAATCTTTAAACCAAGTTTATTCTTCACTAAAGGATCGAATAGCTGAACAGACTGGAAGACATGGTTACCATAGTGGTGGTATATGTACCCCACTTTGGGTGGAGTCTCCTCCTTCCCGCTAAATATTGTATCTGTATTGCTAGGCAGGAAACTAAGTGATAGGTGCAAAATAAAACGGTCCATTTTCCCTTAACGTGACCTGACCTCCACCCACTTCATCACTAATCCATGACTCTCTCCCCCCTCTCCCCCCAGGCCTGCCACATATGATAATTTTCCCTACACTCAGTACATTCCAAGCTTAATTGACCCCCACCCTATACCTTCCTCCTACAGATACCCATTAACTTCTGGTGTAGACCCTCAACCTTAACACTCAACAGGATACCTGATAGTGCTGCTTCTTCTCAGTGTTCTACGAGGTGCTGTTGAACCTCAAACATTTCTGTGCTTCAGTAGAGGTGGAGCTAGTCTGAGGATGGTTGCCATAGACACAGGCTGTTTGTCCCCCCCCCTCCCTGACTGGCAGTGTTGTTTTTGTTCAATCTTCCAATCAACTGAAACGGCTGCAACACTTAACAAAGAGCTGCAGTTAGTTTCAGAATGGGTGGCAAGGAATAAAAACTTCAAAAACTAAAAGCATTGTATTTGGGACAAATCATTCACTTTATATCGTAATAAAAAAAATGTGGCAATTGAGCAAGTTGAAGTGACTAAACTGCCTGGAGTAACCCTGGATTGTAAAACTGTCGTCATGGTCAAAACATATTGACGCAGTAGTAGCTAAGATGTGGAGAAGTCTGTCCATAATAAAGCTCTGCCTTCTTAACAACACTATCAACAAGGCAGGTCCTACAGGCCCTAGTTTCTACCTTCTTAACAACACTATCAACAAGGCAGGTCCTACAGGCCCTAGTTTTGTCACACCTAGACTACTGTTCATTTGTGGTAACAAGGTATCAACAAAGAGGGACCTTCTTAAAAACTATCAATTGGCAGAACAGGGCAGCACGCCTGGCTCATCAACAAGGCAGCACGCCTGGCTCAGACTACTGTTCATTTGTGGGCAGGTGCACGCCTGGCTCAGAACAGGGCAGCACGCCTGGCTCAGAACAGGGCAGCACGCCTGGCTCAGAACAGGGCAGCACGCCTGGCTCAGAACAGGGCAGCACGCCTGGCTCAGAATACCCAGCAGCAGTAACCAGGTGGTGAGACTGAGAGCAAGGGAAACGCTTTGGAAATTTAAAGTCCCCTAAATACAGGGACGACCGCAGCCACTTCTCTCACACACACACGTGGTCCTGGCTGGCACCTGTGGGCCCAGTGGAAAGGCTTTTACAGTTACACTTATACTTTTACAGTGCCTTCACAAGGTATTCATACCCCTCGACTTACGACTTATTCCACGTTTTGTTGTGTTACAGCCCAAATTCAAAATGTGTTACATTTCTCACCCATCTACACACTATACCCCATAATGACAAAGTGAAAACATGTTTTGAGAATTTGTTTTCACATTTATTGAAAATTAAATACAAAAATATCTAATTTACATAATTATTCACACTCGTGAGTCAATACTTTGTGTCTTTCCACAGCTGGATTGTGCAACATCTGCCCATCTTTTCAAAATGATGTTAAATTGGTTGTTGATCATTGCTAGACAACCATTTTCAGGTCTTGCCATAGATTTAAGTAGATTTAATTAAAAACTGTACCTCGGCGACTCAGGAACATTCCAAGTCTTCTTGGTAAGCAACTCCAGTGTAGATGTTGCCAAACGTTTTTAGTTATTGCCCTGTTGAAAGGTGAATTGGTCTCCCAGAGTCTGGTGGAAAGCAGACTGAACCAGGTTTTCCTCTATGAGTTTGCCTGTGCTTAGATCCATTCCATTTTTTTTTTGTCCTGAAAAACTCCCCTTGTCCTTAATGATTACAAGCATACCCATAACATGCAGTGTCCACTGGTTGAAAATATGAAGAGTGGTACTCAGTCATGTATTGGATTTGTCCCAAACATAACACTTTCGATTCAGGACAAAAAGTGAATCGCTTTGCCAAATTCTCTGCAGTATTACTTTAGTGCCTTGTTGCCAACAGGATGCATGTTTTAGAATATTTTTGTTCTGTACAGGCTTCCTTCTTTTCACTCTGTCATTTAGGTTACTATTGTGGAGTAACTACTATGTTGTACATCCATCCTCAGTTTTCTCCCATCACAGCTATTAAACTCTGTTTTTTAAAAAAAGTTACCATTGATTGGCCTTATGGTGAAATCCCTGAGCGGTTTCCTTCCTTTCCGGCAACTGAGTTAGGAAAGATCTTTGTAGTTACTGGGTGTATTGATACACCATCCAAAGCATCATTGATAACTTCACAATGCTCAAAGGGATGTGTTCAGGTGGGCCTACGTTCTACAGCATAAAAAGAAAACGAGTTGCTCAAAAACAAAATGACAAATCACATGAATGACTTACCGAGGAAAAACTTCCAAAAGGACTAATTCAAGGTACAATGGAGTTGGGGCACCCAAAACAAGTCAGAGATTGATTTATTATTGCTCACTTTAATTCCCTGACCAGGATGCGAACAGGTGACTGACGATTCTACGTCAAACTAACGTCAGTGTCCTGACCATTGCACTTGGCTCTTATTAATAATACCCTAGTGGCTCATTGAGACAATAATATCAACAAATTATAATATGTTTCAAGGTAAATGGCAAATTACAGCACAAAAATAAATATCACATCATTTGCATCTCAAAAAAAAAAAAAATTAATCAACATTATAGAAACAAGGGGGGAATCATCATCAGTGATACCAGAATGCCTGTTTAAGTTTATGTACGATATCATAAACGCAACAAGTTCAAAGATTTTGCTGAGTTACAGTTCATATAAAGAAAATCAGTAAATTGAAATAAATAAATTAGGCACTAATCTATGGGTTTCACATGACTGTGCAGGGGCGCAGCCATAGGTGGGCCTGGGAGACAATAGGCCCACCCACTTGGGAGCCAGGCTCAGCCAATCAAAAAGAGTCCCCACAAAAGGGCTTTATTACAGACAGAAATACTCCTCAGCCGCCAGAACGAGGCTCTCCACTACCTGTTGTTCTTGCAGTAATGATTCTTCAGAATGTATCTGTAGATAGTAGTCAAATAGCCTCGGTCTAGAAATTAACATTCAATTATCTGGCAACAGCTCTGGTGGACATTTCTGCAGTCTGCGTTCTAATAGTGTTGCAAAGCTGTCTTCAAGGCAAAGGATGGCTACTTTGAAGAATCTAAAATATATTTTCATTTGTTTAACACTTTTTTTGGGTTACTCCATGATTCCATATGTGTTGTTTTGATGTCGTCATTATTATTCTACAATGTAGAAAATAGTACAAATAAAGAAAAACCCTTGAATGAGTAGGTGTGTCCAATCTTTTGACTGGTACTGTATATATAATATATATATATATTATTGTGTATATATATATATATATATATATATATATATATATATATTATTGTATATATATGTGTGTGGGGTACAGAGATGAGGTAGTTAAACACTAGTATTGTACACAGTGTGAGTCCATGCAACGGTATTATGGGACTTGTTCAGCAGTTTTACTCCTGAACTTATTTAAGTTTGTCATAACAAAAGGGGTTGATCAGTTACGTATTGACTCAAGATATTACTGAGTATTGTGTGTAGGTCACTGACAAAAACAACAACATTGAATCCATTTCAAATTCAGGCTGTAATACAACAAAATGTGGAGGAAAGGGGGTGTGAACACTTTCTGAATGCACTGTATGTGTGTGTGTGTGTGTGTGTGTGTGTTGGTGTGTGTGTGTTGGTGTGTGTGTGTTGGTGTGTGTGTTGGTGTGTGTTGGTGTGTGTTGGTGTGTGTGTGTGTGTGTGTTGGTGTGTGTGTGTTGGTGTGTGTGTGTTGTGTGGTGTGTGTTGTGTGTGTGTGTGTGTGTGTGTGTGTGTTGGTGTGTGTTGGTGTGTGTGTGTGTTGGTGTGTGTGTGTGTGTTTGGTATGGGCCAGAATGCAGGATGAACAAAGAAAAATACTTTCACACTGACAAAAAAACCTGTCTGTCCCTCACCCTGTACTCACCGGCAATCTCTACAACATCCCCAGGCACAATTTCCCGGGCTTTGACCCTCTGGACAGCCTTGCGGTTCATGCGGTACACCTTGGCTATCTCTGGCTCGTACTCCTTCAGCGCCTCGATGGCGTTCTCCGCATTCCTCTCCTGGACCACACGGAGAGACAGAGGCAGGTTCAGTACCAACGGCCCCATTTCGTACCACGCTAAAGTGTTTGTGCCTTTCTGTCACTTTGGAATGAACACCTACTAGAAAGGCGATAAACTGAACATTCAACCCATAGACTGACCTTACCCAGTGCTCACTCACTCAGCTGTCAATGTGTCCTCCAAACCCCACTTTATCACATGTGCTCTATCTATCCCTCCTCCTCATTCTACCCATCCCTCCACCTCCTCATGCTACCCATCCCTCCTCATGCTACCCATCCCTCCTCATGCTACCCATCCCTCCTCATGCTACCCATCCCTCCCCTCCTCATTCTACCCATCCCTCCTCATGCTACCCATCCCTCCCTACCCACCCCTTCATGCTACCCATCCCTCCTCATGCTACCCATCCCTCCTACCCATCCCTCCTCATGCTACCCATCCCTCCTCATGCTACCCATCCCTCCTCATGCTACCCACCCCTCCTCATGCTACCCATCCCTCCTCATGCTACCCACCCCTCCTCATTCTACCCATCCCTCCTCATGCTACCCACCCCTCCTCATTCTACCCACCCCTCCTCATTCTACCCACTCCCTCCACCTCCTCATGCTACCCATCCCTCCTCATGCTACCCATCCCTCCTCATGCTACCCATCCCTCCTCATGCTACCCACCCCTCCTCATGCTACCCACCCCTCCACCTCATTCTACCCATCCCTCCACCTCATTCTACCCATCCCTCCACCTCATTCTACCCCTCCCTCCACCTCATTCTACCCCTCCCTCCACCCCTCCCTCCTCCTCATTCTACCCACCCCTCCTCATGCTACCCACCCCTCCACCTCATGCTACCCACCCCTCCACCTCATGCTACCCCCCCTCCACCTCATTCTACCCCTCCCTCCACCTCATTCTACCCCTCCCTCCACCTCATTCTACCCCCCCTCCTCCTCCACCTCATTCTACCCACCCCTCCACCCCTCCACCCTCATTCCACCTACCCCTCCCTCCACCTCATTCTACCCCTCCCTCCACCTCATTCTACCCCTCCCTCCACCTCATTCTACCCCTCCCTCCACCTCATTCTACCCCTCCCTCCACCTCATTCTACCCCTCCCTCCACCTCATTCTACCCCCTCCCTCCACCTCCTACCCCTCCCCACCTCATTCTACCCCTCCCTCCTCCTCATTCTACCCCTCCCTCCTCATTCTACCCATCTCTCCTCATTCTACCCATCTCTGCTCATTCTACCCATCCCTCCACCTCATTCTACCCCTCCCTCATTCTACCCCTCCCTCCAAGGAGAAAGTGCTCTATTCAGAGACCAATTCTGATTAGGCTGCAGTTCATGGTCTTCAATTAACACTGACCCGTTTCTGTCTGCAGGTCTACAGAGTGAAATGAACAAAGACAGTAAGTGATCGCTCTGAGTGAAATACCTACAGAACTAGCATTTACATCATCAATGGCTTGTTTTACTGGCGCCTCTAGAAGCACCATGTACATTGCCACCGGGCAATATAAAAGCTTGGCCTTGGCTCCATGGTTTCCATGTTTCAATTGAATACGGCTTTTACTATCCTACCCATCAATAAAAGCCCTGCTGGCACGTATGAAGGTCGAAAGCAGAACACAAGTGATGGTTCTGTATAGATGACTCGTTAAGGTGACACACCATATAATATCCTGCATGTCAGCACCATCTCCTGACACATGATCAGGTGAACACACACGAGATAGAGACACTCACCTGCCAGACTCCGATCACAGCGTTAGCGATGAGGATAAGCAGGATGACGATAGGTTCCACGAAGGCTGTGATGGTCTCCTCCCCCTCCTCAAACAGAGCTAGCACCTGGAGGGGGACGGGGGGCACATAATACAGAGATAATATAACAGATTCTAGTAAAAGTGTTTTCTTCTCCGCAGTGAGTATTGAGCAGTGAAGAGGATCGGAGCAGATCAGCGGCTCAAGCCCCGGTCGATATCTCATCATTCACGACCGTTTGGGTCCCGCAAATCTACCCTTCACTCCACTCTGTGTAGAGAATATTGAAGGAGAGCAACTTGTTCTGATCTGTCCTTTCCTTTCATTCAGCCTAGCTAGCCAGTTGACACTGTTTTCCATTAGCGCCGTCTGTCGGCTAATCGGCCGGTTACAGACAAATTTTCAGCCGGCTACTTCTTCCACTTCATCTAAAAGAAATACAGTGGGGCAAAAAAGTATTTGGTCAGCCACCAATTGTGCAAGTTCTCCCACTTAAAAAGATGAGAGAGGCCTGTAATTTCCATCATAGGTACACTTCAACTATGACAGACAAAATGAGAAAAAAAATCCAGAAAATCACATTGTAGGATTTATAATGAATTTATTTGCAAATTATGGTGGAAAATAAGTATTTGGTCAATAACAAAAATGTATCTCAATACTTTGTTATATACCCTTTGTTGGCAATGACAGAGGTCAAACGTTTTCTGTGGGTCTTCACAAGGTTCACACACACTGTTGCTGGTATTTTGGCAATTGGTGACTGACTAAATATTTTCTTGCCCCACTGTGTATATATATATATATATTATTATTTTTTAAATGTATTTAAAAACACAACTACTTTTCATGTAAAAGTATCAATTCGCTAGTCCATCGAGCTCTCTCCCACTAGAATTAATGATATGCATCTTCTAGCGATCTATTGATAGGATAGGCGCCCGTCAGTCACAAAGCCAGCGATGACAGGGAACCTCTTTGTTATGGCCATCTGTCGGCACAATTTGGTCGATACAACATGTGTGCGCTGCGGTTGGTTGCAGTCAAATTTCACAGTAGGCTATTTACTATGCTTTAATTGACAACTGAACAGCAAGTTTATAAAATGTGTTTGAAGTGACTGAATGAAGTCAAATCAATCATAAGTCATGCAACATTGTTATATGACCATGGGCATCGGGACAAATAAACCAAAGGATTTTCTAGGTATTCCTTCCCTAGGATGTCGGGGCTTGCCAGACGGTGAGTAACTCACCTCGTCAGTCAGTGTAACCGAATCGCATCAGTGAGAGCCCTTCATTTGGCTCCCTAATTTGCATAGACTACTGGTAGACCTTTGGCTTTTTTGCCAATTATCTACCAATAAATTATGAAAATATTTGATAAGAATCATTACTGCAGGAACAGGTAGTGGAGAGCCTCATTCTAGTCAAAGTTTGATCATTTGGGCCCTCACCGAATCCAGACACTAAAATGGATGTCACGTCTGGCCATAGAGGCTTTTATTCTCTATTTTGGTTAAGCCAGGGTGTGACTAGGGTGGGCATTCTATGTTCATTTTCTTTGTTTTATATTTCTTTGTTGTTTGGCCAGGTGTGGTTCTCAATCAGAGGCAGCTGTCTATCGTTGTCTCTGAGAACCGTACTTAGGGAGCCTTTTCCCACTGGGTTTTTGTGGGTAGTTGCTTTCTGTTTTTGTGTCTGCACCAGACAGAACTGTTTCGGTTGTTCTCTTTGTTATTCAGTGTTCAGTTCGAATAAAAAAGATGAACGCGTACCACGCTGCACCTTGGTCCTCACCTTCTTCTCCCAACAGCCGTTACAATGGAGTTCAAATTATAAATAAATAATAAATAAATATTAAAACATTTATTGAATCACCTAAATGTATTGCTCAAGTATATCATAAGACATGAACAGAACGCATCAGTAGGTAGATTTCCATCCAATTGGCGACAGATTTTAATGCACATTTTTCCACCAAACTGACTTGTTACAGATAGAAATCAGTGTGATGACGTAGTGCACACAAAATGTACCTTTCCATTTAAGTTTGAGCACTGAATAAAAATCTAAAAAAGGTCAATGCGTTTCCATCACATTATCAACTCTACTAATAGTTTTTTCACAAAAAAACGTTAAATATCAATGTGCCTCCTCTGGTCTTGACACCTGAGCTCTAGCCAACTGCTCACAGATTCAATGCAGGTAGCCTGTGAGGGTAGGCTAGTCTACATGAGATTATTCATGAATAAGAGTGAGAATAATTTTATTTCTCAAAACGGCAGTCAAGCATCAATCATCATGTCACCAGAACATGACCGTGGATATTTATTGGAAAGGGGCGTTAAGTCCATCACCGTGCACATTCACCACCCTGTGAAGTTCATAACTTATTTCATCTGTAGCCTAATAAACTGCATGCTTTCCCAAGTCGTAGTGGGAGGACCACACCACATATTATCGTGTGATTCCAAGTTTACTTAGATACGATGTTTATTATAATAAATATTTGCATAACGGCGTTTTCACCACCATTTTTACATAATTAATTTTGCAGACCAAAAAAATAATAATAATAAGAAGAAATATATATTTTTTTAAACTCACCATGCCGAATTAAATTATCTGTCAACATTTATAAAATTCTACCGAAACGTCCTGTTTCCATCACAGCTGTGGTGAATGTTTTTTTTTTTAATACCAGTATGACTTTTTAACGTAGTTAGTTATTTCGTATTTCCTGCAACTTTCTGAAGAAGCAGTGAGAATGCCCGTCTGTGTGTGTGTGTGCAGTGCGTCTACAACTTTCAGAAGAAATCCATCTAGCATGTTGGAGGTGATGAAACGAGGTCCGATTCATTTTTCGACGGAGGAAAGCGAAACCCGAGGGAAGAGTAAACCAGGGCGGGACCAAAGTTGGGAAAGCTGAACCTGTGTACTCTGCAACGTTGCATTGCTATTGAAAATAGTCCTAATCACATAGGCCTAGGGGTGGGCAACTCCAGCCCTCGAGGGCCTGATTGTTGTCACAATTTCTCCATCCCTAAAAAAAACACAGCTGATTAATCAAATTGCATTCTAAACCAAAGATGTGTTAGCTGGGGCAAAACTGTGACACCAATCAGGCCCTCGAGGACTGGAATTGCCCACCCGTAGGCCCCACCATATCCAAAACAATACACTCAATTCATACATGCTCAGTAATTTTAGTTGCAAAGTAATATCTTTCTGCACAATACCACAAAAACAAAAATTTCAGAGGTAAACTTGATAAAATATTCCATAATTTTGCTGTATATTTCAGATGAAGTGAAGGCGTTACAATGTACCGGGGACCACCAAAATCGAGCTCCTTCGGCAAGACATTCTAACCCATGGGTGTTTCCGGCACCTGGCTAGCTACTCTGTACTTGTGACTGACACACACTTCCGTGGTATTTCTGACAATTAGCGAGTGTTCTTAGTTTTAGCAGACGGGAATTAGAGCAGGGATTTCCAACAGGTCGATCGCGAGCTACCAGTAGCTCGCAGACCACCTATGAGTAGCTACCAGACCACCTATGATTAGTTACCAGACCACCTATGATTAGTTACCAGACCACCTATGAGTAGCTACCAGACCACCTATGAGTAGCTACCAGATCACCTATGAGTAGCTCGCCAAACAATTCTGAAAGTACATGGAATTTTCACATGTTCCACTGCAAACCATCATAAAATAAATCTCACAGGTATCAGACGCTGCAAGTTCCCAGCTATTATCTAGTCAACCTGATTTGCATACTTTTACTATAGCTTGTTGAGCTCCAGACACATTTTTTTTCCTATGAAGATGGCAATACCACAGCGCAGGAACAATGTATAGTGAGGAGGGGGCCTCATTCTGGTCCATGCTCATTTTTTCTCCAGTGTATTACATTTGATCTTCATTAAAAAAAGGCAGGTCATGTAATAATTTGATCAGTTCAAAATGTTTTCAACATTTCACGATCTGACATAATGGTTTGCAATGTTTTAGGATTTAAAATGAGACGTATAATATCGTCACGGTTTTAGGTCAATTTCTAAGGCATTACTGAACGAAGAGCAATTTGGGAGCCAAATGAACGTCTCTTTCAGGTGAACGTCGCCAAATGGTCCGGCTCACAGACAATAATGCACATCACTAGAGGCCAGTCGATGTTGACAGAGGCCAGTCGATGTTGACAGAGGCCAGTCGATGTTGACAGAGGCCAGTCGATGTTGACAGAGGCCAGTCGATGTTGACAGAGGCCAGTCGATGTTGACAGAGGCCAGTCGATGTTGACAGAGGCCAGTCGATGTTGACAGAGGCCAGTCGATGTTGACAGAGGCCAGTCGATGTTGACAGAGGCCAGTCGATGTTGGGTTGATAGAAATACTTTCTTCAAAAGCGTCTCAATTAAATGTTTACTGCAAAGTAGGCTTACCTGGCAGAAGTATATCATGAGTAAGTGTATCTATTATTTGCTGACTTTGCCATGAAGTTAGCAGTAGAAGTACAGCACAATCGCTAGACTGACACATTAGCTGTGCAATTAAAGGGGAATTACACAAAAATATATATTATATATTATTTAAATATATTTTAAATGCTTTCTTACAGACCCCCCCCCTAAAAAATATATGTCTTTCTGATACGATTTAAACATTGACATCGACTCAGAACATCCAATTTCGTTGTTTCTCCATGAACAATTGTCATTGCAATTTTCACAATTGTAATTGTAATTTTCACAATTGTAATTGTAATATGTGAAACCCAGGAATATCTCAAACAGAATTTGGGAAACAAAATGTATTTTGTAGGGTCCCTCCCCCCCTCAGAGTTTTTATGAAACATTATTTTACCAGGCATATTGACAGAATACAAAGTGTACAAGAGAAAGTAGTGCACGAAGGACCTGGGGAAGAGTTGCAGAGAAGAGAATGTGCCTTTTTGAAAGCTATAAAAAGAGAGTAGCTCACAACATTTCTTTTAAAAAGTTGTTCTCATGCTAGAAAAGGTTGGAGACCCTTGAGAGGAGACAGGAGTTACGCTTCACTTCCAGACAGATGGCTTATTGGGACTGAATGGCCACAGTTCCAACATCACGTTAAAACCAAAACACAGCTTGAACAAATGGAAGGGAAAAATAAAAAATAAATAATTAAAAAACGTATTAAAATAATGTTTACGAAGACCAGCACGACAACAAGCAAAGCATCAGGGCCCAATTCAATGGCCACTTGACTTTTTCACTCCCTTCCTGCACAAACCAAAACCTTGACCTATACTCCCTCTCTCACATAATGCTGTGGGGAATGAAATAAAGGAAGCCAACCTTTCCTCCTTCCTCAGAATAAAATGGAGGAAGTGTTTATTTCATAATTAGGAAGTGTATTCATTGTTGTTTCAGGTGATCGATGTTGCCAGTTGTCATCGGTTGGGGTCATGGGTCAGCCTGACTTGGTATTGCCCAGTCTATAACCCCTATTCTCATAGATGGATGGGAGTGATCAAGTTGTCTCAACTACACAACAAATCTTAGTAAGAAGATGATCGAATTAAAATAGTTTTAAAAAGTTGCCTACAATATGATAAATGACAGTAAGCATTGTGTCCAGTAACAGTTAAGAGGCTGTAGTGGTAGACCTGAGCATTCCTTCTCCTCTACGACTTCCATCCATAAATAGTCATGTGTAATGATTATATCGGAGACCGCTTTAAAAACAACAGCTTTGTCCTGTGTTCCTC
Source organism: Oncorhynchus keta (assembly GCF_023373465.1). Taxonomy (NCBI): domain Eukaryota; kingdom Metazoa; phylum Chordata; class Actinopteri; order Salmoniformes; family Salmonidae; genus Oncorhynchus; species Oncorhynchus keta. The sequence goes on from NC_068431.1 coordinate 8,420,954, forward strand.
TCTTGTTGCCTGGTTACAAGGCTCTATTCTCATGTCATGCAGAGTCAGAGCAGCTCAATGTCTTCATTTACATATTATTCAAATAGGCACACAAATGAGTAATTCCCCCATTGAGGTTTGGCCCTTATAGGTTAGGATTGCCTTTCTTTCGGATACTTCTGAAAGGTCACTTTCGCCACCTCTTCCAGCATCAGTAGGCTGACCACATGTTGCTGTAATTCATTAAAGCAGCAACGTTGGTCACTAAAACTGAATTGTTTTAATAAAAATAATAAAAAGTGTTTATTTAACGAACTAAATCCATTTGATGTCACTTTTTTTATTTTACCTTTATTTAACACGGCAAGTCAAGTCAAGAACAAATTATTATTTACAATGACTTCCTACACAGGCCAAACCCGGACAACGCTGGGCCAATTGTGCACCACCCTATGGAACTCACAATCATGACTGTAGTGACGCCTCAAGCACTGAGATGCAGTGTCTTAGACCACTGCGCCACTCGGGAGCACCAATGCACAGTAGCACCGACTGACCCATAAGGAATACATCAGCATCAAGTCTCAAAGGATGTGCAGGAGGTTAAACCAGCCTAGGTAGCTCAGTCTGCTTGGTGTATAGTAAAGGATGTGCAGGAGGTTAAACCAGCCTAGGTAGCTCAGTCTGCTTGGTGTATAGTAAAGGATGTGCAGGAGGTTAAACCAGCCTAGGTAGCTCAGTCTGCTTGGTGTATAGTAAAGGATGTGCAGGAGGTTAAACCAGCCTAGGTAGCTCAGTCTGCTTGGTGTATAGTAAAGGATGTGCAGGAGGTTAAACCAGCCTAGGTAGCTCAGTCTGCTTGGTGTATAGTAAAGGATGTGCAGGAGGTTAAACCAGCCTCGGTAGCTCAGTCTGCTTGGTGTATAGTAAAGGATATGCAGGAGGTTAAACCAGCCTCGGTAGCTCAGTCTGCTTGGTGTATAGTAAAGGATGTGCAGGAGGTTAAACCAGCCTCGGTAGCTCAGCCTGCTTGGTGTATAGTAAAGGATGTGCAGGAGGTTAAACCAGCCTAGGTAGCTCAGTCTGCTTGGTGTATAGTAAAGGATGTGCAGGAGGTTAAACCAGCCTTGGTAGCTCAGTCTGCTTGGTGTATAGTAAAGGATGTGCAGGAGGTTAAACCAGCCTAGGTAGCTCAGTTTGCTTGGTGTATAGTAAAGGATGTGCAGGAGGTTAAACCAGCCTCGGTAGCTCAGTCTGCTTGGTGTATAGTAAAGGATGTGCAGGAGGTTAAACCAGCCTAGGTAGCTCAGTCTGCTTGGTGTATAGTAAAGGATGTGCAGGAGGTTAAACCAGCCTCGGTAGCTCAGTCTGCTTGGTGTATAGTAAAGGATGTGCAGGAGGTTAAACCAGCCTCGGTAGCTCAGTCTGCTTGGTGTATAGTAAAGGATGTGCAGGAGGTTAAACCAGCCTCGGTAGCTCAGTCTGCTTGGTGTATAGTAAAGGATGTGCAGGAGGTTAAACCAGCCTCGGTAGCTCAGGCTGCTTGGTGTATAGTAAAGGATGTGCAGGAGGTTAAACCAGCCTAGGTATCTCAGTCTGCTTGGTGTATAGTAAAGGATGTGCAGGAGGTTAAACCAGCCTAGGTAGCTCAGTCTGCTTGGTGTATAGTAAAGGATGTGCAGGAGGTTAAACCAGCCTAGGTATATCAGTCTGCTTGGTGTATAGTAAAGGATGTGCAGGAGGTTAAACCAGCCTCGGTAGCTCAGTCTGCTTGGTGTATAGTAAAGGATGTGCAGGAGGTTAAACCAGCCTAGGTAGCTCAGTCTGCTTGGTGTATAGTAAATGATGTGCAGGAGGTTAAACCAGCCTAGGTAGCTCAGTCTGCTTGGTGTATAGTAAAGGATGTGCAGGAGGTTAAACCAGCCTAGGTAGCTCAGTCTGCTTGGTGTATAGTAAAGGATATGCAGGAGGTTAAACCAGCCTAGGTAGCTCAGTCTGCTTGGTGTATAGTAAAGGATGTGCAGGAGGTTAAACCAGCCTTGGTAGCTCAGTCTGCTTGGTGTATAGTAAAGGATGTGCAGGAGGTTAAACCAGCCTAGGTAGCTCAGTCTGCTTGGTGTATAGTAAAGGATGTGCAGGAGGTTAAACCAGCCTAGGTAGCTCAGTCTGCTTGGTGTATAGTAAAGGATGTGCAGGAGGTTAAACCAGCCTCGGTAGCTCAGTCTGCTTGGTGTATAGTAAAGGATATGCAGGAGGTTAAACCAGCCTCGGTAGCTCAGTCTGCTTGGTTTATAGTAAAGGATGTGCAGGAGGTTAAACCAGCCTCGGTAGCTCAGCCTGCTTGGTGTATAGTAAAGGATGTGCAGGAGGTTAAACCAGCCTAGGTAGCTCAGTCTGCTTGGTGTATAGTAAAGGATGTGCAGGAGGTTAAACCAGCCTCGGTAGCTCAGTCTGCTTGGTGTATAGTAAAGGATGTGCAGGAGGTTAAACCAGCCTCGGTAGCTCAGTCTGCTTGGTGTATAGTAAAGGATGTGCAGGAGGTTAAACCAGCCTCGGTAGCTCAGGCTGCTTGGTGTATAGTAAAGGATGTGCATGAGGTTAAACCAGCCTAGGTATCTCAGTCTGCTTGGTGTATAGTAAAGGATGTGCAGGAGGTTAAACCAGCCTAGGTAGCTCAGTCTGCTTGGTGTATAGTAAAGGATGTGCAGGAGGTTAAACCAGCCTAGGTATATCAGTCTGCTTGGTGTATAGTAAAGGATGTGCAGGAGGTTAAACCAGCCTCGGTAGCTCAGTCTGCTTGGTGTATAGTAAAGGATGTGCGCGAGGTTAAACCAGCCTAGGTAGCTCAGTCTGCTTGGTGTATAGTAAATGATGTGCAGGAGGTTAAACCAGCCTAGGTAGCTCAGTCTGCTTGGTGTATAGTAAAGGATGTGCAGGAGGTTAAACCAGCCTAGGTAGCTCAGTCTGCTTGGTGTATAGTAAAGGATATGCAGGAGGTTAAACCAGCCTAGGTAGCTCAGTCTGCTTGGTGTATAGTAAAGGATGTGCAGGAGGTTAAACCAGCCTTGGTAGCTCAGTCTGCTTGGTGTATAGTAAAGGATGTGCAGGAGGTTAAACCAGCCTAGGTAGCTCAGTTTGCTTGGTGTATAGTAAAGGATGTGCAGGAGGTTAAACCAGCCTCGGTAGCTCAGTCTGCTTGGTGTATAGTAAAGGATGTGCAGGAGGTTAAACCAGCCTAGGTAGCTCAGTCTGCTTGGTGTATAGTAAAGGATGTGCAGGAGGTTAAACCAGCCTCGGTAGCTCAGTCTGCTTGGTGTATAGTAAAGGATATGCAGGAGGTTAAACCAGCCTCGGTAGCTCAGTCTGCTTGGTGTATAGTAAAGGATATGCAGGAGGTTAAACCAGCCTCGGTAGCTCAGTCTGCTTGGTGTATAGTAAAGGATGTGCAGGAGGTTTAACCAGCCTTGGTAGCTCAGTCTGCTTGGTGTATAGTAAAGGATGTGCAGGAGGTTAAACCAGCCTAGGTAGCTCAGTTTGCTTGGTGTATAGTAAAGGATGTGCAGGAGGTTAAACCAGCCTCGGTAGCTCAGTCTGCTTGGTGTATAGTAAAGGATGTGCAGGAGGTTAAACCAGCCTAGGTAGCTCAGTCTGCTTGGTGTATAGTAAAGGATGTGCAGGAGGTTAAACCAGCCTCGGTAGCTCAGTCTGCTTGGTGTATAGTAAAGGATATGCAGGAGGTTAAACCAGCCTCGGTAGCTCAGTCTGCTTGGTGTATAGTAAAGGATGTGCAGGAGGTTAAACCAGCCTCGGTAGCTCAGTCTGCTTGGTGTATAGTAAAGGATGTGCAGGAGGTTAAACCAGCCTCGGTAGCTCAGGCTGCTTGGTGTATAGTAAAGGATGTGCAGGAGGTTAAACCAGCCTAGGTATCTCAGTCTGCTTGGTGTATAGTAAAGGATGTGCAGGAGGTTAAACCAGCCTAGGTAGCTCAGTCTGCTTGGTGTATAGTAAAGGATGTGCAGGAGGTTAAACCAGCCTAGGTATATCAGTCTGCTTGGTGTATAGTAAAGGATGTGCAGGAGGTTAAACCAGCCTCGGTAGCTCAGTCTGCTTGGTGTATAGTAAAGGATGTGCAGGAGGTTAAACCAGCCTTGGTAGCTCAGTCTGCTTGGTGTATAGTAAAGGATGTGCAGGAGGTTAAACCAGCCTAGGTAGCTCAGTTTGCTTGGTGTATAGTAAAGGATGTGCAGGAGGTTAAACCAGCCTCGGTAGCTCAGTCTGCTTGGTGTATAGTAAAGGATGTGCAGGAGGTTAAACCAGCCTAGGTAGCTCAGTCTGCTTGGTGTATAGTAAAGGATGTGCAGGAGGTTAAACCAGCCTAGGTAGCTCAGTCTGCTTGGTGTATAGTAAAGGATGTGCAGGAGGTTAAACCAGCCTCGGTAGCTCAGTCTGCTTGGTGTATAGTAAAGGATGTGCGCGAGGTTAAACCAGCCTAGGTAGCTTAGTCTGCTTGGTGTATAGTAAAGGATGTGCAGGATGTTAAACCAGCCTAAGTAGCTCAGTCTGCTTGGTGTATAGTAAAGGATGTGGGAGCTTTAAATCAGTGGAATAAAACAGGGTCTTGTTACAGTGCTAACACATTTAAATTACAAGTACGGGCAGCCTAATTTACATTAGGAAAAACAAACAGCCTCCCACTTAGAAACACCAGGATAGGCCTCCCGGGTGGTGCAGTGGTTAATGGCGCTGTACTGCAGCGCCAGCTGTGCCATCAGAGTCCCTGGGTTCGCGCCCAGGCTCTGCGACGCACAATTGGCCTAGCGTCGCCCGGTTTAGGGAGGGCTTGGTCGGTTGGGGTGTCCTTGTCTCACCAGCGACTCCTGTGGCGGGCTGGGCACAGTGTACGCTAGCCAAGGTGGCCAGGTGCACGGTGTTTCCTCCGGCACATTGGTGCGGCTGGCTTCCGGGTTGGATGCGCACTGTGTTAAGAAGCAGTGCGGCTTGGTTGACTTTCAGCCTTTGTCTCTCCCGAGCCCGTACGGGAGTTGTAGCTACTACAACAATTGGATACCATGAAATTGGGGAGAAAAAGGGGTAAAATTTAAAAAAAGAAAAAAGAAACACCAGGATCAACACAAAGGCAATTAGTGTAGATATATTTGTATCGTATACATTTTAATACTTATTTTCCACTGCCCAGAATAGCCCTGTAATAGATGGAAATACAATCATTATCCAGACAGGGTGCCCCTGGCCGTGCCACATACTCCACCCTACCACCTGGCCCAAAAACAGGGTCACTATTTAAGGAATTGTATGCGTCAGAGTATTGGAAATACTGAAGTAAAGAGAAATGCTTTGAGTGGAAAATCTAGGGAGTCAAGGGTCCGAACCTTCCATCATCGGCAGGCCAGTATTATTGGAAATATGGAGGTGGTATGCAACGCAATGGAGGTGGTATGCAACGCAATGCCTGCAGACAGGGTATTACAGACACATTCTGTCCACTGTCAGGGCAGAGTATTACAGACACATTCTGTTCACTGTCAGGGAAGAGTATTACAGACACATTCTGTCCACTGTCAGGGCAGAGTATTACAGACACATTCTGTCCACTGTCAGGGCAGAGTATTACAGACACATTCTGTCCACTGTCAGGGCAGAGTATTACAGACACATTCTGTCCACTGTCAGGGCAGAGTATTACAGACACATTCTGTCCACTGTCAGGGCAGAGTATTACAGACACATTCTGTCCACTGTCAGGGCAGGGTATTACAGACACATTCTGTCCACTGTCAGGGCAGAGTATTACAGACACATTCTGTCCACTGTCAGGGCAGAGTATTACAGACACATTCTGTCCACTGTCAGGGCAGAGTATTACAGACACATTCTGTCCACTGTCAGGGCAGGGTATTACAGACACATTCTGTCCACTGTCAGGGCAGGGTATTACAGACACATTCTGTCCACTGTCAGGGCAGAGTATTACAGACACATTCTGTCCACTGTCAGGGCAGAGTACTACAGACACATTCTGTTCACTGTCAGGGCAGAGTATTACAGACACATTCTGTTCACTGTCAGGGCAGGGTATTACAGACACATTCTGTCCACTGTCAGGGCAGGGTATTACAGACACATTCTGTCCACTGTCAGGGCAGGGTATTACAGACACATTCTGTTCACTGTCAGGGCAGGGTATTACAGACACATTCTGTCCACTGTCAGGGCAGAGTATTACAGACACATTCTGTTCACTGTCAGGGCAGAGTATTACAGACACATTCTGTTCACTGTCAGGGCAGAGTATTACAGACACATTCTGTTCACTGTCAGGGCAGAGTATTACAGACACATTCTGTCCACTGTCAGGGCAGAGTATTACAGACACATTCTGTCCACTGTCAGGGCAGAGTATTACAGACACATTCTGTCCACTGTCAGGGCAGAGTATTACAGACACATTCTGTCCACTGTCAGGGCAGGGTATTACAGACACATTCTGTCCACTGTCAGGGCAGAGTATTACAGACACATTCTGTCCACTGTCAGGGCAGAGTACTACAGACACATTCTGTCCACTGTCAGGGCAGAGTATTACAGACACATTCTGTCCACTGTCAGGGCAGAGTATTACAGACACATTCTGTCCACTGTCAGGGCAGGGTACTACAGACACATTCTGTCCACTGTCAGGGCAGGGTACTACAGACACATTCTGTCCACTGTCAGGGCAGGGTATTACAGACACATTCTGTCCACTGTCAGGGCAGAGTATTACAGACACATTCTGTCCACTGTCAGGGCAGTGTATTACAGACACATTCTGTCCACTGTCAGGGCAGAGTATTACAGACACATTCTGTCCACTGTCAGGGCAGAGTATTACAGACACATTCTGTCCACTGTCAGGGCAGAGTATTACAGACACATTCTGTCCACTGTCAGGGCAGGGTACTACAGACACATTCTGTCCACTGTCAGGGCAGAGTACTACAGACACATTCTGTCCACTGTCAGGGCAGGGTATTACAGACACATTCTGTCCACTGTCAGGGCAGGGTATTACAGACACATTCTGTCCACTGTCAGGGCAGAGTATTACAGACACATTCTGTCCACTGTCAGGGCAGAGTATTACAGACACATTCTGTCCACTGTCAGGGCAGGGTATTACAGACACATTCTGTCCACTGTCAGGGCAGGGTATTACAGACACATTCTGTTCACTGTCAGGGCAGAGTATTACAGACACATTCTGTCCACTGTCAGGGCAGAGTATTACAGACACATTCTGTCCACTGTCAGGGCAGAGAAGCCTGGTTGTCACTAGTGAGCTAAGCTGCAAAGATAGACGTAAATCTTTCAAGACACTGTAGAAAAAGGCCAAAACATAGGACTCATATGAATGAGTGGAGAGAAGTTAACAAAGGAGAATGTGATGAGCAGCAGGGTATTGGGTTCAATAGTTACTAAGGAGAATGTGATGAGCAGCAGGGTATTGGGTTCAATAGTTACTAAGGAGAATGTGATGAGCAGCAAGGTATTGGGTTTAATAGTTACTAAGGAGAATGTGATGAGCAACAGGGTATTGGGTTTAATAGTTACTTACTAAGGAGAATGTGATGAGCAGCAGGGTATTGGGTTTAATAGTTACTTACTAAGGAGAATGTGATGAGCAACAGGGTATTGGGTTTAATAGTTACTAAGGAGAATGTGATGAGCAGCAGGGTATTGGGTTTAATAGTTACTAAGGAGAATGTGATGAGCAGCAGGGTATTGGGTTTAATAGTTACTAAGGAGAATGTGATGAGCAGCAGGGTATTGGGTTTAATAGTTACTAAGGAGAATGTGATGAGCAGCAGGGTATTGGGTTTAATAGTTACTAAGGAGAATGTGATGAGCAGCAGGGTATTGGGTTCAATAGTTACTTACTAAGGAGAATGTGATGAGCAGCAGGGTATTGGGTTCAATAGTTACTAAGGAGAATGTGATGAGCAGCAGGGTATTGGGTTCAATAGTTACTAAGGAGAATGTGATGAGCAGCAAGGTATTGGGTTTAACAGTTACTTACTAAGGAGAATGTGATCAGCAACAGGGTATTGGGTTTAATAGTTACTTACTAAGGAGAATGTGATGAGCAGCAAGGTATTGGGTTCAATAGTTACTTACTAAGGAGAATGTGATGAGCAGCAGGGTATTGGGTTTAATAGTTACTTACTAAGGAGAATGTGATGAGCAGCAGGGTATTGGGTTTAATAGTTACTTACTAAGGAGAATGTGATGAGCAGCAAGGTATTGGGTTCAATAGTTACTAAGGAGAATGTGATGAGCAGCAGGGTATTGGGTTTAATAGTTACTTACTAAGGAGAATGTGATGAGCAGCAGGGTATTGGGTTTAATAGTTACTTACTAAGGAGAATGTGATGAGCAGCAGGGTATTGGTTTCAATAGTTACTAAGGAGAATGTGATGAGCAGCAGGGTATTGGGTTTAATAGTTACTAAGGAGAATGTGATGAGCAGCAGGGTATTGGGTTTAATAGTTACTAAGGAGAATGTGATGAGCAGCAGGGTATTGGGTTTAATAGTTACTAAGGAGAATGTGATGAGCAGCAGGGTATTGGGTTTAATAGTTACTAAGGAGAATGTGATGAGCAGCAGGGTATTGGGTTTAATAGTTACTAAGGAGAATGTGATCAGCAACAGGGTATTGGGTTTAATAGTTACTAAGGAGAATGTGATGAGCAGCAGGGTATTGGTTTCAATAGTTACTAAGGAGAATGTGATGAGCAACAGGGTATTGGGTTTAATAGTTACTAAGGAGAATGTGATGAGCAGCAGGGTATTGGGTTTAATAGTTACTAAGGAGAATGTGATCAGCAACAGGGTATTGGGTTTAATAGTTACTAAGGAGAATGTGATGAGCAGCAGGGTATTGGTTTCAATAGTTACTAAGGAGAATGTGATGAGCAGCAGGGTATTGGTTTCAATAGTTACTAAGGAGAATGTGATGAGCAGCAGGGTATTGGTTTCAATAGTTACTAAAGAGAATGTGATGAGCAACAGGGTATTGGGTTCAATAGTTACTAAAGAGAATGTGATCAGCAACAGGGTATTGGGTTTAATAGTTACTAAGGAGAATGTGATGAGCAGCAGGGTATTGGGTTTAATAGTTACTTACTAAGGAGAATGTGATGAGCAGCAGGGTATTGGTTTCAATAGTTACTAAGGAGAATGTGATGAGCAGCAGGGTATTGGGTTTAACAGTTACTTACAAAGGAGACGCAGGCAGCTAACAACAGGATTCTGACCAGGAGATCTTCAAACTGCTCCACCACCAGCTCCCATAGGGACTTGCCTACACACACACACACACTTCAGGATGTATTCACACCCCTTGACTTATTCCACATGTTGTGGTGTTACAGCCTGAATTTACAAATGGATTACATGTAGGTGGGTGAGAACCTACACACAATACACCCCATAATAACAAAAGTGAAAACATGTTTAGAACTTTTGCCAAATTTATTGAAAAATAAATACATAAATATCTAACTTGCATAAGTATTTACACCCTTGAGTGAATACATGTTAGAATCACCGTTGGTAGTGATTACAGCTGTTAGTCTGTGTAAGCCACTAAGAGCTTTCCACACCTGAATTCTTCAAGCTCTGTCAACTTGATGACAGTAGTTGATCATTGCTAGACAGCCATTAGAGGCTTGCCATAGATTTAAGTCAAAACTGTAACTAGGCCACTCGGGAACATACAATGTTGTCTTGTTAATCAACTCCAGTGTAAATTTGGCCTTGCGTTTTAGCTTATTGTCCGACTGAAAGGTGAATGTCAGGTCTTCCTCTTGGATTTTTCCTGTGCTTGGCTCTATTCAGTTTCTTTTTATCCTAAAAACTCCCCAGTCCTTAGCGATGACAAGCATCCCCATAACATGATGCAGCCACCACCATGCTTGAAAATATGAAGTGGTACTCAGTGATGTGTCGTGTTTGCCCCAGATATAACCCTTTATAATCTGACATGTTCATTTCAGTTTTACTTTAGTGCCTTAGTGCAAACAGGATGCATGTTTTTAATCTGTACAGGCTTTCTTCTTTTCACTCTGTCATTTAGGTTAGTATTGTGGAGTAACTACAATGTTGTTGATCCATCCTCAGTTTTCTCCTATCACAGCCATTAAACTCTGTAACTGTTTTAAAGTTACCATTGGCCTCATGGTGAAATCCCTGAGCGGTTTCCTTTCTCTCCGGCAACTGAGTCAGGAAGGACGCCTGTATCTTTGTAGTGACTGGGTAAGTATAACTATAAAGTATAACTAATAACTTCACCGCGCTCAAAGGGATTTTCAATGTCTGCTTTTTAATATTTTTTTACCCATCTGCCAATGGGTGTCCTTCTTTGTGAGGCGTTGGAAAACCTCCCTGATCTTTGTGGTTGAAATTCACTGCTCGACTGGGTGACCTTGCGGATAATTGTATGCAGAGATGAGGTAGTCATTCAAAAATCATGTTAAACACTATTATTGTAAAATTATTGCAACTTACGTGACTTAAGCAAATTCTTACTCCTGGACTTATTTAGGCTTGCCATAACAAAGGGGTTGCATACTTAATGACTCAAGACATTTTAGCTTTTCATTTTGTATTCATTTGTACAATTTTTGTTTTTACAAAATTATAATAAAAAGTCTAAACATAATTCCACTTTGACATTATGGGGTATTGTGTGTAGAGCAGTGACACAAAATCTAAATGTAATACATTTAAAAATCTGGCTGTAATAACAAATATGTGGAGAAAGTCAGGATGTGTGACTACTTTCTGAAGGCCCTGTACATATAGTCAAGTCATAAGGCTGTCCGGCTATACATCATCTTGTCACAGATACTGTACCTATAAAAACTCTTAGTCCAGGCCTGAAAGTACATCATGAGAATTGGAACCACAGTAAAACATCACTACCCAGCCGTTGATAATATGGGACTTCTATAGGTCTATACTTCTGTTCAGCCAGTCATTAATCCCTCTTCTACTGACAGTGTATCTATATGGGTGGTGCTTCAAGTCAGTGTGTACTCTGAGGACACACACACACACACACGAACACGATCCTAGGCTAAAGGGCTAATCATCAGCTTATAAAGGAGGGGGCACTAGAATCTCACTGGAAATATCAATATTTACCTTCTTCAGCTGGAAGCTCTGTCAGTGTCACACCACGATCACGCCATCCGTGGAGGAATGGAAGGGGGAGATGGATGAAGAACAGCGAGAGAGGGAGGGGGGACAGCGAGAGAGGGAGGAGGGAACAGCGAGAGAGAGGAGGGGGGACAGAGAGAGAGGGAGGGGGACAGAGAGAGGGAGGGGGGACAGCGAGAGAGGGAGGGGGGACAGCGAGAGAGGAGGTGGGGGGACAGAGAGAGAGGGAGGGGAACAGAGAGAGAGGGAGGGGAACAGCGAGAGAGAGAGGAGGGGGGACAGAGAGAGAGGGAGGAGGAACAGCGAGAGGGAGGAGGAACAGCGAGAGGGAGGAGGAACAGCGAGAGAGGGAGGAGGAACAGCGAGAGAGGGAGGAGGGGGGACAGAGGGAGGGAGGAGGAACAGCGAGAGAGAGAGGTGGGGGGACAGAGAGAGAGGGAGGGGAACAGCGAGAGAGAGAGGAGGAGGAACAACGAGAGAGGGAGGAGGAACAGCGAGAGAGGGAGGAGGAACAGCGAGAGATGGAGGAGGAACAGCGAGAGAGGAGGGGGGGGGTATAACGAGAGAGAGGAGGAACACCACAAAGACAATGTTAATGATTAACAGATTCATTTAGAACAGGCTTTGAGATGCTTTTGACATGTGTAAACATTTCCACTTCATCCTGGAGCAGTTGAGTTTAAATGTATGATTACATATGAAATAAAGGAAGGCTTCTCATGACAGTGTTTCTGAACTAAAGGATTAGTGTGTTGTAACAACTCTGACGATTTAAAACAAATGTTATCCTTCAGCTCTCACCATTATCAGATCTGTGTGGGAGGGAGGGGGAGGTGTGGAGGGAGGGGGAGGCGTGGAGGGAGGGAGGGGGAGGCGTGGAAGGAGGGAGGGGGAGGCGTGGAAGGAGGGGGAGGCGTGGAAGGAGGGGAGTCGGGTGACTCGGAGTGAGGGACAGGCAGCACAACACCCACCACAGTGATGAGAACCTCTTTACAGCACCACATGTCCATCTATACTGGTCAGCACAACACCCACCACAGTGATGAGAACCTCTTTGCAGCACCACATGTCCATCTATACTGGTCAGCACAACACTAAGTCACAGCTCAGGTAATGTGATGTTCTGTGTAGCTTGGTTGGTAAAGCATGGACCTTATACAGGACAGTGTGTTCAATTCCCGGGACCACCCGTACATAAAATGTATGAACGCATGACTAAGTCACATTGGATAAAAGCACCTACTAAATTGTGTGTATATATATATATATCATTATATAATGAAGTGCTGAACATGCTGTAGCAATACACTACTCCTGTAAAGCTAAGACCTCCTTTAAGACTGGTCTATATAACTATAACCCTACTGAGATCAGGGCAAAACATTCATATTTGCAAACACAGAAAGTTCTCAATAGCTGTAATTTCCAGTCTTACTCCAAAGTCATGATTGAAATACTGAAATATAAAAGCAGGATGGACATGTTTGGAAACAAACTACAGTATGACTAAAGGCATTGGAGGTTTTACATGGTCATCAAACGTAATCCCACTCAGAGGGCCGAAAAGTAGAGGAACCATGACGCGCCTCGCCCGGAGGAGAGCCCTTCCAAAAACATACCCGCAAGACACACGCCCGCACGCCGGGAAATTAAATGGTTACTTCAGGACCACTAGAATTACAGAGTTAATCAGGAGCTTTTGAATTCTTCCCACCATCTTTGATTAACCGAAAGAAAAAAAGAGTGATGATTTCAGGTTAAAATATAATTGAATGAAACCGCTTTTTATTGACACGGTAGAGTACATGAATAATGTTGCAGTACAAAGCGGGGTTATTGTGCTTTGAAGAATACTGTTTCCACTGATCATGTTATCCAAGCAAGAAGTGGGAGAGTAAGGGCAAGAAGAAGCAGGAAGTGGGAGAGTAAGGGCAAGAAGAAGCAGGAGAGTAAGGGCAGGATGAAGCAGGAGAGTAAGGGCAAGAAGAAGCAGGAAGTGGGAGAGTAAGGGCAAGAAGAAGCAGGAAGTGAGAGAGTAAGGGCAGGATGAAGCAGGAGAGTAAGGGCAAGATGAAGCAGGAGAGTAAGGGCGAGATGAAGCAGGAGAGTAAGGGCGAGATGAAGCAGGAGAGTAAGGGCGAGAAGAAGCAGGAAGTGGGAGAGTAAGGGCAGGATGAAGCAGGAGAGTAAGGGCAAGAAGAAGCAGGAAGTGGGAGAGTAAGGGCAAGAAGAAGCAGGAGAGTAAGGGCAGGATGAAGCAGGAGAGTAAGGGCAAGAAGAAGCAGGAAGTGGGAGAGTAAGGGCAAGAAGAAGCAGGAAGTGAGAGAGTAAGGGCAGGATGAAGCAGGAGAGTAAGGGCAAGATGAAGCAGGAGAGTAAGGGCGAGATGAAGCAGGAGAGTAAGGGCGAGATGAAGCAGGAGAGTAAGGGCGAGAAGAAGCAGGAAGTGGGAGAGTAAGGGCAGGATGAAGCAGGAGAGTAAGGGCAGGATGAAGCAGGAGAGTAAGGGCAAGAAGAAGCAGGAGAGTAAGTGCAAGAAGAAGCATGAAGTGGGAGAGTAAGGGCAAGAAGAAGCAGGAAGTGAGAGAGTAAGGGCAGGATGAAGCAGGAGAGTAAGGGCAAGATGAAGCAGGAGAGTAAGGGCGAGATGAAGCAGGAGAGTAAGGGCAAGATGAAGCAGGAGAGTAAGGGCGAGAAGAAGCAGGAAGTGGGAGAGTAAGGGCAGGATGAAGCAGGAGAGTAAGGGCAAGATGAAGCAGGAAGTGGGAGAGTAAGGGCAAGATGAAGCAGGAGAGTAAGGGCAAGATGAAGCAGGAAGTGGGAGAGTAAGGGCAAGATGAAGCAGGAAGTGGGAGTGTAAGGGCAAGATGAAGCAGGAAGTGGGAGAGTAAGGGCAAGATGAAGCAGGAGAGTAAGGGCAAGAAGAAGCAGGAAGTGGGAGAGTAAGGGCAGGATGAAGCAGGAGAGTAAGGGCAAGAAGAAGCAGGAAGTGGGAGAGTAAGGGCAGGATGAAGCAGGAGAGTAAGGGCAAGAAGAAGCAGGAGAGTAAGGGCGAGATGAAGCAGGAGAGTAAGGGCGAGATGAAGCAGGAAGTGGGTGAGTAAGGGCAATGTGAAGCAGGAGAGTAAGGGCAAGAAGAAGCAGGAAGTGGGTGAGTAAGGGCAAGATGAAGCAGGAAGTGGGTGAGTAAGGGCAAGGTGAAGCAGGAAGTGGGTGAGTAAGGGCAAGGTGAAGCAGGAAGTGGGTGAGTAAGGGCAAGGTGAAGCAGGAAGTGGGTGAGTAAGGGCAAGGTGAAGCAGGAAGTGGGTGAGTAAGGGCAAGAAGAAGCAGGAAGTGGGAGAGTAAGGGCAGGATGAAGCAGGAGAGTAAGGGCAAGATGAAGCAGGAGAGTAAGGGCGAGATGAAGCAGGAGAGTAAGGGCGAGATGAAGCAGGAGAGTAAGGGCGAGATGAAGCAGGAGAGTAAGGGCGAGATGAAGCAGGAGAGTAAGGGCGAGATGAAGCAGGAAGCAGGAGAGTAAGGGTGAGATGAAGCAGGAGAGTAAGGGCGAGATGAAGCAGGAAGTGGGTGAGTAAGGGCAAGATGAAGCAGGAAGTGGGAGTGTAAGGGCAAGATGAAGCAGGAGAGTAAGGGCAAGAAGAAGCAGGAAGTGGGAGAGTAAGAGCAGGATGAAGCAGGAGAGTACGGGCAAGAAGAAGCATGAAGTGGGAGAGTAAGGGCAGGATGAAGCAGGAGAGTAAGGGCAAGAAGAAGCAGGAAGTGGGAGAGTAAGGGCAGGATGAAGCAGGAGAGTAAGGGCAAGATGAAGCAGGAGAGTAAGGGCAAGATGAAGCAGGAGAGTAAGGGCGAGATGAAGCAGGAAGTGGGTAAGTAAGGGCAATGTGAAGCAGGAGAGTAAGGGCAAGAAGAAGCAGGAAGTGGGTGAGTAAGGGCAAGATGAAGCAGGAAGTGGGTGAGTAAGGGCAAGGTGATGCAGGAAGTGGGTGAGTAAGGGCAAGGTGAAGCAGGAAGTGGGTGAGTAAGGGCAAGGTGAAGCAGGAAGTGGGTGAGTAAGGGCAAGGTGAAGCAGGAGAGTAAGGGCAAGAAGAAGCAGGAAGTGGGAGAGTAAGGGCAAGATGAAGTAGGAAGTGGGAGAGTAGTTGAACAGGCAGTTAACCCACTGTTCCTAGGCCGTCATTGAAAATAAGAATTTGTTCTTAACTGACTTGCCTGGTTAAATAAAGGTAAAATAAAAAATGTAAAAAGGGCAAGATGAAGCAGGGATATAACAGTCTCTGTAAAACTGGCCTATAAATATCAACTAGTGAATGCATTTCAGTCATAGCCCTACAGCTTTCTATTCCTTCTTAGTTCCAATTATCTCATCATCGTCATTCTTGCCTCATCCTCACACACAGTAATCTGTATTGCAACGATGATTCATTGTTTAATGAGAATAAAGTATTTCAGCAACATGCATATGGAGGC
Organism: Oncorhynchus keta; assembly: GCF_023373465.1. Lineage (NCBI taxonomy): Eukaryota > Metazoa > Chordata > Actinopteri > Salmoniformes > Salmonidae > Oncorhynchus > Oncorhynchus keta. The sequence continues at coordinate 8,436,621 of NC_068431.1, forward strand.
ATTGGTTCCTGTAGGAGCTCTGTGCTGAACATGGGAAAACCCTTTGAGGACTGTGTACTGTGTCCGAAGATCCAGAAAACCTTTCCCTGCTCTGCCAGTCTGACATAAGCCCTTTTCCCGGTTAGACAAGTGAGGAGGCAGACTACTGCTTTTTATGGCAGACAGGCTGGCTGCAGTTCCTAGTTCTGCTGGTCTGAGCTGGGAAGAAGAGGCTTGCTAGCTGGAAGGGAAAGAGGGAGGGAGGACTGGAGGGGTTGAACGGGGTTCCCCAGCTCTCTCTGTGCCAAGGATTTCCTCCTTATTGTAGTCATCTGGGTTACGTCAGCCTCAGCCTGTTCTGAAATATCCCAACTGACTTCACTGGCTCTCAGCTTCTCATTTTCTGCCCCCCTCTTACCAATCATGTGCTCTCCCCCTGGCTATGAGACAATAAAAACAAAAGCCAGCCTGTTTATACACTACCAGTCCAACCAGAGAGGAACCACTTCCTGGTTACAGTAGCCAACAGAACAAAGAGGTTCCATGTCCAAGTACATGGCCAGCAAACCTGAGCTTAGGTAGTATTTAAAATAATTTGAAATACATTAGCTGGGCTTGATCAAGCCTGGCACAATGGAATAGTTGCAAAAGTGGAAACCCTGAAAATGCTTAAAGTATTTGAAAGACTTAAAAAATAGTATTTGAACCCAAGTCTGATGGCCAGTAACAGACAGCCAGGAGAAGCACCAGGAAACGTAACATCCGTCACCACTAGGACATGGGATGTGCTGAGTCAGTAGCTTTCACTACAACTTCCCACACACACACACACACACACACACACACACACACACACACACACATACACATACACACATACACACACACACATACACACACATACACCTTTAAATTTCTCCTCTGCCTAATGATTAGAGCTGTAACGGTTTCAGACTAAAACTACAGGTTATCATATGGAAAGCACAGCAATGGGGCTAGATTATTGAGGTCCTCTCAGTCCCAACTGCAAATAGGTGGACGTTTTCAAAACAGTTACCATGACTACTTGGCTTGTGGAAAATACCGGAAAACAGTGTTTCATTGGGTAACGTCGCCAACGCCTGCCGAAACACAAAATAACTGTTAAGCAACGCATTTTAGGACCTTGATACATTCCGACACTACACACTAGGTCTGCATCAAAATTGCACCCTATTCTCAATATAGCCAATTGTGCGCCGCCCTGTGGGACTCCCAATCACTGCCGGTTGTGATACAGCCTGGAATCGAACCATGGTCTATAGCGACACCTCTAGCACTGAGATGCAGTGCCTTAGACCGCTCCCCCACTCGGAAGCCCTAATAGGGGGTCAGTTGGGATGCGCACTGGCTCTCTAGGCATCTAACAGCAAGTGCAGCATAGTAACCCCATAGATTAAATAGTTAAAAAGCTAATCTCTGAAACTGAGGGAACTGGCACTGGCTTTTATAGTGGGGTAATAAGCAGGTGGTCAGGAGATGCCCTCCGTTGGCCTACTGATGCATTCAAGAAAACAGCCAGAGTTAGCAGCCAGTCAGCGGTTGTGGCGAAAGGCCATAGAGAGCAGAGCAGTCAGCAAGCACTCCAACTCCCTCTCTCTCTCTCTCTCTGTCGGTCTCATAGTTAAAGACCTTGCAGCAGGACTGACTGTGGCTAAGGTCTGTGAAAACAGGTCAGATGTAGAAATTACACAAAGGTGAACTCTGGTGACCTTCCTCTACCCCCACTGTAAATCTACATACCATTCACATCTAATACGTCATCTGGTTAATGTAAGTGTCAGACGTATCATTGACTGGCAGTCTATGATCGTATCTACTCAGTGGATGTCACTCATTTAATATAAATGGAGAGTGCACCTTCCTTCCCAGGAGAGGCTGGAGGCTGACTTAGTGTTTAAGGGTATTTGGGTCTGTCTCCCTCCCCGTCTTTGTGTGTGTGTGTGTGTGTGTGTGTGTGTGTGTCTCTCTCCGGTTTTGTGCATGAGAGACAGAGACATGGCAGAGGATTTGGCAGAGAGCTCACCCATGCATTGCCTGGAGCGATGTAACGTTACTAGAGTTGTGGTGAGTGGACTGGGAGAGCCTACCTGGTCCAACTGTGGCTCGCACTACTCACTACTACTCTTGGCATGAGAAGCGGCCATTTTGGGTTGTTAAACTCAAGATGTAGATGTATTTCTCTATTAATAGTATCTAAAGTAACAACTACACAAATGTGCCGAACAAATTAACCAAATAAAGCATCAGTACCTCAAGCATGGGGGGGGTTCTCTAGGGCTGGGCGGTGTGTGTAGTAGAATACGGTACACACACACACACACACACACACACGAGCTGCTTCACCAGAGCCAACCAACTACCACCTAGGATACCATCAGGCCCCTCAAGACAGCAGTAAGAACCAACCACATGATCAAGTCTAATTCAGTGAAGACTGAGCTGCACTGACAGATAGTAGAAGGGTCTGTGTGTAGCTCAATGCTGCCTCTGCTTAGCTCAGTGACTCAACATCCATCTCCAGAAGGCCTCTGAGTGTGACCGACTTATTTAACCAGGTAGGCCAGTTGAGAACACGTTCTCATGTACAACCGCGACCTGGCTAAGATAAAGCAAAGGGACAAAAACAGAGTTACACGTGGAATAAACAAGCATATAGTCAAGAACAGAATAGGAAGAAGAAAGGCAATGTACAGTGTGTGCAAATGAGGTGAAATAAGGGAGGTAAGGCAATAAATAGGCCATAGTGGCGAAGTAATTACAATATAGCAGATTAACACTGGAGTGATAGATGTGCAGAAGATGAATGTGCAAATAGAGATACTGGGGTGCAAAAGAGCAACAAAAAACAATAACAATATGGGGATGAGGTAGTTGGATGGGCTATTTACAGATGGGCTATGTACAGGTGCAGTGAACTGTGAGCTGCTCTGACAGCTGGAGCTTAAAGTTAGTGAAGGGAGATACGAGTCTCCAGCTTCAGTGATTTTTGCAGTTCGTTCCAGTCATTGGCAGCAGGGAACTGGAAGGAGAGGCAGCCAAAGGAGGAATTGGCTTTGAGGGTGACCAGTAAAATATACCTGTTGGAGCGCCTGCTACGGGTGGGTGCTGCTATGGTGACCAGTGAGCTGCGATAAGGTGGGGTTTTACCTAGCAAAGACTTATAGATGACCTGGAGCCAGTGGGTTTGGCGAAGAATATGAAGCGAGGGCCAGCCAACGAGAGCATACAGGTCGCAGTGGTGGGAAGTATATGGGGCTTTGGTGACAAAACAGATGGCACTGTGATAGACTGCATCCAATTTGCTGAGTAGAGTTGGAGGCTATTTTGTAAATGATGTCGCCGAAGTCAAGAATGAGTAGGATAGTTTTACGAGGGTGTTTGGTGACTGAAGGAGGCTTTGTTGCAAAATAGGAATTTGATTTTGGATTGGAGATGCTTAATGCGAGTCTGGAAGGAGAGACACCTAGGTATTTGTAGATGTCCACAAATTCTAAGTCAGAACCGTCCAGAGTAGTGATGCTGGACCGGCAGGCAGGTGCTGGTATTGATCGGTTGAAGAGCATGCATTTAGCTTTACTTGCATTTAAGAGCAGTTGGAGGCCACAGAAGGGGAGTTGTATGGCATTGAAGCTCATCTGGAGGTTAGTTAACACAGTGTCCAAAGAAGGGCCAGAAGTGCACAGAATGGTGTCGTCTGCGTAGAGGTGGATCAGAGAAAAACAAAAATGCCCCCCCCGATCAGTTTCAGAATAAAAGGAGACATGGCTTCCATAATGACACCACAGGTTTTGACTAGGGGTAAGACAGGCCTTACTGAATGTGTGTGCTATGCTAGGATAACAGTAACACCAAGGCACAACGCACCTCTGACACTACCAACGGTGACAATGTATCATCTAAAATGGACGAGTCTCCCTTACATTGCCTATGGTCGTGATCTGAGAATACTGTAGAAAAAAAAAATTCCAATAGAAAACAACTATAAATCCAGATAGTCCACTTTAGTTTCCATTCAGTGCCTAACGATCCCTCCATCCAGGAGTTCCAGAGCCAGACAAAGTTTGAAACAGGCCTCGCGTCCTGTACTGGCGTAGGAATGTTATGTCTGTGTCTAAGAAATTGGACGATATATCTTCCCCTGGAATGTTGCCAGTACCTGCTACAGCCGAGCAGATCGCTTGAAGGAACAAGGGGCTTCCCTAGTTCATAACCTTTTTTTTTTTTTTTTTGAGTTACTACTAAATACATTATAAATATTCTGAAATATTGCCCTCATGCACAGCGGATTATTTATTTTGTGTTCACCAGTAAGAGATTAGTTTGCAGGACTTGTTTGTTTGTGGTCATGTTGTCTACAGGTGTAATAATAAACGAACTACAGAACAGCTCCTGTATTCTCCCTATGAAAACAATCCCTCTCAGAGTCAGAGAGCGAGGAGTAATCATGGAGGGTTTGTAATAGAGGTCGACCGATTATGATTTAACGCCTATACCGATTATTGGAGGACCAAAAAAGCCGATACCGATTAATCGGATGTTTTTTTATTATTTTTTTTATTTGTAATAATGACAATTACAATACTGAATGAACACTAATTTTAACTTAATATAATACATCAATAAAATCAATTTAGCCACAAGTAAATAATGAAACATGTTAAATTTGGTTTAAATAATGCAAAAAAAAGTGTTGGAGAAGAAAGTAAAAGTGCAATATGTGCTATGTAAGAAAGCTAACGTTTCAGTTCCTTGCTCAGAACATGAGAACATATGAAAGCTGGTGGTTCCTTTTAACATGAGTCTTCAATATTCCCAGGTAAGAAGTTTTAGGTTGAGGTTATTATAGAAATATTTCCATCTATACCATTTGTATTTCATTTACCTTTGACTATTGGATGTTCTTATAGGCACTTTAGTATTGCCAGTGTAACAGTATAGCTTCCGTCCCTCTCCTCGCTCCTCCCTGGGCTTGAACCCGCAACACAACGACAACAGCCACCATCGAAGCAGCGTTACCAATGCAGAGCAAGGGGAACAACTACTAGAAGGTTCATAGCGAGTGACGTTTGAAACGCTATTAGCGCACGCTAACTAGCCAGCCATTTCACTTCGGTTGCACCAGCCTCATCTCGGGAGTTGACAGGCTTGAAGTCATAAACAGCGCAATGCTTGACGCACATGGAAGAGCTGCTGGCAAAACGCTGAAAGTGCTGTTTGAATGAATCTGCATCTGCTTCTGCCTACCACTGCTCAGTCAGATTATAGGACACGCTAGATAATATCTAGTAATATCATCAACCATGTGTAGTTAACTAGTGATTATGATTGATTGTTTTTTCTAAGATAAGTTTAATGCTAGCTAGCAACTTACCTTGGCTTACTGCATTCGCGTAACAGACGGTGTTCTTGTGGAGTGCAACGAGAGAGAGGCAGGTCATTATTGCATTGGACTAGTTAACTGTAAGGTTGCAAGATTGGTTCCCCCGAGCTGACAAGGTGAAAATCTGTCGTTCTGCCCCTGAACGAGGCAGTTAACCCACCGTTCCTCGGCCGCCATTGAAAATAAGAATGTGTTCTTAACCGATTTGCCTGGTTAAATAAAAGGTATAAAACATTTTTTAAAGAATAAAATACAACAAACAAAAAAAAGAGTTGGCGCCCAAAAATACCGATTTCCGATTGTTATGAAAACGGCCCTAATTAAATTGGCCATTCCGATTAATCGGCCGACCTCTAGTTTGTAACAGAAAAGCATGCCACCCACACACTTTGAACAACTCCCTGCAACCATCACCAAACTCATTGGCGTGAGTCGTTGTAACCAACTTGGTAATCCAAGTACCGTGAGTCGTTGCTGTCAACTACAAAAGGCAGGCTGTGGGTGGGTTTGTCGGCAGAGGGGGAACGAGCCGTTCAGTGTGCCACATACACCACTCAGCTGAGACGTGTAGCTATTAAAACTTAAAATAACGCTTCCTTTTCCTTGTGTTGTTGGCTGTGAGGGATTACAGAGCGGGACATTGGTCACGTTCAGCAGGAAATACACAGTTGAACATTGCAGATAGACATTTCATGAACAGAACTGACACGATTGCTTCTTCTACATGTCTGAGAGGCATGTTTGTTCCACAGAATATATTTATATCTGAACGTTCCACAACGTTGTGCCCTACTAAACGCAACCCTGGTTTACAGCCAAGAGAGGAAAGGGTATTCCCTTAAGCAAACATATCTCCGAGCACACACACACAGGAAGTCAGTTCACAACTAGCAACGAAAGATGTGTAACCAGATGTTTCTTTTTCCATGAAGTCGTCACAGCAACACACAGATCTCTGGTTAGGTTCTGCTCCGTGCAACAAAGGACTGCTGGTTCTCTCTAATGATACAGCACAGCAGTCCTCCTCTATAGCGAAAAGGCACCAGCCACCATGCCAAAAATAATCAGGCCAAAGACTCAGGACCATTGTAAAGGTGCCAAGTTCAGTAAAAGATCCATTAAGCAGCACCACATCTACATCTGATTAAGGATTTAGCTCTGATCCAATAAATCCACAGAGGAAAAGACGTGAACCATTATACTGCATCATCAACAGGTTGTAGCCTATAGAAACACCCCTTTGAGCACATTGAGGGATGGTCCTGGATATTTGTTCTCAGTGCAGATTTCACACAAGTCAGCGCTGTTGTTCCACGCGGTTGTTCACCTTCCTCCCAGAAGTAGATGGAAAAAGAGTTTCCTCAACTTATGAATGTTATCATTCCACTAAGGCACCACTATGGTGGTGCCATAGTGGAATCCAGAATTAATGGTGGTGCCATAGTGGAATTAATGGTGGTGCCATAGTGGAATTAATGGTGGTGCCATAGTGGAATTAATGGTGGTGCCATAGTGGCATCCAGAATTAATGGTGGTGCCATAGTGGAATTAATGGGGGTGCCATAGTGGAATTAATGGGGGTGCCATAGTGGAATTAATGGTGGTGCCATAGTGGCATCCAGAATTAATGGTGGTGCCATAGTGGAATTAATGGTGGTGCCATAGTGGAATCCAGAATTAATGGTGGTGCCATAGTGGAATTAATGGGGGTGCCATAGTGGAATTAATGGGGGTGCCATAGTGGAATTAATGGTGGTGCCATAGTGGAATTAATGGTGGTGCCATAGTGGCATCCAATTAATGGTGGTGCCATAGTGGAATTAATGGTGGTGCCATAGTGGAATTAATGGGGGTGCCATAGTGGAATTAATGGTGGTGCCATAGTGGAATTAATGGTGGTGCCATAGTGGCATCCAGAATTAATGGTGGTGCCATAGTGGAATTAATGGTGGTGCCATAGTGGAATTAATGGGGGTGCCATAGTGGAATTAATGGGGGTGCCATAGTGGAATTAATGGGGGTGCCATAGTGGAATTAATGGTGGTGCCATAGTGGAATTAATGGTGGTGCCATAGTGGAATTAATGGTGGTGCCATAGTGGAATTAATGGTGGTGCCATAGTGGAATTAATGGTGGTGGCATAGTGGTGGTGCCATAATGGTGGTGCCATAGTGGAATTAATGGTGGATGCCATAGTGGAATTAATGGTGGTGCCATAGTGGAATTGCCATAGTGGTGGATGCCATAGTGGAATTAATGGTGGTGCCATAGTGGAATTAATGGTGGTGCCATAGTGGAATTAATGGGGGTGCCATAGTGGAATTAATGGGGATGCCATAGTGGAATTAATGGGGAGTGGCCAGAATTAATGGTGGTGCCATAGTGGAATTAATGGGGATGCCATAGTGGAATTAATGGGGATGCCATAGTGGAATTAATGGTGGTGCCATAGTGGAATCCAGAATTAATGGTGGTGCCATAGTGGAATCCAGAATTAATGGTGGTGCCATAGTGGAATTAATGGTGGTGCCATAGTGGAATCCAGAATTAATGGTGGTGCCATAGTGGAATCCAGAATTAATGGTGGTGCCATAGTGGAATCCAGAATTAATGGTGGTGCCATAGTGGAATTAATGGGGATGCCATAGTGGAATTAATGGGGGTGCCATAGTGGAATTAATGGGGGTGCCATAGTGGCATCCAGAATTATCACTAAATGCCAGTATCTTCCCCTTGATACAGTAGCCTTCCATGGCAGGAGTGTGTAACTTCAAACCTAGAGTATTAACCATGCGTATTACAACTAATGGGGTTGAAATGGAAACAGGTAAATCAAGTTCTCTCTATCAGTTGTGTATTTTACAGAATTATCCCACAGAAACACTTCCTCCTTATCAACTTGATTGACTGCCTCTCATGTGAAATATCCATTCACATGAAATAGTAGACTGTCTATAGCAGGAATGACATGTAATCATATGTTACCTATTTATCTTTAAATTAAAGGGTGAATAGTTGTTCTCCAATTAGCTCAAGACTAACGTTACTCCTTAGTCCAAGGACCTTACATGTTCTGTTTAAAGGGCGAATTGGCTCTGGAAGTGAAAACATCCAAATACTCCCTCCTCTATAAACGGGAATCGATTATTCTAGACACATAAATCCCTGTACTTTTAATATCACATTAAAATGATTTTTAAAAAATGCAAAAACGCACACTTACTGTTTATACACTGTTTTTAACGTAGTTGCAGCCGACAGTATGTTTCAGTGACAACACGTTTGTGTCGTCCATCTTTCGTTTACACACAGGTGTTCGGAAGAGCCAGAAAGCTCATTTGCACAGGTAGTCCACGGTCTTCTGTCTGTTTTCCGTAGAAAAGCGCTGTAACATGGAAATATGTCTACGTGGGACCCTAACCCTATAGAAAAGGTAGGGATCACTTTTACCTTTTAAAAATATATATAATTATGTATCGCTGATATGAAAATATAAGGTAATTTTGCTTCTATTGCAAGCGATGCACGTTAATGTCCAGACCCGAGCATCGAACAAACCCCCCCGTATAGAATGTGCCTTAGTCCAATGACTATGTGTAATGGAACACAGTCATGATCAAAAAGCTAGATGGTACCATAATGTGTAAAGGCTATTCCCATTGTTGACTATAGCCCCAAATGAAAATTGTTACAGCATTGCACTTATTCGTAATTAATAATTGCCGTTGATGAACGTGCCATGATACTAGTCTACCCCCCCCCCTCCCCCCTCCCAACACAAAAAAATACATGCATGAATGCATTACAAAACCGATGAGATAGACGTCCAGGCTAAATACAGGTGTTACAATAATAGCATATTCTATTAATCTGGTTGAAGGTTGTACTAGTTATCCGTGATAAGGAGCGTTCGGGTTCAGTGCGTTGTATCCCCACTTACAACACAACTTTGTTTAAAGCGAGAAACTCAATGTAGCTCAGTGAAGTGTGATAAAAAAAATGAAAACGGACAGTAGCGTCAAGCATAAGATCAGTCAAAAGATGTCGGGTGGAAGGAACATTGGCAGGATGTATGCGACAGATATTCGTGTTTTTCAATAAGGCGCGGGGAAATAATTTAACCAATTTCCCTAAAAACTACTCAATGAAATCCGTAACCGTGGTAAAATTACAACTACCCTAAACTGTTTCAATGATATCCGTGACTGTGGAAAAATGGCATTTAACACTCAACAGGTAAACTGAATAACAGTAAACAGCAACAATGTTACTCACCGTTCGGTCCATATTTTTCAAAATTGGATTTCACTTGTTCAAGTGTGAGTCCAGTGTTTTCGTTCACACTGAAGTTCTCTAAAACTTCAGATGCGGATTTCGTGTGCGCGCTATCCATCTCGGAGGGAGAACTGACTAACTAAACAATTAAATTAAAAGGCATGTAGTTAAATATGGAACATCTATTACGACAATAAAAGTCTAATATACAGTCGTTTTTCACCGATGTGTCTTGCGTTCAGACTGCCAAGCGGAGGTGGCTCTGCCTGCTAGACGGTCACCTGCCTCCTCTTCTGCGAGCCGACAATTGGAGCTGTACCGCCGGATTCCTGTTCAAGACAACTCTATTGCCCAATAGATCCTACTGCAGTCAGCACTTCATCAAACCACAAGGTGTGATATGTTGGGGGAGTAGGGACCGCCTCTCTCGTGAGTGAGCGTGTTCGAACACTCGCTTGCCTTCCTATTGGTTGTCATTACCTGAGTGTAAAGCTCTTCTGCTAAAGCCCGTGTCTTCTCGGTTTAGGCCTATAGTTCTTATGCACCGCATATGAAAAGTCACAGGAGTTAATACTATGTCATTCTCAAGATACACATGTTTCATATGTCATCAGTTCATGCTTGGGGTTATGGATCTCTTCCCTTTTGGCACATCATCTTGTGCAAAGAAAATCTCACTTTTAATAAAAGCTCATAATATGTTACTCATACCCCAAAAATGTGGTTGACTCGTCCTATACTTGTATTTATGACAAAAGCGTAAATGAGAGAGGGAAAAAAAAAACACTTCAAAAATCCCACCTCAAACTTGCTTTCTATTTCCTCATAGCGGATGACGTCATGTTTTTGTGTGAGACGTCTCATTGGCTGAGCTGCCCAATCAGCTGTTTGCTTGTCAGTAATACTTTTATTGACCAGTATATGCCCAGACCATTCTGTTGTTGTGATATGGCCATACCATTCAAACACAGAAAAGCTGTTTTAAAACAGATTGAATAACATTTTTTTTAAGGAGAACTATTTCACTCATATTGTAATTTATTATATATAATATTTCTGGAAACATTATTTATTTAAAAGTCTCCTAAACACAATTGCAGAAAATTAGACTTTCCTGATTTTGTACTTCTTGGAATAGCTGTAGTCTACATCTCTGGAAATAGTTTGCCAATTGAGTGTAATCAAATGTTGACTAATCTAATGCCCACACGCAACTCCTACATAGCACTTCACTTCACACTATGAGCTAGTTAGGTAAGTGAGTTACTGTCCTTGAACAGTGTGCACCTGGGTCATCCTTGAATCCAGGGCCGGCTCTAGCGTTTTGGGGTCCCTAAGCAATATTTGGATGGGCCCCTCCACCTTGCGGCAACCCCCCCCCACCCCCTTAACAGGAGAGAGAAAAAACAACATTTTAAAGTTCATTTCCACCAATTCTACACATTTTAACATGGGGTGCAGAGAAAATGTTTCCATTTTAAAGCAAGTTTTATGCAATTCTACACATTTTGCCATTGGGCAGAGAGAAAATGTGGCAATTTTATAACAAATTTCATGAAATTCTATAAATTCTGCCTCGGGTCAGAGAAAAGAAATGTGCAGTTTTACAAGTATTTTCTTGTAATTCAATCCATTTTGCCATGACTTATGCCATGTTAATATGATATCTAAGTAAGAAAGACTAACAAAATCAATAGCGTCCCCCTTGAGGTCAGGGCCCTGGGCATGTGCCTAGCGTGCCCCGATCGTTATGCAGCCATGGTCATTGTTTGATGGCATGGCGAATTGGGCGACTTTTCAGTGACTGAATGATGCACAACCACATTTCTAAATTGTACCTGGTGTAATTCTACTATTCTTACTCTCAATAGTAAGTTGATTTTTAAGAACAATGAAAAAGGATATATATTGCGTGGCCCAAAGCAGATGTTATGTTGCTTTGGCCTGGAAGCTGCTTGAATTATTCTGATGGTTTCTAAGTTCTGGACAACTCACAACTGTGGTGAAACTGCAGTAGGAGTAGCCTACAAAAAGGAAGGGTATAGGTGTACAAGTTGAATCTTATCTGAGACTGAGACTCAACCATGTGACGTTGATGCAGTAAGATCTTCTTCGTGGCTATGCAGAAGATAATAAGGCCCAGTACTGTACTGCAGATAGTAGGCAGTGCACTGGAAGGAGAAAGGGAACAAGGTGTTCTAGTTCTGTCCTATCTCTCACAGCTCAACTTATTTATAACTTAAAGAGCTTACATAACTTTCAGAACTATACTATACAATGCCTTCGGACAGTATTCAGACCCCTTGACATTTTCCACATTTTGTTACTTTACAGCCTTATTATAAAATTGATAAAATAGTTGTTTTCCTCATCAATCTACACACAATACCCTATAATGACAAAGCAAAAACGGGTTTTTAAAAACTGAAATATGACATTTACATAAGTATTCAGACCCTTCACTTGTTGAAGCACCTTTGGTAGCGATTACAGCCTTGAGTCTTCTTGGGTATGAGGCTACAAGCTTGGCACACCTGTATTTGGTAAGTTTCTCCCATTCTTGTCTCTACAGATTTTCTCAAGCTCTGTCAGGTCTGATGGGGAGTGTCGCTGCATAGGTCTCTCCAGAGATGTTAGATCGTTTTCAAGTCCAGGCTCTAGCTGGGCCACTCAAGGACATTCAGAGACTTGTCCCGAAGTCACCCCTGCGTTGTCTTGGCTGTGTGTTTAGGGTCGTTATCCTGTTGGAAGGTGAACCTTCGCCCCCATTCTGAGGTCCAAAGCGTTCTGGAGCAGGTTTTCATCAAGGATCACTCTGTACTTTGCTCCGTTCATCTTTCCATTAATCCTGACTAGTCTCCCAATCCCTGCCCGCTGAAAAACATCCCCACAGCATGATGGTGCCACCACCATGCTTCACCGTAGAGATGGTGCCAGGTTTCCTCCAGATGTGACGCTTGGCATTCAGGCCAAAGAGTTCAATCTTGGTTTCATCAGACCAGAGAATCTTGTTTCTCATGGTCTGAGAGTCCTTTAAGTGCCTTTTGGCAAACTCAAAGCGGGCTGTCATGTGCCTTTTACTGAGGAGTGGCTTCTGTCTGGCCACTCTACCATAAAGGCCTGATTGGTGGAGTGCTGCAGAGTGCCTTATTCTGGAAGGATGAGGAACTCTGGATCTCTGTCAGAGTGCCCATCAGGTTCTTGGTCATCTCGCTGACCAAGGCTCTTCCCCCCCGATTGCTCAGTTTGGCAGGGCAGCCAGCTCTAGGAAGAGTCTTGGTGGTTCTAAACTTCTTCCATTTAAGAATGATGGAGGAAATTATGTTCTTGGGGTCCTTCAATGCTGCAGACATTTTTTGGTACCCTTCCCCAGACCTGTGCCTCAATACAATCCTGTCTCAGAGCTCTACATACAATTTCTTCAACCTCATGGCTTGGTTTTTGCTTTGACATACACTGTCAACTGTGGGACCTTACATAGACAGGTATGTGCCTTTCCAAATCATATCCAATCCATTTAATATACCATAGGTGGACTCCAATCAAGTTGTAGAAACATCTCAAGGATGATCAATGGAAACAGGATGAACCTGAGCTCAATTTCGAGTTTCATGGCAAAGGGTCTGAATAATTATGCAAATACGTTATTTCAGTTTTTTTTTTATACATTTCCTAACATTTCTAGAAACCTGTTTTAGTTGAGGATATTTTTTGTTATTTAATCCATGTCAAAATAACGCTGTAACGAAACAAATTGTGGAAAAGGGGAAGGGGTCTGAATGCTTTCTGAATGCACTGTACTTCTTCTCATGCAGCCGTGCCATGTCTCACCCACAGTCACACCCATGCTGCGGATAAAACGTATAGATACAGTGACCACAGCTCAATGCTTAAAGGTCCAATGCAGTTTTTTTTATTTTTTTTATCTCGATATCAAATTATTTCTGGATAACACTTAAGTACCTTCCTGTGATTGGTTTAAATTAAAATGGTAAAAAGGTAAACTAAAATAACTTATTCGGACAGTGGAATTTCTCAAGCAAGAATTTTGGTGGGAGTGGTCTCAGTGGGGAGGGGAAAACTGAAAACTAGCTGTTATTGGCAGAGAGGTTTGGAACTGTCTTTCTTATTGGTCTGTTAACCAATTTACCACCTGGTGACCTCACCAGGCCAGACAAAACTCCATCCCACCAAAACAAGCTGAAATGTCAGGCGTCCTTTTCAGACTGCTCTTACACACTAAAAGGGCATTATCATAATTTTCCAAATTTAACAGTACTTTTCCAACCTCATTGTGTATAAATGTAAATAAATCACAGGCAAATCACGTTTTTTTGACTGCACTGGGCCTTGAACTAGACTATGCTGTACTATACAATTCTATACTATAACATTGTAGCCTGTTTGTTCAGTACTCCTGTCTGTCTGTCTGTCTGTCTGTCTGTCTGTCTGTCTGTCTGTCTGTCTGTCTGTCTGTCTGTCTGTCTGTCTGTCTGCCTGTCTGTCTGTCTGCCTGCCTGTCTGCCGGTCTGTCTGTCTGCCTGTCTGTCTGTCTGCCCTCCAGCAGTATTTTTCTTCTTCTCTTTTGGTCATTTGCATCATGTAAATAATCAGTGGCATAAGAGATATTTACCTCCCTCTCACATGCCTGAGTGATATGCCACACGATTACCATGTTCAGAGAGAGTCTCCTGCACTGTCTGGATGTCTGTAAAGGTCAGGTTGTCTTTGTACTTTTATGGGAATCCTTTCTGATTTATTTAGATGCCTTAAATCTCCACAGTTCATTTTGGGATATACACTGTTCATACAAAAGTATATGGACACCCCTTCAAGTTAGTGGATTCTGCTATTTCAGCCATACCATTTGCTGACAGGTGTATGACATCGAGCACACAGCCATGCAATCTCCATAGACAAACATTGGCTGTAGAATGACCTTAATGAAGAGCTCAGTGACTTCAACGTGGCACCTTTCCAACAAGTCGGTTCGTCAAATCTCTACCCTGCTTGAGCTGCCCCGGTCAACTGTAAGTGCTATTATTGTGAAGTGGAAACATCTAGAAGCAACAACGGCTCAGCCACGAAGTGGTAGGCCACACAAGCTCACAGAACAGGACCGTGTGGCCGTGTGTAGGCCGTGTGCTGAAGCGCGTAGTGCGTGAAAATCGTCTGTCCTCGGTTGCAACATTCACTACTGAGTTCCAAACTGCCTCTGGAAGCAACTTCATCACAATAACTGTTAATTGGGAGCTTCATGAAATGGGTTTCCATGGCTGAGCAGCCGCACACAAGCCTAAGATCCCCATGCGCAATGCTAAGCATCGGCTGGAGTGACGTAAAGCTTGCCGACATTGGACAATGGCCTGGGGATGTTTTTCATTGTTCAGGCTCCTTAGTTCCAGTAAAGGGTAATCTTAATGCCACAGCATACACTAGACGATTATGTGTTTCCAACTTCGAGGCAACAGTTTGGGGAAGGCCCTTTCCTGTTTCAGCATGACAATACCCCTGTGCACAAAGCGAGGTCCATACAGAAATGGTTTGTCGAGATTGGTGTGGAAGAACTTGACTGGCCTGCACAGAGCCCTGACCTAAACCCCATATAACACCTTTGGGATGAATTGGAACGCCGACTGCGAGCCAGGACTAATCGCCCAACATCAGTACCCTACTTGACTAATATTCTTGTGGCTGAATGGAAACAAATCCCCTGGAGAAATGTTCCAACATCTAGTGGAAGGCCTTCCCAGAAGAGTGGAGGCTGTTATAGCAGCAAATGGGGGACCAACTCCATATTAATGCCCATGATTTTGTAATGAGATGTTCAACAAGCAGGTGTCCACATACTTTTGGTCAGGTAGTGTATGTTTCTGTGCTTATAATTGTTGTATTTGTATTTATTATTATAAATCCCCATTAGCTGCTGCCAAGGCAGCTACTCTTCCTGGGGTCCAGCTAAAATGAAGGCAGTAATATATATTGTAATACTATTTTTAAACATTAAAATACATTTTACAACAGATTTCACAATACATTGTGTTTCCTCTATCCACTACTCTACTACAACACTATCCAGGTGTACGTATGTGTATAGTGTGTATGTTATGTGTGTTTGTACCTGTGTGTGTCTCTTCACAGTCCTCACTGTTCCATAAGGTGTATTTCTATCTGTTTTTTAAAATCTGATTATACTGCTTGCGTCAGTTACCTGATGTGGAATAGAGTTCCATGTAGTCATGGCTCTATGTAGTACTGTGGAATAGAGTTCCATGTAGTCATGGCTCTATGTAGTACTGTGGAATAGAGTTCCATGTAGTCATGGCTCTATGTAGTACTGTGGAATAGAGTTCCATGTAGTCATGGCTCTATGTAGTACTGTGGAATAGAGTTCCATGTAGTCATGGCTCTATGTAGTACTGTGGAATAGAGTTCCATGTAGTCATGGCTCTATGTAGTACTGTGCACCTCCCATAGTCTGTTCTGGACTTGGGGACTGTGAAGAGACCTTTGGTGGCATGTCTTGTGGGGTATGCATGGATGTCTGAGCTGTGTGCTAGTCGTTTAGACAGACAGCTCGGTGCATTCAGCCTGTCAATACTTCTTACAAAAACAAGTAGTGATGAAGTCAATCTCTACTCTACTTTGAGCCATGAGAGATTGACATGCATATGATTAATGTTAGCTCTCTGTGTACATTTAAGGGCCAGCCATGCTGCCCTGTTCTGGGCCAGTTGTACTTTTCCGAGGTCCCTCTTTGTGTCACTTGACCACACGACTGAACAGTAGTCGTGGTGCGACAAAACTAGGGCCTGTAGGACCTGGCTTGTTGATATTGTTGTTAAAAGGCAGAGTCATACTTTATTATGGACAGACTTCTCCCCATCTTAGCCACTGTTGCATCAATATGTTTTGACCATAACAGTTTACGATCCAGGTTTACTCCAAGCAGTTTAGTCTCCTCAACTTGCTCAATTTCCACATTATTCATCACAAGATTTAGCTGAGGTCAAGGGTTTAGTGAATGATTTGTCCCAAATACAATGCTTTTAGTTTTTGAAATATTTAGGACTTATTTATTTATTGCCACCCATTCTGAAACTGACTACAGACCTTTTTTAAGCGTTGCAGGGATTTTACTTGCTGTGGTAGTTGACGTGTATAGTATTGAGTCATCCACATACATAGACACACTGGATTTACCCAGAGCCAGGTCATTAGTAAAGATTGAAGAAAGTAAGGGGCCTAGACGGCTGCCCTGGGTAATGCCTGATTCTACCTGGATTATGTTGTACTTGGTGTTCAATGATGGAGTTTGCTTTTTTTGCCCAAAATGTTATTTAAGGTGCTCCCAAACTTTTTACTGTCATTCTTTTGTCATTTATCTTTGTTTCATAATGTAATTTCTTCTTCTTTTTGTTCTGTTTAGTCACATGATTTCTCAATTTGCAGTAGGTTTGCCAATTGGTTATGTAGCCAGACTTACAGTTGAAGTCAGAAGTTTACATACACCTTATCCAAATACATTTAAACTCAGTATTTTACAATTACTGACATTAAATTATAGTAAAAATTCCCTGTCTTAGGTCAGTTAGGATCACCACTTTATTTTAAGAATGTGAAATGTCAGAATAATAGCCGAGATAAATAATTATTTCAGCTTTCATTTCTTTCATCACATTCCCAGTGGGTCAGAAGTTTGCATACACTCAATTAGTATTTGGTAGCATTGCTTTTAAATTGTTTAACTTGGGTCAAACGTTTCGGGTAGCATTCCACAAGCTTCCCACAATAAGTTGGGTGAATTTTAGCCCATTCCTCCTGACAGAGTTGCTTCACGGTTGGGATGGTGTTCTTCGGCTTGCAAGCGTCCCCGTTTTCCTCCAAACATAACAATGGTCATTATGGCCAAACAGTTCTATTTTTGTTTCATCAGACCAGAGGACATTTCTCCAAAAAGTATGATTTTTGCCCCCATGTGCAGTTGCAAACTGTAGTTTGGCTTTTTTATGGCGGTTTTGGAGCAGTGGCTTCTTTCTTGCTGAGCGGCCTTTCAGGTTATGTCGATATAGGGCTCGTTTTACTGTGGATTTAGTTACTTTTGTACCTGTTTCCTCCAGCATCTTCACAAGGTCCTTTGCTGTTGTTCTGGGATTGGTTTGCACTTTTCACACCAAAGTACGTTCATCTCTAGGAGACAGAACGTGTCCTTCCTGAGCGGTATGACGGATGCGTGGTCCCATGGTGTGTATACTTGCATACTATTGTTTGTACAGATGAACGTAGTACATTCAGGCATTTGGAAATTGCTCCTAAAGATAAACCAGTCTTGTGGAGGTCTACAATTTGTTTTCTGAGGTGGCTGATTGGTTGATTTCTTTTGGTTTTCCCATGATGTCAAACAAAGAGGCTACTGAATTTGAAGGTAGGACTTGAAATACATCCACAGGTACACCATGACATCATTTTCTGGAAATTTCCAAGCTGTTTAAAGGCACAGTCAACTTAGTGTATGTAACCTTCTGACCCACTGGATTTGTGATACAGTGAATTATAAGTGAAATAATGTGTCTGTAAACAATTGTTGGAAAAATTACTTGTGTCATGCACAAAGTAGATATCCTAACCGACTTGCTAAAACTATAGTTTGTTAACAAGTATTGTGTGGAGTGGTTGAAAAACGAGTTTTAATGACTTCAACCTAAGTGTATGTAAACCTCTGACTTCAACCTAAGTGTATGTAAACCTCTGACTTCAACCTAAGTGTATGTAAACCTCTGACTTCAACCTAAGTGTATGTAAACCTCTGACTTCAACCTAAGTGTATGTAAACCTCTGACTTCAACCTAAGTGTATGTAAACCTCTGACTTCAACCTAAGTGTATGTAAACCTCTGACTTCAACCTAAGTGTATGTAAACCTCTGACTTCAACCTAAGTGTATGTAAACCTCTGACTTCAACCTAAGTGTATGTAAACCTCTGACTTCAACCTAAGTGTATGTAAACCTCTGACTTCAACCTAAGTGTATGTAAACCTCTGACTTCAACCGAAGTGGATGTAAACCTCTGACTTCAACCTAAGTGGATGTAAACCTCTGACTTCAACCTAAGTGTATGTAAACCTCTGACTTCAACCTAAGTGTATGTAAACCTCTGACTTCAACCTAAGTGTATGTAAACCTCTGATTTCAACCTAAGTGTATGTAAACCTCTGACTTCAACCTAAGTGTATGTAAACCTCTGACTTCAACCTAAGTGTATGTAAACCTCTGACTTCAACCTAAGTGTATGTAAACCTCTGACTTCAACCTAAGTGTATGTAAACCTCTGACTTCAACCTAAGTGTATGTAAACCTCTGACTTCAACCTAAGTGTATGTAAACCTCTGACTTCAACCTAAGTGTATGTAAACCTCTGACTTCAACCTAAGTGTATGTAAACCTCTGACTTCAACCGAAGTGGATGTAAACCTCTGACTTCAACCTAAGTGTATGTAAACCTCTGACTTCAACCTAAGTGTATGTAAACCTCTGACTTCAACCTAAGTGTATGTAAACCTCTGACTTCAACCTAAGTGTATGTAAACCTCTAACTTCAACCTAAGTGTATGTAAACCTCTGACTTCAACCTAAGTGTATGTAAACCTCTGACTTCAACCTAAGTGGATGTAAACCTCTGACTTCAACCTAAGTGTATGTAAACCTCTGACTTCAACCTAAGTGTATGTAAACCTCTGACTTCAACCTAAGTGTATGTAAACCTCTGACTTCAACCTAAGTGTATGTAAACCTCTGACTTCAACCTAAGTGTATGTAAACCTCTGACTTCAACCTAAGTGTATGTAAACCTCTGACTTCAACCTAAGTGGATGTAAACCTCCGACTTCAACCTAAGTGGATGTAAACCTCTGACTTCAACCTAAGTGGATGTAAACCTCTGACTTCCATTGTATAAGCCATTCCTTTTTCACTCTCAATCAAAAATCCTTTAAATTCCTAATAAATCCACTGGGATTTAATAGTTTTTACAGTCATTTTCTTAATGCTTATTAGTAACTGGGGTAAACAATTTCATAAATCTGTCAAGTTCAGCGTCTGGTTAGTCCTCATTACACAGCACAGACCAGCAAATATTATTCAGATCATCGACATAGGAATCACTACAAAACCTCTTATTGGACCTGTTGTATACCATGTAAGATCCATTCTTTGAAAAGTTGGTTTTCCTTAGATACAATATAGCTGCCATATATAATTAGGAACTATAAAAATAATTGACTGTAATTTAATAGGATCTTGATGGCCTGAATAGTCACTTCATGGTAACATCAAATATAGTAGATATCCCTTACAGTTTCTTAAAACCTTTAGTCCCTCGGTAATGTTTTCATCGTGAGTGTTTGTCCCTGACAGATCCCCACAGTGCTTCCTGCGAGGACAAACTGCTGTTGCTGCCATTGACTTTGAATTCAAGGAGGCTTGAAGTGAAACTCAATCACAGTCTTCACTCTGCAGCAGCTGTACCTGACAAGCACGCTGAGTAGTCAACACCCACCTCTTAATAGACCCCCCCACCCACCCATAACTCTCCCACTTCCCTGCACGAAGCTCTGGGGAACTGTCTGTGACGCAGTTGTCAATTCACAGAGGAATCTCAGCCTCACAGACCTATGAAGATACATGTTCCATCTAGAAGCAGGGGGGCTAATTTATACAACATCTTAATACCAGCTTATCTATCATTACCAACTGACCCTATATCCCCCCTTTCTCCCTGCCAATAATGGTGTGGTCCAATAGCATCTCATTGATAGCAGCGTGCTCTGATTGAACAAAGATTACATCTTTATTCACAAACAAAGATAAGAAAACTGATTGGAAACACAGAGATTAAAAGATGGAGAGAAAGAGAAAGACAGAGAGAGACAGAGAGAGACCGAGATATCAATCTAGCTGGGTACAAAACAGCTGACACAACATTAACACCACCCAGATGATGATGTCTGTTAAATGACACTCGGGTGTGTGTGTGTGTGTGTGTGTGTGTGTGTGTGTGTGAGGTGATGTCCTAGACAAATTGACAACAGGTGAGCTAGGGGGACGGAGATCATCTCTGTATGGATGAACCATAGCGATGGACAGACAGTTGTATCTCTTCAGATGAACAGCCATTCACACAGGCTAATGGTTTATAAATATCCCCACATTTCTGGATCACGTCACCGGGCTCTAAGCTTCTTTTCTTTTCTTTTTTAAATTGAAATTTTACCTTTATTTAACCAGACAAGTCAGTTAAGAACAAATTCTTATTTTCAATGACGGCCTAGGAACAGTGGGTTAA
The DNA here is from genome assembly GCF_023373465.1 of Oncorhynchus keta. NCBI lineage: Eukaryota > Metazoa > Chordata > Actinopteri > Salmoniformes > Salmonidae > Oncorhynchus > Oncorhynchus keta. Next base: position 8,457,638 of record NC_068431.1, read on the forward strand.
CTGCCTTGTTCAGGGGCAGAACGGCAGATTTGTACCTTGTCAGCTCGGGGATTTGAACCTGCAACCTTCCGGTTACTAGTCCAACGCTCTAACCACTAGTATGGAATGTCACTCTGCCCAGACAAAGCCACTTTTATTTTTCACATTTGCCAAACACAACAGGTGTAGACTTTATGGTGTAATGCTTGCTTACGAGCACTTCCCAACGATGCTGAGGTAAAAAAATATATGTATAAAAATACAAAGCATAAATAAAATACACACGAATACAGGGAGTAGCAGTACCAGATCAATGTGGAGCTATATACAGGGAGTACCAGTACCAGATCAATGTGGAGCTATATACAGGGAGTACCAGTACCAGATCAATGTGGAGCTATATACAGGGAGTACCAGTACCAGATCAATGTGGAGCTATATACAGGGAGTACCAGTACCAGATCAATGTGGAGCTATATACAGGGATAGTACCAGATCAATGTGGGCTATATACAGGAGTACCAGTACCAGATCACTGTGGAGCTATATACAGGAAGTACCAGATCAATGTGGAGCTATATACAGGAGTACCAGTACCAGATCAATGTGGAGCTATATACAGGAAGTACCAGATCAATGTGGAGCTATATACAGGGAGTACCAGTACCAGATCAATGTGGAGCTATATACAGGGAGTACCAGTACCAGATCAATGTGGAGCTATATACAGGGAGTAGCAGATCAATGTGAAGCTATATACAGGAAGTACCAGATCATTGTGGAGCTATATACAGTATAGGGAATACCTGATCAATGTGCAGATATATACAGGGAGTAGCAGTACCAGATCATTGTGGAGCTATAAACAGGGAGTACCAGTACCAGATCAGAAGGTAGAGACAACAATACATCACACAAAGCAGCCACAACTGTCAGTAAGTGTCCATGATCAAGTCTTTGAATGAAGAGATTGAGATAAAACTGTCCAGTTTGAGCGTTTTTTGCAGCTCGTTCCAGGCGCTAGCTGAACTGAAAAGAGGAGCGACCCAGGGATGTGTGTGCTTTGGGGACTTTTAACAGAATGTGACTGGCAGAACGGGTGGAGGATGAGGGCTGCAGTAGATATCTCAGATAGGGGGGAGTGAGGCCTAAGAGGGTTTTATAAATAAGCATCAACCAGTGGGTCTTGCGACAGGTATACAGAGATGACCAGTTTACAGAGGAGTATAGAGTGCAGTGATGTGTCCTATAAGGAGCATTGGTGGCAAATCTGATGGCCAAATGGTAAAGACCATCTAGCCCCGGACCACAAAATCCGGGGAGGGGCCAGCTGAGTATAAGACTGTATCATCTGCATATAAATGAATAAGAGCATCCCACTGCCTGAGCTATGTTGTTGATGTAAATTGAGAAGAGTGTGGGGTGACAGGCCGTGGCTGAGACAGCATATTTTCTGACTATACACTGTACTCTTTGAGAGAGGTAGTTAGCAAACCAGGCCAAAGACCCCTCAGAGACACCAATACTCCTTAGCCGGGCCACAATAATGGAATAGTGTACTGTATAAAAAGCTTTGGCCAAGTCAATGAAAATAGCAGCACAACATTGCTTTGAATCAAGGGCAATGGTGACATCATTGAAGACCTTTAAGGTTGCAGTGACACATTCATGACCTGAGCGGAAACCAGATTGCATACCAGAGAGAATACTATATACTATCAAGAAAGCCAGTCAGTTGATTATTGACAAGTTTTCCCAACACTTTTGATAAACAGGGCAAAATAGAAATAGGCTTATAACAGTTAGGATCAGCTTGATCTCTCCCTTTAAGTAAGGATGAACCGTGGCTGCTTTCCAAGCAATGGGAACCTCCCCAGAAAGGAGAGACAGGCTTGGCGATGATAGGGGAAGCAACCTTAAAGAAGAAGGGGTCTAAACCATCTGACCCAGATGGTTCTTTGGGGTCAAGTTTCAGGAGCTCCTTTAGCATCGACTGCCTGCAGGGAGGCATTTTGTAGTGGGACAGGGGGAAAAGAGGGAGAAGCATCAGGGTTGGGAGATGAAGAAATGTTGGACGGGCAATGAGGCATGACTGAGTCAAATAGGAATCCTGACTTGATTAAGTGGTGATTAAAGAGTTCAGCCATGTGCTTCTTGTCAGTAACAACCACATCAGCAACTTTAAGGGACATGGTCAGATGTGAGGAGGAGTGTTTATTCTCCAGGTCCAGAACTTTCCAGAACTTCTTGGGGTTATACCCACAGAGAGAGAGAACTGCTCCTTAATGTAACTAATTTTGGCTTTCCGGATAGCCTGAGTGCACTTATTTCTCATTTGCCTGAACAAGAGCCAGTCAGCCTGAGTATGCGTGTGCCGAGCCTTTCGCCAAATGCAATTCTTGAGGTGGAGTAACTCTGCAAGATTACGGTCGAACCAGGGGCTGAACCTGTTTTTAATTCTCATTTTCTTTTTGGGACGTGTTTGTTAACAATACCACTGAAAATATCAAAAAAGAAGGTCCATGTGTCTTCAACAGAGGGGATCAAGCTGATTCTATACCATTTTACAGAGGCCAGTTCATGAAGGAAGGCTTGATCATTAAAGTTTTTTAGCAAGCGTCTATGACCTATCAGGATTATTTGTGAGGATAACATCAAGAAGAGTAGCCTTTTGTGGTTGTTTGGAGTCAACCTGTACCTTGTGGGATTGGTGATTAAAGAGTTCAGCCATGTGCAATCTGAGAAAGATTTAGGGAGTCCCATGTCCCAGTTTAGGTCACCTATCAGGACAAATTCAGACTTAGTTTAAGGGGCCAGGATAGAGTTTAGGGCAGGTAGGGTACAGGCCGGTGTTGATGGAGGACGAGAGCACCTAGCAACAGTCAACAAATATCTATTTGAAAGTTTAATACTTAAAACCAGCTAATCAAATGGTTTGGGGACATACTTGGTGGAGACAACCGAACACTGAAGGGGATCCTTGGTGAAGATTGCCACTCCGCCAACTTTGGAAGATCTGTCTTGCTGAAAAAGGTTATAACCAGAAAGGTTAACATCAGTATTCAAAACACTCTTCCTGAACCACGTCTCAGTAATGACCAACAGTAAACAGTAATGACCAACACTACACTCTTCTAAGTGATCAGAATAGATACTAATAAGAGTAAGATTAAAGAACAGAATAGCAGCAGCATATGATGAGTGTGTGTGTGTGTGTGTGTGTGTGTGTGTGTGTGTGTGTGTGTGTGTGTGTGTGTGTGTGTGTGTGTGTGTGTGTGTGTGTGTGTGTGTGTGTGTGTGTGTGTGTGTGTGTGTGTGTGTGTGTGTGTGTGTGTGTGTGTGTGTGTGTGCATGCATTGTATGTGTATTGGTTTTGTGTGAGTTTCAGTGCAGTGTGTGTGTGTGAGTGAGTGAGTGAGTGAGTGAGTGAGTGAGTGAGTGAGTGAGTGAGTGAGTGAGTGAGTGAGTGAGTGAGTGAGTGAGTGAGTGAGTGAGTGAGTGAGTGTGAGTGTGTATAGTGTGTGTATCTATAGTCTTGTAAGTGTGCATAGAGTCAGTGCTCGTGTCAATGCAGATAGTCTGTGTAACAATTTAATGAACTATTTAGCAGTCTTATGGCTAATTAGCAGTCTTATGGCTATTTAGCAATCTTATGGCTATTTTTTATTTTTTATATTTTTTATTTCACCTTTATTTAACCAGGTAGGCTAGTTGAGAACAAGTTCTCATTTGCAACTGCGACCTGGCCAAGATAAAGCATAGCAGTGTGAACAGACAACACAGAGTTACACATGGAGTAAACAATTAACAAGTCAATAACACAGTAGAAAAAAAGGGGAGTCTATATACAATGTGTGCAAAAGGCATGAGGAGGTAGGCGAATAATTACAATACTGCAGATTAACACTGGAGTGATAAATGATCAGATGATCATGTACAGGTAGAGATATTGGTGTGCAAAAGAGCAGAAAAGTAAATAAATAAAAACTATGGGGATGAGGTAGGTGAAAATGGGTGGGCTATTTACCTATAGACTATGTACAGCTGCAGCGATCGGTTAGCTGCTCGGATAGCTGATGTTTGAAGTTGGTGAGGGAGATAGAAGTCTCCAACTTCAGCGGTTTTTGCAATTCGTTCCAGTCACAGGCAGCAGAGTACTGGAACAAAAGGCGGCCAAATGAGGTGTTGGCTTTAGGGATGATCAGTGAGATGCGCGTGCTATGGGTGGGTGTTGCCATCGTGACCAGTGAACTGAGATAAGGCGGAGCTTTACCTAGCATGGACTTGTAGATGACCTGGAGCCAGTGGGTCTGGCGACGAATATGTAGCTAGGGCCAGCCGACTAGAGCATACAAGTCGCAGTGGTGGGTAGTATAAGGTGCTTTAGTGACAAAACGGATGGCACTGTGATAAACTGCATCCAGTTTGCTGAGTAGAGTGTTGGAAGTCGCTCTGGATAAGAGCGTCTGCTAAATGACTTAAATGTAAATGTAATGTAAATGGAAGCGATTTTCTAGATGACATCGCCGAAGTCGAGGATCGGTAGGATAGTCAGTTTTACTAGGGTAAGCTTGGCAGCGTGAGTGAAGGAGGCTTTGTTGCGGAATAGAAAGCCGACTCTTGATTTGATTTTCGATTGGAGATGTTTGATATGGGTCTGGAAGGAGAGTTTGCAGTCTAGCCAGACACCTAGGTACTTATAGGTGTCCACATATTCAAGGTCGGAACCATCCAGCGTGGTGATGCTAGTCGGGCATGTGGGTGCAGGCAGCGATCGGTTGAAAAGCATGCATTTGGTTTTACTAGCGTTTAAGAGCAGTTGGAGGCCACGGAAGGAGTGTTGTATGGCATTGAAGCTCGTTTGGAGGTTAGATAGCACAGTGTCCAATGACGGGCCGAAAGTATATAGAATGGTGTCGTCTGCGTAGAGGTGGATCAGGGAATCGCCCGCAGCAAGACCAACATCATTGATATATACAGAGAAAAGAGTCGGCCCGAGAATTGAACCCTGTGGCACCCCCATAGAGACTGCCAGAGGACCGGACAGCATGCCCTCCGATTTGACACACTGAACTCTGTCTGCAAAGTAATTGGTGAACCAGGCAAGGCAGTCATCCGAAAAACCGAGGCTACTGAGTCTGCCGATAATAATCTGGTGATTGACAGAGTCGAAAGCCTTGGCAAGGTCGATGAAGACGGCTGCACAGTACTGTCTTTTATCGATGGCGGTTATGATGTCGTTTGAGTGTGGCTGAGGTGCACCCGTGACCGGCTCGGAAACCAGATTGCATAGCGGAGAAGGTACGGTGGGATTCGAGATGGTCCGTGACCTGTTTGTTGACTTGGCTTTCAAAGACCTTAGATAGGCAGGGCAGAATGGATATAGGTCTGTAACAGTTTGGGTCCAGGGTGTCTCCCTCTTTGAAGAGGGGGATGACTGCAGCAACTTTACGATCCTTGGGGATCTCAGATGATATGAAAGAGAGGTTGAACAGGCTGGTAATAGGGGTTGCGACAATGGCGGCGGATAGTTTCAGAAATAGAGGGTCCAGATTGTCAAGCACAGCTGATTTATACGGGTCCAGGTTTTGCAGCTCTTTCAGAACATCTGTTATCTGGATTTGGGTAAAGGAGAACCTGGAGAGGCTTGGGCGAGGAGCTGCGGGGGGGCCGGAGCTGTTGGCCGAGGTAGGAGTAGCCAGGCGGAAGGCATGGCCAGCCGTTGAGAAATGCTTGTTGAAGTTTTCGATAATCATGGATTTGTCGGTGGTGACCGTGTTCCCTAGCCTCAGTGCATTGGGCAGCTGGGAGGAGGTGCTCTTGTTCTCCATGGACTTCACAGTGTCCCAGAACTTTTTGGAGTTGGAGCTACAGGATGCAAACTTCTGCCTGAAGAAGCTGGCCTTAGCTTTCCTGACTGACTGCGTGTATTGGTTCCGTGTATTGGCTATTTAGCAGTCTTATGGCTACTTAGCAGTCTTATGGCTACTTAGCAGTCTTATGGCTAATTAGCAGTCTTATGGCTATTTAGCAGTCTTATGGCTATTTAGCAGTCTTATGGCTACTTAGCAGTCGTATGGCTATTTAGCAGTCTTATGGCAATTTAGCAGTCTTATGGCTACTTAGCAGTCTTATGGCTACTTAGCAGTCTTATGGCAATTTAGCAGTCTTATGGCAATTTAGCAGTCTTATGGCTATTTAGCAGTCTTATGGCTATTTAGCAGTCTTATGGCTATTTAGCAGTCTTATGGCAATTTAGCAGTCTTATGGCTATTTAGCAGTCTTATGGCTATTTAGCAGTCTTATGGCTATTTAGCAGTCTTATGGCTACTTAGCAGTCTTATGGCTACTTAGCAGTCTTATGGCAATTTAGCAGTCTTATGGCAATTTAGCAGTCTTATGGCTATTTAACAGTCTTATGGCAATTTAGCAGTCTTATGGCTATTTAGCAGTCTTATGGCTACTTAGCAGTCTTATGGCTTGGCGGTAAAAGCTGTCTCGGAGCCTGTTCATCCAAGATCCGATGCTCTAGTACCGTTTTCCGGGACGGTAGCAGAGTGAACAGTCTATGGTTTGGGTGACTGGAAATGCTTCAGGCCTTCCTCTGTCACCGCTTGGTACAGGGGTCCGAGATGGCAGGGAGCTCAGTCACGTACTGGGCTGTCCCCACCTCTCTCTCTCTCTCTCTCTCTCTCTCTCTCTCTCTCTCTCTCTCTCTCTCTCTCTCTCTCTCGAACTTTGCAGTCGAGTGCGGTGCATTTGTCATACCAAGCGGTGATGCAGCCAGTCAAGATGCTCTCGATGGTGCAGCTGTAGAACTTTTTTGAGAAACCGAGTGCCCATGCCAAATCTTTTCAACCTATTGAGGGGGAAGATGGGTTTTCATGCCCTCTTCACGACTGTGCGTGTATGTGTGGACCATGTTAGGTCCTTAGTGATGTGGACACCAAGGAACTTCAAGTTCACGATTCGCTCCACTACAGCCCCATTCGACGTGGATGGGAGAGTGATCTCCCCTCTTTCTACTGTAGCCCACGATCAAGATCCTTATGCTATCTGAAGTCGAAGGAGAGGTTGTTGACCTGGCAACGCCAAGTCTCTGACCTCCTCCCAGTAGGCTGTCTAATCGCTGTCTGTGATCAGGCCTACCATTTTTGTGTCGTCAGCAAACTTGATGATGGTGTTGAAATCATGGCCATGCAGTCATGGGTGAACAGGATTACAGGAGGGGACTAAGCACGCACCCCTGGGGAGCTCCCGTGTTGAGGCTCAGTATGGTAGAGGTGTTGTTGCCTACCCTCACCACCTGGGGCCGACCTGTCAGGAAGTCCAGGATCCAGTTGCAGAGGGAGGTGTTCAGTCCCAGGGTCCTTAGCTTGGTGATGAGCTTGGAGGGGACTATGGTGTTGAACGCTGAGCTATCGTCTATGAACAGTATTCTCACATAATTATTTCCCTTCTTGTCCAGGTGGGAGAGGGTAGTGTTAAGTGCAATTGAGGATCTGGGGATCTGTTGGGGCAGTATGCAAATTGAAGTGTGTGTCTTGACCAGCCTTTCAAAGCACTTCATAATTACAGATTGGAGTGCTACAGGATGATAGTCATTCAGACAGGTTACTGTTCTTGGGAACAGGGAAAATTGTGGTCAGCTTCAAACATGTTGGGATTACCGACTGGGACAATTAGAGATTGAAAATGTCCGTGAAGACACTTGCCAGCTGGTCTGTGCATACTCTGAGAACGTGCCCTGGTATTCTGTCTGGCCTGGCAGCCTTGGGAGTGTTAACATGTTTTAAACATTTTACTCACATTGGTCTTTGAGAGCGAGACCACAGAGTCATACAGAACAACAGGTGCTTTCATGCAGGATTTGGTGTTGTTTTCGTCGAAGCGAGCATAATAGGCATTTAGCTCTTTTGGAGTTCTGCGTCGCTGGGCATCTCATGGCTCGGTTTCCCTTTGTAATCCGTTATTGTCTGCAAGCTCTGCCACATCCGACGAGCGTCGGAGGCGGTGTAATAGGATTCCACTCTCTGTCAATATTGTCCTTTAGCATGGTTCATGTCTTGTCGGAGGTCGTAGCAGACTTTTCTTGTATGCGTCCATTTCCGTGATCCGTTTTTTGTAAACGGTAGCTCTAGACTTTAGCCCAGCACAGATATTGCCTGAAATCAATGTAATTTTGGTTTGGATATGTTTGTATAGTCACTATGGGGACGACATTGTCTGTTCACTTCTTGATTAACCACTTATTGATGAATGCTATCGGATGAATCCTGAAACATATAGCCGTTTGTCCTAGCAAAACAGTCTTGTAGCCTTGTGTCTAATTCCTTGGACCACTTCCTGTTTGAGCTTTTGTTTGTAAACAGGAAGCAAGAAGATAGAGTCACGGTATGATTTGCTGAAGAAAGTGCCTAAGGCGGGCCTTGTATGTGTTTCTGTGGGTAAACTAAAAGTGGTCTCTGAATTGTAGCGCTCCTAGTGTCACAGGAGTCGTGTTTGTAAAAGTGAGGTAGAACGGTTTTAAGTCTCCCACCGTTAAAGACTCTGCCCACCAAAAATGCTGCCTGCGGGTGTACCTTGTCATTTTTTTTTATGTGTATGTAATTTTACCCCATTTTTCTTTCTCCCCAATCTCATGATATCCAATAGATATTTACGACCCTGTCTCATCTCTACAACTCCCCAACGGGCTCAGGGGAGGCGGAGGTCAAGACCCACGAAATATGTCCCGCCAAGCCGCGCTGCTTCTTAAAGATGCAGAAATCCCTCCGCCATTTCCTGCTTGCTAAAATTATAATCGGTTATGTGACAAAATCATTGTACCATCTAAAGCGCTGTGATGTATTTTCAGCTGTTTGAAGCTGGTGTATAAAACCCAAAAGTAAAAGTAAAAGTGTATAAAACCCAAAATGCAAAAACTAAACTTAAAAACAAGAATCATAGAAATAGCACACATAGAACAAGCAAAAAAAGAAATGTCCTCTTCACTGTCAACTGCGTTTATTTTCAGCGAACTTAACATGTGTAAATATTTATATGAACATAAGATTCAATAACTGAGACATAAACTGAACACGTTCCACAGACATGTGACTAACAGAAATGGAATAATACGTCCCTGAACAAAGGGGGGTAAAATGAAAAGTAACAGTCACTATCTGGTGTGGCCACCAGCTGCATTAAGTACTGCAGTACATCTCCTCATAGACTGCACCAGATTTGTCAGTTCTTGCTGTGAGATGTTACCCCACTCTTCCGCCAAGGTGGTTTCTTATTTGTTTATGGCCCCATACATTTCTTTGACTGCCATGATAATTATGGATGAGAACTCTGTTGGTAGATAAACATGTCTGGAGCTTAACATGAGGGGTTCTATATCAGGTGAGCAAAAGCTTGAGAATATACCTTCACACTGGAAGCAGCGTATCAGTTGTTGTTTATGAAGAGGAACACCCCTCTCCCTTTGGACTTTCCCTTTGGACTTTCCCGAGGCTGCTGTCGTCCAATCGTGTTGCTCCATGGAGAAATCACTGAGTTCTATGTTCATAGATTGAGCCAATAGTAGATGAAAAAAACATGAGCTGGCGCACACCCAGACAAATGTGTTTGTGTGGAGGTGCTGACTAACAGTGAATAAACTATAAACTATCAAAATAAAGTCACACTCTCCATGTATAAACTCCCAGCAATTTAAAGGGTATTTACCCATTGAGCCAGCCAAGTTTCTGCAAGGTATACTAAACGCAACGTGCAACAATTTCATTGATTTTACTGAGTTACAGTTCATATGAGGAAATCCGCAATTGAAATCAATTGATTAGGCCCTAATCCATGGATTTCACATGAATGGGAATACAGATATGCATCTGTTCGTCACAGAGACCTTAAAAAAAATGGGCCTCACAATGGGCCTAAGGACTCGTTACGATATTTTTGTGCATTCAAATTGCCATTGATAAAATGCAATTGTGTGCGTTGTCTATAGCTTATTCCTGCCCATACTATAACCCCACCGCCACCATGGGGCACTCTGTTCACAATGTCATTTAGCAGAATCTTTTATCCAATGCGACTCATAAGTTTTTACGCATGCGTGGTCCCAGTAATCAAACCCACTATCCTAATGTTGCTCTAAGGAAGTTTCAGAATGCTTTGTGAAGCCTCAATATAATATTATTTACAAAGCCTTTCGTAAGCGATGCTTATGCCACCCTATATAAAGCACAGATTTTTGTCATATTTGACATAGTGTACTATGACACATTTAACTTGGGGGGTTATGTAACACAGTTATGTCAGATTATTAACCCTTTATAGAGCATGAAATACAGTTATAGATGATTTGTGACACATTTATGTAGTGTTTATGAAGGCTTTATGAAACCCTTATAAGCTGCACATCATTTAAAAGACTACAGAAAGTTCATACTGTTATCACATATGACCGCAAAGCACCTTGGGACATCAGATTGACAGTTACTCACCTCGATATACTCACCTTCAAATCTGACTTGAACTCCGACTCAACTGTTTCCTTGTTCACACCAAACGCTATTCCCTTGGAGCTTCTTTCAGTAGTCTCCTATTAGAGACTTGAAAAACTGCAACATGTATATATATATATATACTGAACAAAAATATAAACGCATCCTGTAAAGTGTTGGTCCCATGTTCCATGAGCTGAAATAACAGATCCCAGAAATGTCCCATACAAAAAGCTTATTTCTCTCAATTTTGAACAAAAGTTTGTTTACATCCCTGTTGGTGAGCTTTTCTCTTTTGCCAAGGTAATCAATCCACCTGACAGGTGTGGCATATCTGACACCTGACAGGTGTGGCATATCAAGAAGCCGATTATACAGCATAATTATTACACAGGTGCACCTTGAGCTGGTATCAATAAAAGGCCACTCTAAAATGTGCAGTTTGTCACATAACACAACGTCACAGATGTCTCAAGTTTGAGGGAGCGTGCAATTGGCATGTTTACTACAGGAATGTCCACCAGAGTTGTTGCCAAATGATTTAATGTTAATTTCTCTGTCATAAGCCACCTCCAACATTGTTTTAGAGAATTTGGCAGTGCATCAACCTGCCTCACAACCGCAGACCACGTGTATGGCATCGTGTGGGTGAGTGGTTTGTTTATGTCAACATTGTGAACAGAGTGCCCCATGGGGTTATAGTATGGGCAGGAATAAGCTACAGACAACGCACACAATTACATTTTATCAATGGCAATTTGAATGCACAAAAATATCGTAACTAGTCCTTGGGCCCATTGTGAGGCCCATTTTTTTTAAGGTCTCTGTGACCAACAGATGCATATCTGTATTCCCATTCATGTGAAATCCATGGATTAGGGCCTAATCAATTGATTTCAATTGCGGATTCCTCATATGAACTGTAACTCAGTAAAATCAATGAAATTGTTGCACGTTGCGTTTAGTATACCTTGCAGAAACTTAGCTGGCTCAATGGGTAAATACCCTTTAAATTGCTGGGAGTTTATACATGGAGAGTGTGACTTTATTTTGATAGTTTATAGTTTATTCACTGTTAGTCAGCACCTCCACACAAACACATTTTTCTGGGTGTGCGCCAGCTCATGTTTTTTCATCTGCTATTGGCTCAATCTATGAACATAGAACTCAGTGATTTCTCCATGGAGCAACACGATCGGACGACAGCAGCCTCAGGAAAGTCCAAAGGGAGAGGGGTGGTCCTCTTCATAAACAACAACCTTCCAGCTAGCTAATTAGCAAAGGACTTAGCTAGCTAGCTAATTAGCAAATGACTTAGCTAGCTAGCTAATTAGCAAATGACTTAGCTAGCTAGCTAATTAGCATAGGACTTAGCTAGCTAGCTAATTAGCAAAGGACTAATTAGCTTGGCTCCACCGAGAAGAAGAAAGAAACTACCCCCTTAAAATATGTGGTCGATGTGTTTTCGCGCTTGTGGAAAAAAATATCCCAATAAGAGTTACAAACACAATCTATTTATTGCCAAGATGTCAGACCGATATGACAGAGGTGCACAAGACAGGTGGGCGAAGGTGTTGTGGGAGATGATTGGCAGGTAGATTAAGCCAATTGAGTCTCGACACTCTGTTGGCTAACGAAGGTCAAGTTTGATGCGATGGCCCACCAGAACTTCTGAGCATTTAGGTGGAAGTGTTTAAAATGGTTAAGGTTAGGTAAGGGTTATGGTTAGGGTTAGGGTTAACGTTTAGGGGACGTCCCAAGAATTTCCGTATATTACTAACCGAAACAAGATTACATTGAATGTGACTAAAATGACTTCACTTCCATCCTTCAGCACAACATGTCACCCTTCATAAAGCACATGTTTATATCATATTCGACACAGTGGGGTTATGTCACATTTGATAACGATGATTAATGCCACATTTATTAACCCTTTAGAAATCATGACATACTGTTATAGTTTCTTTGTAACACATGTAGTGCTCATGAAGGCATTATGAAGGCATTATGAAGGATTTAGAAAGGCATTATGAAGGATTTATGAAGGCATTATGAAGGCATTATGAGGGCATTATGAAGGATTTATAAAGGCATTATGAAGGATTTATGAAGGCATTATGAAGGTATTATGAAGGATTTATGAAGGCATTATGAAGGATTTATAAGCTCAACGTCATTTAAAGCAGGACAAAAAGGGTCAAGATGAACATGAAAAAAAGTCACTAAATAGCAAAGTCGGGTTGGAACTCGTAAGATGCCGGCCTTCTCAGTCGTCGACCTCTTTTCAGAGACTAAAGACCTCTCTTTTTGCTACACATTTTGCTATCTTGAGAAAAAAACAGTTGAGGAATATTATGTGCCTGTTGTTGCCATCTGCCCTGCATCTGTTAAGAATTCTGAAGTAGGTTTTCATCATGTCACTTTTTTCTTGTCAAAGTTTGAGACGTTTATTTGCCCCTAATTACGCCGTTGCAACTGCACAGATTAATCAAGGTGGACAGAAACACAACACACACACACACACACACACACACACACACACACACACACACACACACACACACACACACACACACACACACACACACACACACACACACACACACACACACACACACACACACTCACTCTGCACCAAGCAGCCCCTGTCTGTCTTATTATCTCCCCACAGGCAAATCAGTGGGCACCTACACAGCATCCTGCACCATTCTAATGCACCTCATATTCAATAGAGGTCAGAGATATACTGAACAAAAATAAAAATGCAACATGTAAAGTATTGGTCTGAAATAAAAGACCCCAGAAATGTTCCCATTCGCACAAAAAGCTTATTTCTTTCAAATGTTGTGCACAAATTTGTTTACATCCCTGTTCGTGACCATTTCTCTCCTTTGCCAAGATAATCCATCTGATAGGTGTGGTATATCAAGAAGATGATTATTAAACAGCATGATCATTACTAAGGTGCACCTTGTGCTGGTGACAATAAAATGTGCAGTTATGTCGCCAACTCAATAACACAGATGTCGATTGGCATGCTAACTTGCAGGAATGTCCACCACAGCTGTTGCCAGATCATTTAATGTTAATTTCTCTACCAGAAGCCGCCTCCAACGTCGTTTTAGAGAATTTGGCAGTACATTCAACCGGCCTCACAACCGTAGAGCACTAATACGACGCCAGCCCTGGCCCTCCACATGATGAAACAAGTATTTCTGTCTGTAATGAAGCCATTTGTTGGGGGAAACTAATTCTGACTGGCTAGGCCTTGCTCCCCTGCGGGTGGGCCTGTCTCCCAAGTGGGTGTGCCTATGCCCTCCCAGGCCCACCAATGACTGCGGCGCTGCCCAGTGATGTGAAATCCATAGATTAGGGCCAAATGAAATTATTTCAATTGACTGATTTCCTTATATGAACTGTAACTCAAATCATTGAAATCGTTGCGTTTATATTTTTGTTCAGTAAATAACAGACACACACACAATGAGCCAGAATCAGACAAACTTGGAATGTCAAGGACAAAGATGTGAAGAAATATTGAGACACTTCAGAAAGCATTCCTATTCTAACTGCTGGAGTTAAAGGATCAATCTTAAATGCATGATCTGAGCTGCTAGACCTGCCCATTGATTAGACCAGAGTGAAGTTTCTCTTTAATGTCAGCTATATTTTTTTCAATACTGTATGTATGCTCCACAGAGAGATAACCGGGAAAGAAAATACAGAAATGAAGACAGAGACAGAGAGAGAGAGAGACAGAGAGAGACAGAGAGAGAGAGAGACAGAGAGAGACAGAGAGAGAGAGAGACAGAGAGAGACAGAGAGAGAGAGAGAGAGAGACAGAGAGAGAGACAGAGAGAGACAGAGAGAGACAGACAGAGAGAGAGACATAGAGAGAGAGAGAGAGAGACAGAGAGAGACAGAGACAGAGAGAGAGACAGAGAGAGAGACAGAGAGAGAGACAGAGAGAGACAGAGACAGAGACAGAGAGAGACAGAGAGAGAGATAGAGAGAGACAGAGACAGAGACAGAGAGAGACAGAGAGAGAGATAGAGAGAGACAGAGACAGAGAGAGAGACAGAGAGAGAGACAGAGAGAGACAGAGAGAGACAGAGAGAGACAGAGACAGAGAGAGAGACAGAGAGAGACAGAGACAGAGACAGAGAGAGGGACAGAGAGAGACAGAGAGAGAGAGAGAGACAGAGAGAGACAGAGACAGAGACAGAGAGAGACAGAGAGAGAGAGAGAGAGAGAGAGAGAGACAGAGAGAGACAGAGACAGAGAGAGAGACAGAGAGAGAGACAGAGACAGAGACAGAGACAGAGAGAGGGACAGAGAGAGGGACAGAGACAGAGACAGAGACAGAGAGAGACAGAGAGAGAGACAGAGAGAGACAGAGAGAGACAGAGAGAGAGACAGAGAGAGAGACAGAGAGAGACAGAGACAGAGACAGAGACAGAGACAGAGACAGAGAGAGGGACAGAGAGAGGGACAGAGACAGAGACAGAGAGAGACAGAGAGAGAGACAGAGAGAGACAGAGAGAGACAGAGAGAGAGAGACAGAGAGAGAGAGAGAGAGAGAGAGAGAGAGAGAGAGAGAGAGACAGAGAGACAGAGAGAGAGACAGAGAGAGACAGAGACAGAGACAGAGACAGAGACAGAGAGAGGGACAGAGACAGAGACAGAGAGAGACAGAGAGACAGAGAGAGAGACAGAGACAGAGACAGAGAGAGACAGAGAGAGACAGAGAGAGAGACAGAGAGACAGAGAGAGAGACAGAGACAGAGACAGAGACAGAGACAGAGACAGAGACAGAGAGAGAGAGAGAGAGAGAGACATAGAGAGAGATAGAGAGAGAGAGAGAGAGAGAGAGAGAGAGACAGGGGTATTACTGTCCTCTCTGAGGAGGACCAGACCAGACAGGGGTATTACTGTCCTCCCTGAGGAGGACCAGACCAGACAGGGGTATTACTGTCCTCTCTGAGGAGGACCAGACCAGACAGGGGTATTACTGTCCCGTCTGAGGAGGACCAGACCAGGTGCATTTATTGTCCTCTATGAGGAGGGCCAGCCCAGCGGTATTCCTGAGCCCATGTGTGTTTATCTAAATCTTCACCTTTAAAACTGCCCACAATCCTTCCTCATTGCTCTGTGATGTTCCTCTTTGTTCACGAGCAGAGTTCTACCAGAATACAGGCGCTGGTCGGCCCAAACTCACAAAACAATCAACCTAGCTTTCATGACAAACTTGGGTCAAAATGTAATCATGATTTATGAGTAGGATCCTGAGACACAGGTGCCTAATGTGGACCTCTCACCCCCTCTTGTCTTTTACCCAGTGGCCGTGTCCGAGAGCAACGCAGACCGCAGCGCTTCTCTTCCAGACCAATTACTGCGAGAATGACAAGTTGCCAACGTGACGGGCGACACCAGACCCCAGAGCTGACAGAGCTAAGCTGCTGCCTTCTCAACGCTCTCTCCTCTGCGTGCCCTGTCGCAGTACATATCCACTGCCAAAGTAAAGGGCTTCTTTGGGATATAACATAACACTGTTGACTGTGATAGACTAGCTTCCTGTCCAGGGGATGTACTTGTACATCAAGCTGCCTCACACTATAGAAACAGGAGCTCCATCTAAATCAAATCCATTTCAATTTTATTAGTCACATGCGCCGAATGCAACATTTCACTGTAGACCTTACAGTGAAATGCTTACTTACAAGCCCTTAACCAACAATGCAGTTTAAAAAATCTGAATACGAATAAGAAATAAAAGTAACAATTAGTTAAAGAGCAGCAGTAAAATATCAATAGCGAGACTATATACAGGGTATTACGGTACAGAGTCAGTGTGGAGACTATATACAGGGTATTACGGTACAGAGTCAGTGTGGAGACTATATACAGGGGGTACCGGTACAGAGTCAATGTGGAGACTATATACAGGGTATTACGGTACAGAGTCAGTGTGGAGACTATATACAGGGTATTACGGTACAGAGTTAGTGTGGAGACTATATACAGGGTATTACGGTACAGAGTCAGTGTGGAGACTATATACAGGGTATTACGGTACAGAGTCAATGTGGAGACTATATACAGGGGGTACCGGTACAGAGTCAATGTGGAGACTATATACAGGGTATTACGGTACAGAGTCAGTGTGGAGACTATATACAGGGTATTACGGTACAGAGTCAATGTGGAGGCTATATACAGGGTATTACGGTACAGAGTCAGTGTGGAGACTATATACAGGGTATTACGGTACAGAGTCAGTGTGGAGACTATATACAGGGTATTACGGTACAGAGTCAATGTGGAGACTATATACAGGGTATTACGGTACAGAGTCAGTGTGGAGACTATATACAGGGTATTACGGTACAGAGTCAATGTGGAGGCTATATACAGGGTATTACGGTACAGAGTCAATGTGGAGACTATATACAGGGGGTACCAGTACAGAGTCAATGTGGAGGCTATATACAGGGTATTACGGTACAGAGTCAATGTGGAGACTATATACAGGGTATTACGGTACAGAGTCAATGTGGAGACTATATACAGGGTATTACGGTACAGAGTCAATGTGGAGACTATATACAGGGTATTACGGTACAGAGTCAATGTGGAGGCTATATACAGGGTATTACGGTACAGAGTCAATGTGGAGGCTATATACAGGGTATTACGGTACAGAGTCAGTGTGGAGACTATATACAGGGGGTACCGGTACAGAGTCAATGTGGAGACTATATACAGGGTATTACGGTACAGAGTCAATGTGGAGGCTATATACAGGGGGTACCAGTACAGAGTCAGTGTGGAGACTATATACAGGGGGTACCGGTACAGAGTCAGTGTGGAGGCTATATACAGGGGGTACCGGTACAGAGTCAATGTGGACGCTATATACAGGGGGTACCAGTACAGAGTCAGTGTGGAGGCTATATACAGGGTATTACGGTACAGAGTCAATGTGGAGACTATATACAGGGGGTACCAGTACAGAGTCAATGTGGAGACTATATACAGGGGGTACCGGTACAGAGTCAATGTGGAGGCTATATACAGGGGGGTACCGGTACAGAGTCAATGTGGAGGCTATATACAGGGGGTACCAGTACAGAGTCAATGTGGACACTATATACAGGGGGTACCGGTACAGAGTCAATGTGGAGGCTATATACAGGGGGTACCGGTACAGAGTCCATGTGGAGACTATATACAGGGGGTACCAGTACAGAGTCAATGTGGAGACTATATACAGGGGGTACCAGTACAGAGTCAATGTGGACACTATATACAGGGGGTACCAGTACAGAGTCAATGTGGAGGCTATATACAGGGGGTACCGGTACAGAGTCAATGTGGAGACTATATACAGGGGGTACCGGTACAGAGTCAATGTGGAGACTATATACACAGGGTACCGGTACAGAGTCAGTGTGGAGACTATATACACGGGGTACCGGTACAGAGTCAATGTGGAGACAATATACAGGGGGTACCGGTACAGAGTCAATGTGGAGGCTATATACAGGGGGTACCGGTACAGAGTCAGTGTGGAGACTATATACACGGGGTACCGGTACAGAGTCAATGTGGAGACTATATACAGGGGGTACCGGTACAGAGTCAGTGTGGAGACTATATACAGGGGGTACCGGTACAGAGTCAATGTGGAGACTATATACAGGGGGTACCGGTACAGAGTCAGTGTGGAGACTATATACACGGGGTACCGGTACAGAGTCAATGTGGAGACTATATACAGGGGGTACCGGTACAGAGTCAGTGTGGAGACTATATACACGGGGTACCGGTACAGAGTCAATGTGGAGACTATATACAGGGGGTACCGGTACAGAGTCAGTGTGGAGACTATATACAGGGGGTACCAGTACAGAGTCAATGTGGAGACTATATACAGGGGGTACCAGTACAGAGTCAGTGTGGAGGCTATATACAGGGGGTACCAGTACAGAGTCAATGTGGAGACTATATACAGGGGGTACCAGTACAGAGTCAGTGTGGAGGCTATATACAGGGTGTACCGGTACAGAGTCAGTGTGGAGACTATATACAGGGGGTACCAGTACAGAGTCAGTGTGGAGGCTATATACAGGGTGTACCGGTACAGAGTCAATGTGGAGGCTATATACAGGGGGTACCAGTACAGAGTCAGTGTGGAGACTATATACAGGGGGTACCGGTACAGAGTCAATGTGGAGACTATATACAGGGGGTACCGGTACAGAGTCAGTGTGGAGACTATATACACGGGGTACCGGTACAGAGTCAATGTGGAGACTATATACAGGGGGTACCGGTACAGAGTCAGTGTGGAGACTATATACACGGGGTACCGGTACAGAGTCAATGTGGAGACTATATACAGGGGGTACCGGTACAGAGTCAGTGTGGAGACTATATACAGGGGGTACCAGTACAGAGTCAATGTGGAGACTATATACAGGGGGTACCAGTACAGAGTCAGTGTGGAGGCTATATACAGGGGTACCAGTACAGAGTCAATGTGGAGACTATATACAGGGGGTACCAGTACAGAGTCAGTGTGGAGGCTATATACAGGGTGTACCGGTACAGAGTCAGTGTGGAGACTATAAACAGGGGGTACCAGTACAGAGTCAGTGTGGAGGCTATATACAGGGTGTACCGGTACAGAGTCAATGTGGAGGCTATATACAGGGGGTACCAGTACAGAGTCAGTGTGGAGGCTATATACAGGGGGTACCGGTACAGAGTCAATGTGGAGACTATATACAGGGTGTACCGGTACAGAGTCAATGTGGAGGCTATATACAGGGGGTACCGGTACAGAGTCAATGTGGAGACTATATACAGGGGGTACCGGTACAGAGTCAGTGTGGAGGCTATATACAGGGGTACCAGTACAGAGTCAGTGTGGAGGCTATATACAGGGTGTACCGGTACAGAGTCAGTGTGGAGGCTATATACAGGGAGGTACCGGTACAGAGTCAGTGTGGAGGCTATATACAGGGTGTACCGGTACAGAGTCCATGTGGAGACTATATACAGGGTGTACCGGTACAGAGTCAGTGTGGAGGCTATATACAGGGGGTACCAGTACAGAGTCAGTGTGGAGGCTATATACAGGGTGTACCGGTACAGAGTCCATGTGGAGACTATATACAGGGGGTACCAGTACAGAGTCAGTGTGGAGGCTATATACAGGGTGTACCGGTACAGAGTCAATGTGGAGGCTATATACAGGGGGTACCGGTACAGAGTCAGTGTGGAGGCTATATACAGGGTGTACCGGTACAGAGTCAATGTGGAGGCTATATACAGGGGGTACCGGTACAGAGTCAGTGTGGAGGCTATATACAGGGTGTACCGGTACAGAGTCCATGTGGAGACTATATACAGGGGGTACCAGTACAGAGTCAATGTGGAGGCTATATACAGGGGGTACCGGTACAGAGTCAGTGTGGAGGCTATATACAGGGTGTACCGGTACAGAGTCAATGTGGAGACTATATACAGGGGGTACCGGTACAGAGTCCATGTGGAGACTATATACAGGGGGTACCAGTACAGAGTCAATGTGGAGACTATATACAGGGGGTACCAGTACAGAGTCAATGTGGAGACTATATACAGGGGGTACCGGTACAGAGTCAATGTGGAGACTATATACAGGGGGTACCAGTACAGAGTCAATGTGGAGACTATATACAGGGGGTACCAGTACAGAGTCAATGTGGAGACTATATACAGGGGGTACCAGTACAGAGTCAATGTGGAGACTATATACAGGGGGTACCAGTACAGAGTCAATGTGGAGACTATATACAGGGGGTACCGGTACAGAGTCAATGTGGAGACTATATACAGGGGGTACCAGTACAGAGTCAATGTGGAGGCTATATACAGGGGGGTACCGGTACAGAGTCAATGTGGAGGCTATATACAGGGAGGTACCGGTACAGAGTCAATGTGGAGACTATATACAGGGGGTACCGGTACAGAGTCAGTGTGGAGGCTATATACAGGGTGTACCGGTACAGAGTCAATGTGGAGACTATATACAGGGGGTACCGGTACAGAGTCCATGTGGAGACTATATACAGGGGGTACCAGTACAGAGTCAATGTGGAGACTATATACAGGGGTACCAGTACAGAGTCAATGTGGAGACTATATACAGGGGGTACCGGTACAGAGTCAATGTGGAGACTATATACAGGGGTACCAGTACAGAGTCAATGTGGAGACTATATACAGGGGGTACCAGTACAGAGTCAATGTGGAGACTATATACAGGGGGTACCAGTACAGAGTCAATGTGGAGACTATATACAGGGGGTACCAATACAGAGTCAATGTGGCGACTATATACAGGGGGTACCGGTACAGAGTCAATGTGGAGACTATATACAGGGGGTACCAGTACAGAGTCAATGTGGAGACTATATACAGGGGGGTACTGGTAAAATAATAAATAATAATATATGCCATTTAGCAGACGCTTTTATCCAAAGCCACTTACAGTCATGTGTGCATACATTCAATGTGGAGACTATATACAGGGGGTACCAGTACAGAGTCAATGTGGAGACTATATACAGGGGGTACCAGTACAGAGTCAATGTGGAGACTATATACAGGGGGTACCAGTACAGAGTCAATGTGGAGGCTATATACAGGGGGTACCGGTACAGAGTCAATGTGGAGGCTATATACAGAGGGTACCGGTACAGAGTCAGTGTGGAGGCTATATACAGGGGGTACCGGTACAGAGTCAATGTGGAGGCTATATACAGGGGGTACCGGTACAGAGTCAATGTGGAGGCTATATACAGGGGGTACCGATACAGAGTCAATGTGGAGACTATATACAGGGGGTACCGGTACAGAGTCAGTGTGGAGGCTATATACAGGGGGTACCGGTACAGAGTCAATGTGGAGGCTATATACAGGGGGTACCGGTACAGAGTCAATGTGGAGGCTATATACAGGGGGTACCGATACAGAGTCAATGTGGAGACTATATACAGGAGGTACCGATACAGAGTCAATGTGGAGGCAATATACGGGGGGGTACTGGTACAGTCAATGTGGAGGCTATATACACGGGGTACCGGTACAGTCAATGTGGAGGCTATATACAGGGGGTACCGGTACAGAGTCAATGTTGAGGCTATATACAGGGGGTACCGGTACAGAGTCAATGTGGAGGCTATATACAGGGGGTACCGGTACAGAGTCAATGTGGAGACTATATACAGGGGGTACCGATACAGAGTCAATGTGCGGGGGCACCGGTTAGTCAAGGAAATTGAGGTAATATGTACATGTAGGCAGAGTTATTAAAGTGACTATGCATAGATGATAATAACAGATATAATAACAGATACTAGCAGTGGTGTAAAAGAGAGGGGGGCAATGCAGTCTGGGTAGCCAACTGATTAGATGTTCAGCCTAAAGGATCCGTTCACCTCCTCCTTTAGGATCTAGACCAGACTGGGGTAGCACCTTTTTATCTCAGAGTGTACTGACCGACTGACTGACTGGCTGACTGACTGACTGACTGGATGACTGACTGGCTGACTGGCTGACATACTGACTGGATGACTGGCTGACTGGATGACTGACTGGCTGACTGACTGACTGGCTGACTGGCTGACATACTGACTGGCTGACTGACTGGCTGACTGGCTGACTGGCTGACATACTGACTGGCTGACTGACTGACTGGCTGACTGGCTGACATACTGACTGGCTGACTGGATGACTGGCTGACTGGATGACTGACTGGCTGACCGACTGACTGGCTGACATACTGACTGACTGACATACTGACTGACTGGCTGACTGGCTGGCTGGCTGACATACTGACTGGCTGACTGAATGACTGACTGGCTGACTGGCTGGCTGACTGGCTGGCTGACTAGCTGGCTGACTGGCTGACTGGCTGGCAGACTGGCTGACTGGCTGACTGGCTGACATACTGACTGGCTGACATACTGACTGACTGGCTGACTGGCTGGCTGGCTGACATACTGACTGGCTGACTGAATGACTGACTGGCTGACTGGCTGGCTGACTGGCTGGCTGGCTGACTGGCTGACTGGCTGACTGGCTGACTGGCTGACTGATTGACTGACTGGCTGGCTGGCTGACTGGCTGGCTGGCTGGCTGGCTGGCTGGCTGGCTGGCTGGCTGGCTGGCTGACTGGCTGACTGACTTACTGACTGACTGGCACGCACACACACGCACGCACTCACGTACACGCACACACACGCAAGCACGCACACACACACGCGCACGCACCCACACACGCGCGCACGCACGCACACACACACACACATCGAGGAGGTGAACGACAGACAGAGCCATTAAAGAGGATCAAGTGTTGACTCGCTCATTTCCCAGGAGACTTTGTGTTAATTATCCAATAAACATGCTGGTTGACATCAACAACAACACACACACACACATAAACACAGAGGTAAACAATAACAGAACCTGGCTGTCACTGATTGGTAATTGGAGCTGTCAGTGACCTGAGAAGGCGGGTCGTTAAACCTTTTTAGCAAATTGCGTTATTAGAAAAACAAAATTGGATCAATAACCTTATGATTACATCACTGATTATGTGTCCAAGAATATAATCATGAGAGGTATTTTTCTCCCATGTTGAAAGGCCATTGTGACAAGCCCACATTAGGAAAGATTACGTTTGTTATTACCTTCTCATAAATACCGATAATTACTGACACGATTTCCAGAACTAAAATACTTCCTAGAGTGTTTTCTCTTTTCCATTGGGATCAAAGGACGATGGCCCGTTATATTACATGGTACTCTGTCTGTTTAACAGGTCAGCTAACTTCCGGAGAAGTCCACTCCATCGACCTCCTCTACCAGCACACGGCACCAATCACCTTTGACAAGTTGAACAGCCTGTGTGCCATTTTCGCCTCTCGCTGAATT
Source organism: Oncorhynchus keta (assembly GCF_023373465.1). Lineage (NCBI taxonomy): Eukaryota > Metazoa > Chordata > Actinopteri > Salmoniformes > Salmonidae > Oncorhynchus > Oncorhynchus keta. The sequence goes on from NC_068431.1 coordinate 8,481,097, forward strand.
AAGTGAAGTGTCCCTCCTCTCAGAGAAAAGCAGGCTGAGTTCTCGGCTTCTCACCCTAGCAGGTGACCTGTCAGCCAATAGCTGCGGTCTCAGAAGGACTCGACAGTGCTTGGCATTTGATTGGCTCCCCTGGTGACTGGAGAAGGTTGCACCGGAGCAGCCTTACAGAGGTGGTGATTAAACCATAGCCTGCTTCTAATGAAGTGAACTAGAGAGGGGACACGTCTCACTTTGGAGTGAATACTACACCCTATGAAGAGTGCAACGGCTCATATAGCAGGGAATCGCAGTGCCCTCAGAAGGAGCTACATCATCTCGCAACCGTTCATATAGCAGGGAATCACAGTGCCCTCAGAAGGAGCTACATCATCTCACAACCGTTCATATAGCAGGGAATCACAGTGCCCTCAGAAGGAGCTACATCATCTCACAACCGTTCATATAGCAGGGAATCACAGTGCCCTCAGAAGGAGCTACATCATCTCACAACCGTTCATATAGCAGGGAATCACAGTGCCCTCAGAAGGAGCTACATCATCTCACAACCGTTCATATAGCAGGGAATCACAGTGCCCTCAGAAGGAGCTACATCATCTCACAACCGTTCATATAGCAGGGAATCACAGTGCTCTCAGAAGGAGCTACATCATCTCACAACCGTTCATATAGCAGGGAATCACAGTGCCCTCAGAAGGAGCTACATCATCTCACAACCGTTCATATAGCAGGGAATCACAGTGCCCTCAGAAGGAGCTACATCATCTCACAACCGTTCATATAGCAGGGAATCACAGTGCCCTCAGAAGGAGCTACATCATCTCACAACCGTTCATATAGCAGGGAATCACAGTGCCCTCAGAAGGAGCTACATCATCTCACAACCGTTCATATAGCAGGGAATCACAGTGCCCTCAGAAGGAGCTACATCATCTCACAACCGTTCATATAGCAGGGAATCACAGTGCCCTCAGAAGGAGCTACATCATCTCACAACCGTTCATATAGCAGGGAATCACAGTGCCCTCAGAAGGAGCTACATCATCTCACAACCGTTCATATAGCAGGGAATCACAGTGCCCTCAGAAGGAGCTACATCATCTCACAACCGTTCATATAGCAGGGAATCACAGTGCCCTCAGAAGGAGCCAATTCATCTCACAACCGTTCATATAGCAGGGAATCGCAGTGCCCTCAGAAGGAGCTACATCATCTCACAACCGTTCATATAGCAGGGAATCACAGTGCTCTCAGAAGGAGCTACATCATCTCACAACCGTTCATATAGCAGGGAATCGCAGTGCCCTCAGAAGGAGCTACATCATCTCACAACCGTTCATATAGCAGGGAATCACAGTGCCCTCAGAAGGAGCTACATCATCTCACAACCGTTCATATAGCAGGGAATCACAGTGCTCTCAGAAGGAGCTACATCATCTCACAACCGTTCATATAGCAGGGAATCGCAGTGCCCTCAGAAGGAGCTACATCATCTCACAACCGTTCATATAGCAGGGAATCACAGTGCCCTCAGAAGGAGCTACATCATCTCACAACCGTTCATATAGCAGGGAATCACAGTGCCCTCAGAAGGAGCTACATCATCTCACAACCGTTCATATAGCAGGGAATCACAGTGCTCTCAGAAGGAGCTACATCATCTCACAACCGTTCATATAGCAGGGAATCACAGTGCCCTCAGAAGGAGCTACATCATCTCACAACCGTTCATATAGCAGGGAATCACAGTGCCCTCAGAAGGAGCTACATCATCTCACAACCGTTCATATAGCAGGGAATCACAGTGCCCTCAGAAGGAGCCAATTCATCTCACAACCGTTCATATAGCAGGGAATCACAGTGCCCTCAGAAGGAGCTACATCATCTCACAACCGTTCATATAGCAGGGAATCACAGTGCCCTCAGAAGGAGCTACATCATCTCACAACCGTTCATATAGCAGGGAATCACAGTGCCCTCAGAAGGAGCTACATCATCTCACAACCGTTCATATAGCAGGGAATCACAGTGCCCTCAGAAGGAGCTACATCATCTCACAACCGTTCATATAGCAGGGAATCACAGTGCCCTCAGAAGGAGCTACATCATCTCACAACCGTTCATATAGCAGGGAATCGCAGTGCCCTCAGAAGGAGCTACATCATCTCACAACCGTTCATATAGCAGGGAATCACAGTGCCCTCAGAAGGAGCCAATTCATCTCACAAACGATGGGTTGACATGTTTGTAACAGACATATAATTGTATTAACAAAGGGCATGTTTTCTTCATCAGGTAGACCATAGTTCCAGAAGATGAGGTACGGAACAGCCACGCTCTCCGAAAGCCCGCCCTCCAACATCACCAGGCAACCTCTATCCTGGAACCAGCGAGGGGAAAAGAGAGCATCCATGGAACACCGGAAGGTTCGGAATGGGATAGAATGACGGCCCATTGTGACGGAGAGGAGTCGGCCATGGTCTACGCTCCCTAGGGAGAGACGGGTCCTCCCTGAAGGAGCCAACTCGGTTACAGAGTTCACTCATTTGGGAGACGTCATGCACCCTTCATAGATCACCGAGTTCAAGCAAGGGTGTAGTACTTATCCCTGTGTGAAATGACGTGTCCCCTTGATAGGGCACCTAGTTTACTTAAGAAAAGGTACATCTCAATAGGTGTTGTTGTACTCTATTGGGAGGGCCTTTCCTCTGTTGTACTCTATTGGGAGGGCCTTTCCTCTGTTGTACTCTATTGGGTGGGCCTTTCCTCTGTTGTACTCTATAGGGTGGGCCTTTCCTCTGTTGTACTCTATAGGGTGGGCCTTTCCTCTGTTGTACTCTATTGGGTGGGCCTTTCCTCTGTTGTACTCTATTGGGTGGGCCTTTCCTCTGTTGTACTCTATAGGGTGGGCCTTTCCTCTGTTGTACTCTATTGGGAGGGCCTTTCCTCTGTTGTACTCTATTGGGTTGTCCTTTCCTCTGTTGTACTCTATTGGGTGGGCCTTTCCTCTGTTGTACTCTATTGGGTGGGCCTTTCCTCTGTTGTACTCTATTGGGTGGGCCTTTCCTCTGTTGTACTCTATTGGGTGGGCCTTTCCTCTGTTGTACTCTATTGGGTGGGCCTTTCCTCTGTTGTACTCTATTGGGTGGGCCTTTCCTCTGTTGTACTCTATTGGGTGGGCCTTTCCTCTGTTGTACTCTATTGGGTGGGCCTTTCCTCTGTTGTACTCTATTGGGTGGGCCTTTCCTCTGTTGTACTCTATTGGGTGGGCCTTTCCTCTGTTGTACTCTATAGGGTGGGCCTTTCCTCTGTTGTACTCTATTGGGTGGGCCTTTCCTCTGTTGTACTCTATTGGGTGGGCCTTTACTCTGTTGTACTCTATTGGGTGAGCCTTTCCTCTGTTGTACTCTATTGGGTGAGCCTTTCCTCTGTTGTACTCTAATGGGAGGGCATTTCCTCTGTTGTACTACGTTGCTCATCAATTGTTCCTTACTTACGAGCCCAAATCAATAATTCAGAGTCAAAAAGGAAGAAAATATTACAAAATAAAAAAGTTTAGATATTGGTACTAATGTTGGGTTCTGGTATATATATATTGGTACTAATGTTGGGTTCTGGTATAAATATTGGTATTAATGTTGGGTGCTGCTATAGATATTGGTACTAATGTTGGGTTCTGGTATATATATTGGTACTAATGTTGGGTTCTGGTATAAATATTGGTATTAATGTTGGGTGCTGCTATAGATATTGGTACTAATGTTGGGTTCTGGTATATTTCCTCTGTTGGGTTCTGGTATAAATATTGGTACTAATGTTGGGTTCTTTATATATTGGTACTAATGTTGGGTTCTGGTATACATATTTATTAATGTTGGGTTCTCTATTGGGAGGGCCTTTGCTCTGGTACTCTAATGTTGGGTGGGCCTTTCTATTGGTACTAATGTTGGGTTCTGGTATAAATATTGGTACTAATCAATCAATCAATCAATCAAATTGTATTTATATAGCCCTTCGTACATCAGCTGATATCTCAAAGTGCTGTACAGAAACGAATGTTGGGTTCTGGTATAAATATTGGTATTAATGTTGGGTTCTGGTATATATATTGGTATTAATGTTGGGTTCTGGTATATATATCGGTATTAATGTTGGGTTCTGGTATAAATATTGGTATTAATGTTGGGTTCTGGTATATATATTTAATGTTGGGTTTGTACTATATTGGTATTAATGTTGGGTTCTGGTATATATATTTCCTAATGTTGTACTCTATAGATATTGGTACTAATGTTGGGTTCTGCTATAGATATTGGTACTAATGTTGGGTTCTCATAAATATTGGTACTAATGTGGGGTTCTGGTATTATATTGCCCAAATGTTGGGTTCTGGTATATAATTCAGGGTCTGGTATATATATTGGAAGAATGTTGGGTTCAAAATAAAATGTTGGGTTTAGATATTGGTACTAATGTTGGGTTCTGGTATATATATTGGTACTAATGTTGGGTTCTGGTATATATATTGGTACTAATGTTGGGTTCTGGTATATATATTGGTACTAATGTTGGGTTCTGGTATAGATATTGGTACTAATGTTGGGTTCTGGTATATATATTGGTACTAATGTTGGGTTCTGGTATATATATTGGTATTAATGTTGGGTTCTGGTATATATATTGGTACTAATGTTGGGTTCTGGTATATATATTGGTACTAATGTTGGGTTCTGGTATAAATATTGGTACTAATGTTGGGTTCTGGTATATATATTGGTACTAATGTTGGGTTCTGGTATATATATTGGTACTAATGTTGGGTTCTGGTATATATATTGGTACTAATGTTGGGTTCTGGTATAAATATTGGTACTAATGTTGGGTTCTGGTATATATATTGGTACTAATGTTGGGTTCTGGTATATATATTGGTACTAATGTTGGGTTCTGGTATATATATTGGTACTAATGTTGGGTTCTGGTATATATATTGGTACTAATGTTGGGTTCTGGTATATATATTGGTACTAATGTTGGGTTCTGGTATATATATTGGTATTAATGTTGGGTGCTGCTATAGATATTGGTACTAATGTTGGGTTCTGGTATATATATTGGTACTAATGTTGGGTTCTGGTATAGTATATTGGTACTAATGTTGGGTTCTGGTATATATATTGGTACTAATGTTGGTATCTGGTATATATATTGGTATTAATGTTGGGTTCTGGTATAAATATTGGTACTAATGTTGGGTTCTGGTATATATATTGGTACTAATGTTGGGTTCTGGTATATATATTGGTACTAATGTTGGGTTCTGGTATATATATTGGTACTAATGTTGGGTTCTGGTATATATATTGGTACTAATGTTGGGTTCTGGTATATATATTGGTATTAATGTTGGGTTCTGGTATATATATTGGTACTAATGTTGGGTTCTGGTATATATATTGGTATTAATGTTGGGTTCTGGTATATATATTGGTACTAATGTTGGGTTCTGGTATATATATTGGTACTAATGTTGGGTTCTGGTATATATATTGGTACTAATGTTGGGTTCTGGTATATATATATTGGTATTAATGTTGGGTTCTGGTATATATATACTAATGTTGGGTCTGAATTGGTACTAATGTTGGGTTCTGGTATAAATATTGGTACTAATACAATCAATCAATTCAATCAATCAAATTGTATTTATATAGCCATTTACATAAACTCAGATTTACAGAAACTAATGTTGGGTTCTGGTACTAATGTTGGGTTCTGTATAAATATTTTAATGTTGGGTTCTGGTATATATATTGGTATTAATGTTGGGTTCTGTATAAATATTGGTAATGTTGGGTTCTGGTATATATATTGGTATTAATGTTGGGTTCTGGTATATATATTGGTACTAATGTTGGGTTCTGGTACTAACCTATAGATATTGGTTAATGTTGGGTTCTGTATAAATATTGGTACTAATGTTGGGTTCTGGTATAAATATTGATACTAATGTTGGGTTCTAGTATATATATTGGTACTAATGTTGGGTTCTGGTATATATATTGGTATTAATGGCTAATGTTGGATTCTGGTATATATATTGGTCTAATGTTGGGTTCTGTTTGGTACTAATGTTGGGTTCTGGTATATATATTGGTACTAATGTTGGGTTCTGGTATATATATTGGTACTAATGTTGGGTTCTGCTATAGATATTGGTACTAATGTTGGGTTCTGTATATATATTGGTCCTAATGTTGGGTTCTGGTATATATATTGGTACTAATGTTGGGTTCTGGTATAAATATTGGTACTAATGTTGGGTTCTGGTATAAATATTGGTACTAATGTTGGGTTCTGTATATATATTGGTACTAATGTTGGGTTCTGTATATGTTATTGGTACTAATGTTGGGTTCTGGTATAGATAGGACTAATGTTGGGTTCTGGTATAAATATTGGTACTAATGTTGGGTTCTGGTATATATATTGGTATTAATGTTCGGTTCTGTATATATATTGGTACTAATGTTGGGTTATGGTATTATTATTGGTACTAATGTTGGGTTCTGCTATAGATATTGGAATTAATGTTGGGTTCTGGTATAAATATTGGTACTAATGTTGGGTTTGGTATATATATTGGTACTAATGTTGGGTTCTGGTATATATATTGGTACATGTTACTGGTAAATATTGGTACTGAATGTTGGGTTCAGAATATTGGTATATTGGTAATAATGTTCTGGTATAATATTGGTACTATGGTATATATATTGGTACTAATGTTGGGTTCTGGTATATATATTGGTATAATGTTGGGATCTGGTATATATATTGGTATGAATGTTGGGTTCTAATGTTGGGTTCTGGTGTATATATTGGTATTAATGTATTAATGTTGGGTGCTGCTATAGATATTGTACTAAGTATAATATTGGTACTAATGTTGGGTTCTGTATATATATTGGTACTAATGTTGGGTTCTGGTATATATATTGGTACTAATGTTGGGTTCTGGTATATATATATTGGTACTAATGTTGCGTTCTGGTATGTATATTGGTATTAAAGTTGGGTTCTGGTATATATATTGGTACTAACGTTGGGTTCTGCTATATATATTGGTACTAATGTTGGGTTCTGGTATATATATTGGTACTAATGTTGGGTTCCGGTATATATATTGGTACTCATGTTAGGTTCTGGTATATATATTGGTACTAATGTTGGGTTCTGGTATTATTATTGGTACTAATGTTGGGTTCTGCTATAGATATTGGTACTAATGTTGGTATCTGGTATATATATTGGTATGAATGTTGGGTTCTGGTATATATATTGGTACTAATGTTGGGTTCTGGTATATATATTGGTACTAATGTTGGGTTCTGGTATATATATTGGTACTAATGTTGGGTTCTGGTACATATATTGGTACTAACATTGGGTTCTGCTATATATATTGGTACTAATGTTGGGTTCTGGTATATATATATTGGTACTAATGTTGGGTTCTGGTATATATATTGTTATTAATGTTGGGTTCTGCTATAGATGATCTCTGTAATCACCATTCTAATGGAACCCTGAATGAACCCAGAATGAACTAAACCCTGTTCTCAAACAATCAAAAGTTTTGGACAAAGACAAAAAAACATCCACCTCAAATTAAAAATAAAACCACTTTTTTTTTTGTACAGTATAAATTTTACCATCCTTACAAACAAACACTGATTGTAAATGTAAATTACTGTGTTGTACATAGGATGGTCATCTAGATTTGTGCCTGTGGACTATCCATCTCCATGAAGAAAAACAATGTGCAATACAGTAATTGAGACATCAAGTGGTTTGTGATGATGTGATGTGATAGAGCATGGTGCTTACGCATGGTGCTTACAATCCTAGGGTTGTGGGTTTGATTCCCAGGGGGGGACCAAAAAGACAAAGTCTGAAAATGTTTGCACTCAGTACTGTAAATTGCTCTGGATAAGATAATCTACTAAAATCTAAAAAGAATGAATAGATCATTTCAGCTTTCACATGGAAATAAGTAGCATTTCAAGAAACTGGAAAACAAATATCAAACAAGTATTTTTATATTCCACAAGTATTATCAGATAATTATCAGACTCAAGTTACAAATGCTGGTAAACACTAAATATATATATTTTTAATCACAAAAGTAGTGCACTGGGCCTTTACTAGTCCTCTATTAGTGTTGTGTTCTGATCGGCCGAACTCTACAGTTGGTTACATAGTGTTGTGTTCTGATCAGCCTAACTCTACAGTTGGTTACATAGTGTTGTGTTCTGATCAGCCTAACTCTACAGTTGGTTACATAGTGTTGTGTTCTGATCAGCCTAACTCTACAGTTGGTTACATAGTGTTGTGTTCTGATCAGCCTAACTCTACAGTTGGTTACATAGTGTTGTGTTCTGATCAGCCTAACTCTACAGTTGGTTACATAGTGTTGTGTTCTGATCAGCCTAACTCTACAGTTTGTTAGGTAGTGTTGTGTTCTGATCAGCCTAACTCTACAGTTGGTTACATAGTGTTGTGTTCTGATCAGCCTAACTCTACAGTTGGTTACATAGTGTTGTGTTCTGATCAGCCTAACTCTACAGTTGGTTACATAGTGTTGTGTTCTGATCAGCCTAACTCTACAGTTGGTTAGGTAGTGTTGTGTTCTGATCAGCCTAACTCTACAGTTGGTTACATAGTGTTGTGTTCTGATCAGCCTAACTCTACAGTTTGTTAGGTAGTGTTGTGTTCTGATCAGCCTAACTCTACAGTTTGTTAGGTAGTGGTGTGTTCTGATCAGCCTAACTCTACAGTTGGTTACATAGTGTTGTGTTCTGATCAGCCTAACTCTACAGTTGGTTACATAGTGTTGTGTTCTGATCAGCCTAACTCTACAGTTGGTTACATAGTGTTGTGTTCTGATCAGCCTAACTCTACAGTTGGTTACATAGTGTTGTGTTCTGATCAGCCTAACTCTACAGTTGGTTACATAGTGTTGTGTTCTGATCAGCCTAACTCTACAGTTTGTTATGTAGTGGTGTGTTCTGATCAGCCTAACTCTACAGTTTGTTAGGTAGTGTTGTGTTCTGATCAGCCTAACTCTACAGTTTGTTAGGTAGTGTTGTGTTCTGATCAGCCTAACTCTACAGTTGGTTACATAGTGTTGTGTTCTGATCAGCCTAACTCTACAGTTGGTTACATAGTGTTGTGTTCTGATCAGCCTAACTCTACAGTTGGTTACATAGTGTTGTGTTCTGATCAGCCTAACTCTACAGTTGGTTACATAGTGTTGTGTTCTGATCAGCCTAACTCTACAGTTGGTTACATAGTGTTGTGTTCTGATCAGCCTAACTCTACAGTTGGTTACATAGTGTTGTGTTCTGATCAGCCTAACTCTACAGTTGGTTACATAGTGTTGTGTTCTGATCAGCCAAACCTAACTCTGATCAGTTTGGTTACATAGTGTTGTGTTCTGGCCTAACTCTACAGTTGTTACATAGTTGTGTTCTGATCAGCCTAACTCTACAGTTGGTTACATAGTGTTGTGTTCTGATCAGCCTAACTCTACAGTGGTGTGTTCTTCAGCCTAACTTACAGTTTGTTATAGTGTTGTGTTCTGATCAGCCTAACTCTACAGTTTGTTAGGTAGTGTTGTGTTCTGTGTTGTGTTCTGATCAGCCTAACTCTACAGTTGGTTACATAGTGTTGTGTTCTGATCAGCCTAACTCTACAGTTTGTTAGGTAGTGTTCTACAGTTTGTTACAGTGGTGTGTTCTGATCAGCCAAACTCTACAGTTGGTTAGGTAGTGTTGTGTTCTGATCAGCCTAACTCTACAGTTTGGTTACTCTACATAGTGTTGTTCTGTCAGCCTAACTCTACAGTTCCAGCCTAACTCTACAGTTTGTTAGGTAGTGTTGTGTTCTGATCAGCCTAACTCTACAGTTGGTTACATAGTGTTGTGTTCTGATCAGCCTAACTCTACAGTTTGTTAGGTAGTGTTGTGTTCTGATCAGCCTAACTCTACAGTTTGTTAGGTAGTGTTGTGTTCTGATCAGTTACAGTTTGTTAGGTAGTGTTGTGTTCTGATCAGCCTAACTCTACAGTTTGTTAGGTAGTGTTGTGTTCTGATCAGCCTAACTCTACAGTTGGTTACATAGTGTTGTGTTCTGATCAGCCTAACAGTTTGTTAGGTAGTGGTGTGTTCTACAGTTTGTTAGGTAGTGTTGTGTTCTGATCAGCCTAACTCTACAGTTTGTTAGGTAGTGTTGTGTTCTGATCAGCCTAACTCTACAGTTGGTTAGGTAGTGTTGTGTTCTGATCAGCCTAACTCTACAGTTGGTTACATAGTGTTGTGTTCTGATCAGCCTTACTCTACAGTTGGTTAGGTAGTGTTGTGTTCTGATCAGCCTAACTCTACAGTTTGTTAGGTAGTGTTGTGTTCTGATCTATGAGGGCAATAACACCTCACACAGCAGCACATCAGGAGCTAAATGGGTAAATGACAGATTCATATTTTTGGATTATATTTGTGTTTGTACATGAAGCACTTCCTCTTTTTAAAGCCAATGTGACAGACTTAACCATCTGTTTACAATAGATGTTGCCTATCAAAAAACACAGAAGAGAATCATTATGCACTACTGTGTTCTACAAGTTTATTCATGTTCACCTGCCCAACGGCAGTACAGTACTAAACTGTCTGCTTGCTCAGAGGAGATAGTAGGCCCATTCCTTGTGTGATTTGATCTACACATGCACCACAGCAGAGGTTTACGTTAACCACAGCTATGGGAGCGTTGGCTACTGCCGCTCAATGTGAGACAGTTGACTGTAGAGGCGGACAACAACAGGAAGAGTAAGAGACTCTCTAAAGCAGCTGTCTTGGTCATCTTGAGATGTGTGTGTTTCGGGTTAGAGAGTGAAATCCACTTGAGAGATTCCCAACAACCACTCTCATTTCTGTCATTAGATGGTGGGGGAAACTGCGGGATAGCACCTGGCACAACACAAATCCACTGGGCACGGATGTCAGTCCAACATCCAGTTTTGATCTACATTAAAGGTTGAGTTGTCAACTATTGTGAATTGTACGTGAAACCAGCAAAACGTGTCACCATCATGTCAATGGATTTAGGTTCAAAGTCAGTGCCGTCCGTTTTGTTACCAAATCACCTTATACCACCCACCACTGCGACCTGTATGCTCTAGTTGGCTGGCCCTCGCTACATATTCGTTGCCAGACCCACTGGCTCCAGGTCATCTATAAGTCTATGCTAGGTAAACCCCAGCCTTATCTCAGTTCACTGGTAACGATAACAACACCCACGCATAGCACACGTTCCAGCAGGTGTATCTCACTGATCATCCCCAAAGCCAACACCTCATTTGGCCGCCTTGACTGGAACGAATTGCAAAATTCGCTGAAGTTGGAGACTTTTATTTCCCTCGTCAACTTTAAACATCAACTATCTGTGCAGCTAACCGATCGCTGCAGGTGTACATAGTCCATCTGTAAATAGCCCACCCAATCTACCTACCTCATCCCCATACTGTTTTTATTTACGTTTCTGCTCTTTTGCACACCAGTATGTCTACTTGCACATTATCATCTGCTCATTTATCCCTCCAGTGTTAATCTGCTAAATTGTAATTATTCGCTCCTATGGCCTATTTATTGCCTACCTCCTCATGCCTTTTGCACACAATGTATATAGACTTTCTACTGTGTCATTGATTTGTTTTTTTGTGTTACTGGCTTGTTTATTGTTTATTCCATGTGTAACTCTCTGTTGTCTGTGTCACACTGCTCTGCTTTATCTTGGCCAGGTCGCAGTTGCAAATGAGAACTTGTTCTCAACTAGCCTACCTGGTTAAATAAAGGTGTTCTCAACTAGCCTACCTGGTTAAATAAAGGTGTTCTCAACTAGCCTACCTGGTTAAATAAAGGTGTTCTCAACTAGCCTACCTGGTTAAATAAAGGTGTTCTCAACTAGCCTACCTGGTTAAATAAAGGTGTTCTCAACTAGCCTACCTGGTTAAATAAAGGTGTTCTCAACTAGCCTACCTGGTTAAATAAAGGTGTTCTCAACTAGCCTACCTGGTTAAATAAAGGTGTTCTCAACTAGCCTAACTGGTTAAATAAAGGTTAAATAAAATGTTTAAATTGTAAAAATGTAAAAGAGATGAAATTCCCTTTACGTTGATTACTTTCTGCTAATCCAAATAGTTTTCCATACAGTTTTGTCATCGCATAGATTTGATGTTTTTGGAATGACGTAGAAACAACGTTGATTCAACCATTTTTTTTTTTGCCCCAGTGGGAAGTAAACAAACCCATCTTCTATTAAGGGTTCTCTCTTTGCCATTGTACTCTAGACCGAGGCTGCAAATCCACATTTTCTGGACATTCGGGAAGAGAAGGTCTTTGTCCAGAAAGTCGGATTCCTGCAGCTACTCCGTATATTCTAGCAGTATGAGGACAGCATTTGTCTGGTAGACAAACACCATTGAGTTCTGAGTTATGGCCTGTGTCCCAAATGGCACCCTATTCTCTTTATAGTGCACTACTTTTGACCAGAGCTCTAATGGGCTATATAGGGAATGACCAGAGCCCTGTGGTCAAAAGTAGGGCACTACAAAGGGATTTGGACGCAGACATGATCATGTCTGGGGGGGATCATGAGGAAAACAACAGCATTTGAGAGGGAGGGATGTGTCAAAGGATATTTTTGGCCAGACCTCTCAGGGAGAGAGCAATGTTTTGAAGGATGTTTTTAGCCAGATGTCTCAGGGGAGGATTTTTTTGGTTTTGGCCAGAAGGATGTTTTTGGCAAGACCTCTCAGGGAGGGAGGGATGTTTTGAAGGATGTTTTTGGCCAGACCCCTCAGGGAGGGAGAGATGTTTTGAAGGATGTTTTTGGCCAGACCTCCCAGGGAGGGGGTGTTTTGAAGGATGTTTTTGGCCAGACCTCTCAGGGAGGGAGAGATGTTTTGAAGGATGTTTTTGGCCAGACCTCCCAGGGAGGGGGGATGTTTTGAAGGATGTTTTTGGCCAGACCTCCCAGGGAGGGGGGGATGTTTTGAAGGATGTTTTTGGCCAGACCTCTCAGGGAATGAGGGATGTTTTGAAGGTTGTTTTTGGCCAGACCTCCCAGGGAGGGGGGGATGTTTTGAAGGATGTTTTTGGCCAGACCTCTCAGGGAATGAGGGATGTTTTGAAGGTTGTTTTTGGCCAGACCTTTCAGAGCGGGAGGAGAATCCAGAACACAGGCTCCGTAAGGACAGCCTGTGATAGGAAATCGATGTGGGAGTGATAGGGGGACCCTGTCTGGTGCCTAAGTCTGTCTGAACACAGCAGAGCAGCAGAGCGCACCGGGTCAGACAAAATGCCCCAGAGTTCTGCTCTGAAAACCAGGCAACAGACCTGTTTGTCTCTGCCTTTCTCTTCATCTTCTAGCTGAGAGAAAGTTTGTCACGTTCCTTATAAGGGTCGGACCAAGGCGCAGCGTGGTATGCGTACATTCTTTTTATTTAATTGAATGAACACCGAATAAACCAACTAAATGAACCGTGACGCAAAACAAACTAGTGCTGACAGACAACTACACATAGACAAGATCCCACACCAGAAAGTGGGAAACAGGGCTGCCTAAATATGATCCCCAATCAGAGACAACGATAAACAGCTGTCTCTGATTGGGAACCATATCAGGCCAACATAGAAATGCATAAACCCCTAGACCTACAAAACCCTAGACATACAAAAACCCATAGCCATAAAAAAAAAACCTAGACATACAAAAAAACTAGAGTATCCACCCTAGTCACACCCTGACCTAACCAAAATATATAGAAAAACAGAGATATCTGCTTGTGATTCCCTGTACTTTGGATGTATGCCATACACCACACATCCAGAGTGTGCACAGAGGGGAGAGGGAGAGAGGGAGAGAGAGAGAGAGAGAGAGAGAGAGACAGAGAGAGAGAGACAGAGAGACAGAGAGAGATAGAGAGATAGAGAGATAGAGGGATAGAGAGAGAGAGACCAAATAATGCATAAAGCCCTTACCCACTGAGATCTGAACCTGGAGAAGAGTCTCCTCAGCAAGCTGGTACTGTGACTCTGTTTACAAACAGACCCCACAGAGCCCCAGGACAGCAACACAATTAGATCCAACCAAATCAATGAGAAAACAAAAAGATAATTACATAATTGTAATTGGCACATTGGAAAGAATCAACAGAAAAAACAAAGCATACTAGAATGTTATCTGGCTCCAAACAGAGAGTACACACTGGCAGAATACCTGACCACTGTGACTGACCCAAACTTAAGGAAAACTTTGACTATGTACAGACTCTGTGAACATAGCTATCGAGAGAGGTTGCCATAGGCAGACCTGGCTCTCAAGAGAAGACAGGCTATGTGGCCAGCACTCACAAAATGAGGTGGGAAAAAAGTTTTGCTTTCTAACCTCCTGCCAAATGTATGACCATATTAGAGACTCAAATTTCCCTCAGTGGGAAGACTAATGAGGATTATAATAATCATATATTCTCTGTTGTTTGATGGGCAAAATGTAATCAGCCAGGCAAGTCATACTGTATACAATGTACAGTAGGACAACATACAGTAGGACAAAATACAGTAGCACAAAATACAGTAGGACAAAATACAATATGACAAAGTACAGTATGACAAAATACAGTAGAACAAAGTACAGTAGGACAAAATACAGTAGGACAAAATACAGTAGGACAAAGTACAGTAGGACAAAATACAGTAGGACAAAGTACAGTAGGATAAAATACAGTAGGACAAAGTACAGAATGACAAAATACAGAATGACAAAATGCAGTATGACAAAGTACAGTATGTGCCCACTGCCCACAAAATGAGGTGGAAACCGAGCTGCACTTTCGAGCCTCCTGCCAAATGTACAGCTTTTATACAGCTGATGCTTCACCTCTTTCCTGCTGAAGTTCATGTCATGTTATCTGTGAATTTACTGTCTGTTCGGACCAGAGATGGTGTCATGAGAGAGGGTTTCCTGAGAGAGAGGGAAAATAAAGACTGATGAGGGAGGTCAGACATGAGATCAGTGGATGTGGATTCCTAAGAGAGCAGTCAGTCATCCTCTGGGATGCGTCACACTGTTTCTAGTCTTATGGGAAGTTTTACTTGGTATGTTACAGTAGACGATCTTTCTAGACTAGATTTAGAGCCACAGGGATGAAGGAGGCACTGGTCCAGACATAACCTGTTTGTACCTGGTCCCAGGTCTGTTTGTACCTGGTCCCAGGTCTGTTTTTACCTGGTCCCAGGTCTGTTTGTACCTGGTCCCAGGTCTGTTTGTACCTGGTCCCAGATCTGTTTGTACCTGGTCCCAGGTCTGTTTGTACCTGGTCCCAGATCTGTTTGTACCTGGTCCCAGGTCTGTTTGTACCTGGTCCCAGGTCTGTTTGTACCTGGTCCCAGGTCTGTTTGTACCTGGTCCCAGACCTCTTTGTACCTGGTCCCAGGTCTGTTTGTACCTGGTCCCAGACCTGTTTGTGCTGTCTTGCCAACTCCTATATATTATAGGATTATACAATAGGAGTTGGCAAGACAGCACTAACAGATCTGGCACCAAATCAAATCAAAGTTTATTTGTCACATGCGCCGAATACAACCTTACAGTGCGGAAAGAAAATGTGCCAACTGTGTGTATAGGATTGTACAATGTGTGTGTGCAAGTGTGTCTGTGCACCAAATCAAATCAAAGTTTATTTGTCACATGTGTGTGTGTGTGTGTGTGTGTGTGTGCGTGTGTGGTGTGCGTGTGTGTGTGTGTGCGTGTGTGTGTGTAGTTAAGTAAAGAAATAAAACAACAGTAAAAAGACATTTGAAAATAACAGTAGCGAGGCTACATACAGACACCGGTTAGTCAGGCTGATTGAGGTAGTATGTACATGTAGATATGGTTAAAGTGACTATGCATATATGATGAACAGAGAGTAGCAGTAGCGTAAAAGAGGGGTTGGCGGGTGGTGGGACACAATGCAGATAGCACGGTTAGCCAATGTGCAGGAACACTGGTTGGTCGGGCTGATTGAGGTAGTATGTACCTGAATGTATAGTTAAAGTGACAATGCATATATGATGAACAGAGAGTAGCAGCAGCGTAAAATAGGGGTTGGGGGGGTTAGGGGGGGGCACACAATGCAAATAGTCCGGGTAACCATTTGGTTACCTGTTCAGGAGTCTTATGGCTTGGGGGTAAAAACTGTTGAGAAACCTTTTTGTCCTAGACTTGGCACTCCGGTACCGCTTGCCATGCGGTAGTAGAGAGAACAGTCTATGACTGGGGTGGCTGGGGTCTTTGACAATTTTTAGGGCCTTCCTCTGACAGCGCCTGGTGTAGAGGTCCTGGATGGCAGGCAGCTTGGCCCCAGTGATGTACTGGGCCGTATGCACTACCCTCTGAAGTACCTTGCGATCAGAGGCTGAGCAATTGCCGTAACAGGCAGTGATGCAACCGGTCAGGATGCTCTTGATGTTGCAGCTGTAGAACCTTTTGAGGATCTCAGGACCCATGCCAAATCTTTTCAGTTTCCTGAGGGAGAATAGGCTTTGTTGTGCCCTCTTCACGACTGTCTTGGTGTGTTTGGACCATGTTAGTTTGTTGTTGATGTGGACACCAAGGAATTTGAAGCTCTCAACCTGCTCCACTACAGCCCCGTCGATGGAAATGGGGACGTGCTCTGTGCTCCTTTTCCTGTAGTCCACAATCATCTCCTTAGTCTTGGTTACGTTGAGGGATAGGTTGTTATCCTGGCACTACCCGGCCAGGCCTCTGACCTCCTCCCTATAGGCTGTCTCGTCGTTGACGGTGATCAGGCCTACCACTGTTGTGTCGTCAGCAAACTTAATGATGGTGTTGGAGTCGTGCCTGGCCATGCAGCCGTGGGTGAACAGGGCGTACAGGAGGGGACTGAGCATGCACCCCTGCGGAGCTCCAGTGTTGAGGATTAGCATGGCAGATGTGTTGCTACCTACTCTCACCACCTGGGCGTGGCCTGTCAGGAAGTCCAGGATCCAGTTGCAGAGGGAGGTGTTTAGTCGCAGGGTCCTTAGCTTAGTGATGAGCTTTGAGGGTACTATGGTGTTGAACGCTGAGCTGTAGTCAATGAACAGCATTCTCACGTAGGTGTTTCTTTTGTCCAGGTTATGTCCGGAACGGCTCCTCCTTCATCCTTGTGCCAAAAACACCTGTGGATTTCAATCTAGACTATAGGCATCAGTGTAAAGGCTAGAGATCAGTGTAAAGGATAGAGATCAATGTAAATTAGTGTAGTACAATCTGGCATTAATTAGGGCGTCTGAAAGTATGCAGGGTTTTAGATGAAGGATGGTCTCGTACAACAGAAAAACAGGCACAGCCGAAGGCAATTGAAACAGTCATTCTCTTTACTCAAGAATACAAATGAGACACAGAAGAAGTCACACATCTCACACACACACACACACACACACACACACACACACACACACACACACACACACACACACACACACACACACACACACACACACACACACACACACACACACACACACACACACACACGCACACCCCCCTCCAAGCACCATCCCCCACTCATACGCTATAGGAACAGTCAGAGCCAGCATCTTGTCTGTGGGTGGGTCCAGATGAATGAGCTAAGCTGAGCTGGGTGAATGTTTGGCTCACAGCTCTATGATAACACTGTGGGATGGTACATCTAAACATGTTTCTCCTCTCCTCTATTCCCGGTGAAGTGTGTGGCAGAGCACTGCATTGAACTGTGTGTATCTATGGTAGCGATCTTTTCTTGTGTACAGTAATCTACAAAATAAAGCAAGGTTCCTCAAGTGTTCTTTTAGAAGGGTTAGGGTTCTATATGGAACCATACTGACCCAAAGAACCATTAGAGCCCTTCAATTGGTTCTTAGCAGTTCAAAATATTGTGTTTTAGTGATAATTACAATGTAGGGGCTGCAGCTCATTAGAATGTTTTGTTCACAGCCCTTTTTGTGCAGCCGTGAGTGAGTGTCCTTCCCGGTTGATCTGTTGTGTTGTGTTATGCTATTACATGTTGTGACTATGATCAGGGATGGTGTCTTGTGAAAGAATGACGTTTGG
Organism: Oncorhynchus keta; assembly: GCF_023373465.1. Taxonomy (NCBI): domain Eukaryota; kingdom Metazoa; phylum Chordata; class Actinopteri; order Salmoniformes; family Salmonidae; genus Oncorhynchus; species Oncorhynchus keta. The sequence continues at coordinate 8,499,286 of NC_068431.1, forward strand.
CCTTGTGTCAATTGAGAATCAGTAGTTAATAATAATACTGACAATAATAATAATACTTCATTCTCTCCTCAGGGACCCCCAGCCTGTAATGGTTTTCTTCATCTGAACGAGAGGCGGACCAAAGCGCAGCGTGGTTGTTTTGATTCATGCTTTAATAAATCACTTCACATGAACAAACTAACAAAAACAAGAAATGTGAAAACTCAAAACAGTCCTATCTGGTGCAAAGACAGAGACAGGAACAATCACCCACAAACACACAGTGAAACCCAGGCTACCTAAGTATGATTCTCAATCAGAGACAACTAATGACACCTGCCTCTGATTGAGAACCATACTAGGCCGAAACATAGAAATACCCAAAACCTAGAAAAACAAACATAGACTGCCCACCCAACTCACACCCTGACCATACTCAATGAATACAAAACAAAGGAAATAAAGGTCAGAACGTGACACAGCCGTTCCAGAGCTAGGATATCTGGTGCAACATGTTAATAAACACAATAATAAAACCTATGGAATTTGAACAATATACATTTACATTTACATTTAAGTCATTTAGCAGACGCTCTTATCCAGAGCGACTTACAAATTGGTGCATACACCTTATGACAACCAGTGGAACAGCCACTTGCATCTAAATCTTGTTGGGGGGGAGAAGGGGGGGGAGAAGGATTACTTACCCTTACTTACCCTATCCTAGGTATTCCTAGGTATATAATATGGTTATTAAACCAGAATTTAAAAAAAAAACCTGTATGGTTGATACAATGAACTTTATAGAACCCTTCTCCATAAAGGTTCTATAAAGAACCATAATAAAGTGTTCTATATAGCCAGATAGTGGAACCCTTTTTTTAATGGTTCTTTATAGAACCCTTCTCCATAAAGGTTCTATAAAGAACCATAATAAAGTGTTCTATATAGCCAGATAGTGGAACCCTTTTTTAATGGTTCTTTATAAAACCCTTCTCCATAAAGGTTCTATAAAGAACCATAATAAAGTGTTCTATATAGCCAGATAGTGGAACCCTTTTTTTAATGGTTCTTTATAGAACCATTCTCCATAAAGGTTCTATGAAGAAACATAAAATAAGGGTTCTATAGAGCCACAAAAAGGGTTGCAACCATAGCAGAACCCCTTTTTTGGTGCTATATACTGTAGAACTGTTTTTAATGGTTCTTTATATATATGTGACTGTTTGAGGTTGTGGAGAGGTGTCTTTTATACTGATAACAAGTTCAAACAGGTGCCATTAATACAGGTAACGAGTGGAGGACAGAGGAGCCTCTTAAAGAAGAAATTACAGGTCTGTGAGAGCCAGAAATCTTGCTTGTTTGTAGGTGACCAAATACTTATTTTCCACCATAATTTGCAAATAAATTCATAATAAAATCCTACAATGTGATTTTCTCGATTTTTTGCTTCTCATTTTGTCTGTCATAGTTGAAGTGTACCTATGATGAAAATGACAGGCCTCTCTCATCTTTTTAAATGGGAGAACTTGCACAATTGGTGGCTGACTAAAGACTTTTTTGCCCCACTGTATATTTGGGAAAGGGCACTTTATAGAACCATACAGGTTCCCTTTAGAACCTTATGAACATGATAGAACCTTAAAAAAGGTTCAATATATCACCAAAAAGGGTTATGCTATGCTTACTCTATATACCATTTGTTTTTGGTGTGTAGGAGGATGTCTCCCTACACAAACAGGATAGCTTATGGAAAGGCAAACAAAACACAGCATGCAAAGTATCCCAGCAGCATGTAAAGTAGCTTAGCCTGTGTATGCTGAGTAGCTTACACTCAGCATGATAAGTAGTCTAGCCCGTGTAAGTTAAGTAGCCTCAGCATGCTAAGTAGCCGAGCCTGTGTATGCTAAGTAGCCTCAGCATGCTAAGTAGCCTAGCCCGTGTATGCTAAGTAGCCTCAGCATGCTAAGTAGCCTAGCCTGTGTATGCTAAGTAGCCTCAGCATGCTAAGTAGCCTAGCCCGTGTATGCTAAGTAGCCTCAGCATGCTAAGTAGCCTAGCCTGTGTATGCTAAGTAGCCTCAGCATGCTAAGTAGCCTAGCCCATGTATGCTAAGTAGCCTCAGCATGCTAAGTAGCCTAGCCTGTGTATGCTAAGTAGCCTCAGCATGCTAAGTAGCCTAGCCCATGTATGCTAAGTAGCCTCAGCATGCTAAGTAGCCTAGCCTGTGTATGCTAAGTAGCCTCAGCATGCTAAGTAGCCTAGCCTGTGTATGCTAAGTAGCCTCAGCATGCTAAGTAGCCTAGCCCATGTATGCTAAGTAGCCTCAGCATGCTAAGTAGCCTAGCCTGTGTATGCTAAGTAGCCTCAGCATGCTAAGTAGCCTAGCCCATGTATGCTAAGTAGCCTCAGCATGCTAAGTAGCCTAGCCTGTGTATGCTAAGTAGCCTCAGCATGCTAAGTAGCCTAGCCCATGTATGCTAAGTAGCCTCAGCATGCTAAGTAGCCTAGCCTGTGTATGCTAAGTGGCCTTAGCATGCTAAGTAGCCTAGCCTGTGTATGCTAAGTAGCCTCAGCATGCTGAGTAACACCTATCTATGGAAATAGTCCACTCCGCTAGCAGGATGGACAACTAAACACAGTACTTGCTAAGGACAGTTATTATATTGTAATATGACCACTGCCATCCAACTAATACTGATATCTGATCATGCATCGTTCAAATCAGAAGATCATCCTTCAAGTCTGAAGTCCAACACCCATGGAGGGGTTGTGATAGCTGGTGATTAGGTAGGACCATTAGTTCAACTGTTGATTGGATCAATGTAAAGACTTGCAGGGGGAAAATATTTTGAAAAGCACGAAGTCAATGATTTCTAATTTATCCACATCAGTGTGTTTAAGTCTGATACACAGACATTAAACACCTCAGTGTGTTGTAGTCTGATACACAGACATTAAACACCTCAGTGTGTTGTAGTTGGGTTGGACTGCAGAGTGAAGGAAAAGCAGCCAACTAGTGCTCAGCATATGTGGGAACTCCTTCAAGACCGTTGGAAAAGCATTCCAGGGGAAGCTGGTCAAGATAATGCCAAGGGTGCACAAAGCTGTCATCAAGGCAAAGGGTGGCTACTTGAAGAATCTCATATATAAAATATATGTTGATTTGTATAACACTTTTTTGGTTACTACATGATTCCATATGTGTTATTTCATAGTTTTGCTGTCTTCACTAGTATTCTACAATGTAGAAAATAGTAAAAAATAAAGAAAAACCCTTGAATGGGTAGGTGTTCTAAAACGTTTGACCGGTAGTGTACACACACTAGCAACACACACACATACACACACTAGCAACACACACACATACACACACCCCTTCTAAAGAGCCAATCAATTTCCATTATCACATCATCCTGCCGGAGTTCTTTTAAGCGCGCGTCATTACAGACAAGTTGGTTTTCCCCTCCCTCCCTCCCTCCCTCCCTCCCTCCCTCCCTCCCTCCCTCCCTCCCTCCCTCCCTCCCTCCCTCCCTCCCTCCCTCCCTCCCTCCCTCAATGCCTTTCTCTCTCCCTCCCTCCTTTACACATCCCTCCCTCCCTTTCTTTCTCCCTCAATCCCTTTCTCTCTGTCTCCTTCCCTCTTGCCCTCCTTTCCTCCCTCCATTCTTCCATCCCTAACACTGCCCCCTCGCTCCCTCCCTCCCCCTCTGCATAGTGTCTGGCGGGCATCTCTCTGTGGTTGTTAAGGTCCTTTGTGTTGTTGTTTATTTAACAGACCTGGTGTGTCATCACCCCCGCACGCCTTCCCTGTCTTCTGGAGGGTCCAATATCAATGAGGAGCCAGTGAGTCACAGAGCTGCCAACATCACGCAGATAGCCTGCAGGGAGGAAGGGGTCATCACTCACACACATGCTCACACACACACACACACACACACATTCACGCTCACAGACGCTCTCACACACACACACACACACACACACGCACACGCTCACACGCTCACACACACACACACACACACACACATTTATGCCTACAGTGTCTTCAAGACTGATTCCACATTTTGTTGAGTTACAGCCTGAATTCAATACGCCATAATGACAAAGGTGTTAGACATTTTAGCAAATGTATTGGAAATGTAATGCATAAATATCTAATTTACATAAGTGTTGACACCCCTGAGTCAATACATGTTAGAATCACCGTTGGCAGCGTTTACAGCTGTGAGTCTTTCTGGGTAAGTCTCTAAGAGCTTTGCACACCTGGAATGTAGAATATTTGTACGTTATTTCTGTTAAAAATGTTCAAGCTCTGTCAAGTTGGTTGTTGATCATTGCTAGACAGCCATTTTCAAGCTGATTTAAAGTAAAAAATGTAACTAGGCCACTTAGGAACATTCAGTGTTGTCTTGGTAAGCAACTCCAGTGTAAAAGGCCTTGTCTTTTAGGTTATAGTCCTGCTGAAAGGTGAATTGGTCTCCCAGTGTCTGGTGGAAAGCAGACTGAACCATCGTTTCCTCAATGATTTTGCCTGTGCTAAACTCTATTCTGTTTCTTTTCATAAAAAAACCCCACCCTAGTCCTGAAGACAAGCATACCCATAACATGATGTCGCCATCATCATGCTTGAAAATATGAAGAGTGGTCACGACTTCAATGGGTGTGTCTTTGTGAGGCGTTGAAAACCTCCTTTGTGGTTGAAATTCACTGCTCGACTGGGTGACCTTGCGGATAATTGTATGTGTGGGGTACAGAGATGAGGTAGTCATTCAAAAATCATGTTAAACACTATTATTGTAAAATTATTGCAACTTACGTGACTTAAGCATATTCTTACTCCTGGACTTATTTAGGCTTGCCATAACAAAGGGGTTGCATACTTAATGACTCAAGACATTTTAGCTTTTCATTTTGTATTAATTTGTACAATTGTTTTTTTTTACAAAATTATAATAAAAAGTCTAAACATAATTCCACTTTGACATCATGGGGTATTGTGTGTAGAGCAGTGACACAAAATCTAAATGTAATACATTTAAAAATCTGGCTGTAACAACAAATATCACAGTGATCGAAAGAAGTGGACCGAAGTGCAGCGTGGTGAGTGTACATCTTCCTTTTTATTTAAAATGTCACCAACGAAACAATCGTGAAGTTTACGAGGGCTATGTGCCAATAACACAAGTCAACTACCCACACTGAAGGAGGGAAAAAGGGCTACCTCAGTATGATTCCCAATCAGAGACAACGATAGACAGCTGTCCCTGATTGAGAACCATACCCGGCCAAAACATAGAAATAAAGAAACATAGAAAACTAAACATAGAATGCCCAACCCACATCACACCCTGACCTAAACAAAATAGAGACATAAAAAGGCTCTCTACGGTCAGGGTGCAACAAGGACTCCTGTATCTTTGTAGCCACCATCCAAAGTGTAATTAATAACTGCACCATGCTTAAAGGGATATCGAATGTCTGGTTTGTATTTTATTGTACCCATCTACCAATAGGTTTCTGTAACGGCAGATTTCCTCCTCTTCGTCTGAAGAAGAGTAAGAATCAGACCAAGACGCGGCGTAGTAAGAGTTCATGACGTTTATTTTAAAGACATAAACTGAAGACTAAAAAAAAACAATAACTGTGAACAAACCGAAACAGTACCGTCGAGGGGAGTTAATAATACCCTGTGAAGGACACGTACATGCACGCGCCTCACAACCTCAAATGCTATTAGCACATTAACAAAGCAAAATCACTGACCCTGTACACACCCACACAGACACTCTCAGGGGTGCTTTCAGGAACCTAAAAGGGTTATTTTCGGCTGAACCTTTTGAATAACCTTTTTCTGGTTCCAGATGGGACTGTTTTTGATTCCAGGTACCAAAAATGTTTTCTTACGGGGACAGTCGAAGAACCTGTTTGGAACCCGTTTTTATATCAGAGAGTATTTACTCCTACACATGTTTTCATCAATGCTTTCAAACACAGACAGAGTAGAGGAGATTATATATTATACGTATATTTCTTTATTAAACTCCAACTCCCTCAGGATAGTCACTCTGATGCCTCAGTATAGTCACTCTGATGCCTCAGTATAGTCACTGACTCCTCAGTATAGTCAGGCTGACTCCTCAGTATAGTCAGGCTGACTCCTCAGTATAGTCAGGCTGATGCCTCAGTATAGTCAGGCTGATGCCTCAGTATAGTCACTCTGACTACTCAGTATAGTCACTGACTCCTCAGTATAGTCAGGCTGACTCCTCAGTATAGTCAGGCTGATGCCTCAGTATAGTCAGGCTGATGCCTCAGTATAGTCACTGACTCCTCAGTATAGTCAGGCTGACTCCTCAGTATAGTCAGGCTGACTCCTCAGTATAGTCAGGCTGATCCCTCAGTATAGTCAGGCTGACTCCTCAGTATAGTCACTCTGATGCCTCAGTATAGTCAGGGGCTGACTCCTCAGGCTGATGCCTCAGTATAGTCACTGACTCCTCAGTATAGTCAGGCTGATGCCTCAGTATAGTCACTGATGCCTCAGTATAGTCATTCTGACTCCTCAGTATAGTCAGGCTGACTCCTCAGTATAGTCAGGCTGACTCCACAGTATAGTCAGGCTGACTCCACAGTATAGTCAGGCTGACTCCTCAGTATAGTCAGGCTGATGCCTCAGTATAGTCAGGCTGATGCCTCAGTATAGTCAGGCTGACTCCTCAGTATAGTCAGGCTGATGCCTCAGTATAGTCAGGCTGACTCCTCAGTATAGTCAGGCTGACTCCTCAGTATAGTCAGGCTGATGCCTCAGTATAGTCAGGCTGATGCCTCAGTATAGTCACTGACTCCTCAGTATAGTCAGGCTGACTCCTCAGTATAGTCAGGCTGATCCCTCAGTATAGTCAGGCTGATGCCTCAGTATAGTCACTCTGACTCCTCAGTATAGTCAGGCTGACTCCTCAGTATAGTCACTCTGATGCCTCAGTATAGTCAGGGGCTGACTCCTCAGGCTGATGCCTCAGTATAGTCACTGACTCCTAAGTATAGTCAGGCTGATGCCTCAGTATAGTCACTCTGATGCCTCAGTATAGTCACTCTGACTCCTCAGTATAGTCAGGCTGACTCCTCAGTATAGTCAGGCTGATGCCTCAGTATAGTCAGGCTGACTCCTCAGTATTGTCACTCTGATGCCTCAGTATAGTCACTCTGACTCCTCAGTATAGTCAGGCTGACTCCTCAGTATAGTCAGGCTGATGCCTCAGTATAGTCAGGCTGATGCCTCAGTATAGTCACTCTGATGCCTCAGTATAGTCAGGCTGATGCCTCAGTATAGTCAGGCTGATGCCTCAGTATAGTCACTCTGATGCCTCAGTATAGTCACTCTGACTCCTCAGTATAGTCAGGCTGATGCCTCAGTATAGTCAGGCTGATGCCTCAGTATAGTCACTCTGATGCCTCAGTATAGTCACTCTGACTCCTCAGTATAGTCAGGCTGACTCCTCAGTATAGTCAGGCTGATGCCTCAGTATAGTCAGGCTGACTCCTCAGTATAGTCAGGCTGACTCCTCAGTATAGTCAGGCTGACTCCTCAGTATAGTCAGGCTGATGCCACAGTATAGTCAGGCTGACTCCTCAGTATAGTCAGGCTGATGCCTCAGTATAGTCAGGCTGACTCCTCAGTATAGTCACTCTGACTCCTCAGTATAGTCAGGCTGACTCCTCAGTATAGTCAGGCTGATGCCTCAGTATAGTCAGGCTGACTCCTCAGTATAGTCACTCTGACTCCTCAGTATAGTCAGGCTGATGCCTCAGTATAGTCACTCTGATGCCTCAGTATAGTCACTCTGACTCCTCAGTATAGTCAGGCTGACTCCTCAGTATAGTCAGGCTGATGCCTCAGTATAGTCAGGCTGACTCCTCAGTATAGTCACTCTGATGCCTCAGTATAGTCACTCTGACTCCTCAGTATAGTCAGGCTGACTCCTCAGTATAGCCAGGCTGATGCCTCAGTATAGTCAGGCTGATGCCTCAGTATAGTCACTCTGATGCCTTAGTATAGTCACTCTGACTCCTCAGTATAGTCAGGCTGACTCCTCAGTATAGTCAGGCTGACTCCTCAGTATAGTCAGGCTGATGCCACAGTATAGTCAGGCTGACTCCTCAGTATAGTCAGGCTGATGCCTCAGTATAGTCAGGCTGATGCCTCAGTATAGTCAGGCTGACTCCTCAGTATAGTCACTCTGACTCCTCAGTATAGTCAGGCTGACTCCTCAGTATAGTCAGGCTGATGCCTCAGTATAGTCAGGCTGATGCCTCAGTATAGTCAGGCTGACTCCTCAGTATAGTCACTCTGACTACTCAGTATAGTCAGGCTGATGCCTCAGTATAGTCACTCTGATGCCTCAGTATAGTCACTCTGACTCCTCAGTATAGTCAGGCTGACTCCTCAGTATAGTCAGGCTGATGCCTCAGTATAGTCAGGCTGACTCCTCAGTATAGTCACTCTGATGCCTCAGTATAGTCACTCTGACTCCTCAGTATAGTCAGGCTGACTCCTCGGTATAGTCAGGCTGATGCCTCAGTATAGTCAGGCTGATGCCTCAGTATAGTCACTCTGATGCCTTAGTATAGTCACTCTGACTCCTCAGTATAGTCAGGCTGACTCCTCAGTATAGTCAGGCTGATGCCTCAGTATAGTCAGGCTGACTCCTCAGTATAGTCAGGCTGACTCCTCAGTATAGTCAGGCTGACTCCTCAGTATAGTCAGGCTGATGCCACAGTATAGTCAGGCTGACTCCTCAGTATAGTCAGGCTGATGCCTCAGTATAGTCAGGCTGATGCCTCAGTATAGTCAGGCTGACTCCTCAGTATAGTCACTCTGACTCCTCAGTATAGTCAGGCTGATGCCTCAGTATAGTCAGGCTGATGCCTCAGTATAGTCAGGCTGACTCCTCAGTATAGTCACTCTGACTCCTCAGTATAGTCAGGCTGACTCCTCAGTATAGTCAGGCTGATGCCTCAGTATAGTCAGGCTGACTCCTCAGTATAGTCAGGCTGACTCCTCAGTATAGTCAGGCTGATGCCTCAGTATAGTCAGGCTGACTCCTCAGTATAGTCAGGCTTACTTGATCTTATTTTGAATTTCGAGGTCGATGCTGCAGTCCTCCGAGAGGATGCTGCCCAGGTATTTAAAGGACGGGACTATTGCCAGTGATTTGTGTTCAATGGCATGCTGTGTGGAGGGCTGGACCTCCATTGGCAGACAACTACTGCCTTGGTGGTGTTGATAGACAGTCCCATCCTGCTATAGACCCCCACAAAAGCTACAGGGACGGGACTGAAGGTCTTCCGGAGTGTGGACCAAAAGAGCACAGTCATCAGCATACTGCAGCTCAAGAACCCGCTCCGTCAAAGCCTTGTTGGTTGCTTGGAACCTCCTAATGTTGACTAGGTTTCCATCCAGCCTGATGTCCACTGCAACACCGCTGCTGTCCTCAAGCTCCTTGTGGAGAACCTGGGTGACACATAGGAGGAAGATGTTAAAGTGGACAGGTGCCAGCACACACCCCTGCTTCACATCGATGCTTACTCCAAAGGGCACTGACTCCTGCCCTTCTATGGCGACCCAAACCATCATCCCATCATCGAACTGGCAAAGGATGTTGACAAAATTTATCTGGACAGCCAAATTTGAGTATATTTCCCCATAGTAGTGGCCTGCTTACAGTGTCGAAGGCCTTGGAGAGGTCGACAAAGGCCATGAAAAGGTCCTGGTGTTGTTCATGACACTTCTCCTGGATTTGCCATGTCAAAACCGTGCCGTAGGAAAATCATGTGGACTGTAAGTCCTGTTCTTTCTTAAGCCGCATCGTGACTCTGGCAACAGTTCCTTTGTGATGTTGTTCACCAGTCTGTGCAGCATCACCTCCGCCAGAACCTCGCCGGGCAACAGCCAGAAGGGATATCCCCTCCCCGGCTGTTGCAGCAGATGGACTTGTCACCTTTGTTCTTATAGATGTTGACAATGTTTGCATCCCGCCACTGTTGTGGGACGATCTCCTGGTCCCAAACCTCTTGGAAGGTTGGAGAATGATTGAGGTTTTGGAATGGGTCGTTCGGACAGGCAGTTCTTCCAGGATGGAGTGGTCTGTAGGAGAATGCTGATTGACTCGTGTTTTAAAGTGGAGAGCCAACCTCGTAAGGATCTGGTTTGGGACATTCAAAATAGTTAGACCATTGTAAGTTTTCAAATTGTGCACGTCGATTTCTTGTGCCTTGTTCGTCCACCATTCGCTCTGCAGAGCGCGCATGGTTGTTTGCACTTCCTTGCTCGATGCACGCCATTGCTGACGTAGGGTAGCAGATGTGGGGCTGTTGAGAGTAGTCCTGTGCGCTTTGTGCATATCAAATCAAAGCAAATCTAATTTTATTTGTCACATACACATGGTTAGCAGATGTTAATGCGAGTGTAGTGAAATGCTTGTGCTTCTAGTTCCGACAATGCAGTGATAACCAACAAGTAATCTAACTAACAATTCCAAAACTACTGTCTTATACACAGTGTAAGGGGATAAATAATATGTACATAAGGATATATGAATGAGTGATGGTACAGGGCAGCATACAGGAGATGGTATCGAGTACAGTATATAAATATGAGATGAGTATGTAGACAAAGTAAACAAAGTGGCATAGTTAAAGTGGCTAGTGATACATGTATTACATAAGGATGCAGTCGATGATATAGAGTACAGTATATACGTATGCATATGAGATGAATAATGTAGGGTAAGTAACATTATATAAGGTAGCATTGTTTAAAGTGGCTAGTGATATATTTACATCATTTCCCATCAATTCCCATTATTAAAGTGGTTGGAGTTGGGTCAGTGTCAATGACAGTGTGTTGGCAGCAGCCACTCAATGGTAGTGGTGGCTGTTTAACAGTCTGATGGCCTTGAGATAGAAGCTGTTTTTCAGTCTCTCGGTCCCAGCTTTGATGCACCTGTACTGACCTCGCCTTCTGGATGATAGCGGGGTGAACAGGCAGTGGCTCGGGTGGTTGATGTCCTTGATGATCTTTATGGCCTTCCTGTAACATCGGGTGGTGTAGGTGTCCTGGAGGGCAGGTAGTTTGCCCCCGGTGATGCGTTGTGCAGACCTCACTACCCTCTGGAGAGCCTTACGGTTGAGGGCGGAGCAGTTGCCGTACCAGGCGGTGATACAGCCCGCCAGGATGCTCTCGATTGTGCATCTGTAGAAGTTTGTGAGTGCTTTTGGTGACAAGCCAAATTTCTTCAGCCTCCTGAGGTTGAAGAGGCGCTGTTGCGTGAGTGGACCAATTCAGTTTGTCTGTGATGTGTATGCCGAGGAACTTAAAACTTGCTACCCTCTCCACTACTGTTCCATCGATGTGGATATGGGGGTGTTCCCTCTGCTGTTTCCTGAAGTCCACAATCATCTCCTTAGTTTTGTTGACGTTGAGTGTGAGGTTATTTTCCTGACACCACACTCCGAGGGCCCTCACCTCCTCCCTGTAGGCCGTCTCGTCGTTGTTGGTAATCAAGCCTACCAACGACGAGACGGCCTACAGGGAGGAGGTGAGGGCCCTCGGAGTGTGGTGTGCATATTGTCCTGTAAGGTTGTGATGGTGTCAGAGTTCTCAGTCGTGATGTTTCCTACCTCTGTAGCCAATGGAGTGGGCCGCTGCCTGATTGAGCACTAAGCTAATAGATGTCCACTTCTGGTCCGCAAGGTCCTGTCTCCTCTCTGAGGCTTTTATGACAGACTTTTTAAAACGTATGTGCTGCTGAGCGGTTTATGCAAGTAGTGGTGGAGAAACCAATGTCCAATATATGAGATCTACATCTGGATGAGAACTGATCTGGCCATGATATTATACTAAACACTTGAACCTTTTTTGTTGTTCTTGATTGAACAAGAAAAGAGATCTCAAACTACATGTGGGACATTTTGGGGTGGAGAAATACAAAATAGAGAAACACTGCGAAGCCAATCCCAGTCTCAGATCAGATTACAGTACATCAGGTTCTTTGTTAGCAGAGAGAAAAGGGCTGAGGTGGTGCAACTAGTCATTGAGTTTTAGAAGGTCTCTGTCGTCACCTCTATAAAGGCTGTGCGGTGAGGCTGTGAATCCCAAAGGACTGCAGCCCACGGTAGAACCTTTAAATAAAGCACTGGCCTGATTACACACACACACACACACACACACACACACACACACACACACACACACACACACACACACACACACACACACACACACACACACACACACACACACACACACACACACACACACACACACACACACACACACACACACACACACACACACACACACACACACACACACACACACACACACACACAGGCACACAGGCACACATGCGCGACAGACAGGCTGGCCTGAATCCACTACAGCCCAGCAAACTACAGGTGTAGCTAGCATAACAAGGAGCGGGAGACAGGGGAAGGAGGGTAATGGAGAGGAGAGTGGTGAGGCTATGGAGGTGGTAATGGTTGTTCATGGGGGTTGGGGGTTGGGAGAAGGGTATGTAATAATTGTTATAGACATATTATAATCAGGGTAAGAAGCATCACCTCATTGAAAATACATTCTATATCAACAGGTGACCTTTCTATCACCTTGCTTTGAGGTGGTAGTTAAAAACAACAACACTGCTCCCCATTGGCTCTTGACTCCCATCACCTTGACAACCAATTTATGAGAATGAGTGCAAAGGGTGAATCGTCATTCTAGAGCAGATTGACTGACTGACTAGGTCCCAGGGGATGAGAGGAAGGTTGACTGGTTAGATTGATGCATAACATTTGCCTGACAAAGTCAGACTGGGAGGGCCATGCAAAAGAGACTGTAAGGGCCAAGCAAAAGTCAGACTGTAAGGGAACACCCCCCTGAAATGGACAAAAATGAATGGGAAGTCATTGGCACTGGACAAACCATATACACGGTGTCCAATGCCACTCATACTGGCGTCGTTTCCTTCAAAGTTGATTGAAAATGCCATATGGCAAATGCCAGGTGTAACACTTTAAATATCCAACAGGTGGCGAGCGCGCTCCACCGTGGTTTTTCATATTGTAAATGTAACACAAGTCAACATCCAAAAGTAAAATTTTGAAAACTCATCACCCCCTTAAAAAAGTGCTTTCTGGACTGTTTTTCGAAATTCTTTTCGATTTTTTTTGTCAATTACACATGTGTAACATGTATAAGAACTCTATCAACATACTTTAGTCATATTTTATTATCATTATTATTACTTATTTTTTAAACTTTTTTTACTTGAGCATAAGGCATATGTTTTGTCCATTTGCAATATGATTTCATAGGAAGTCAAAAGTCGAAAATGTGAAGAAAAAAAACTTATCACCCACTTAAAAAAGTGCTTTCTGGACCATTTTTCGAGATTCTATTAATCATGTGTAAGAGCTGTATGAATATACTTTTGTCCAATTTTATTATCATAATTACTATTATTTTTCAACTTGTGCATAAGAGATATGTCCATTTGCAATATGATTTCATAGGATGTCAAAAGTCAAAGTCAAAAGTAACTTTTTTGGGGGCCAAATGCCATAAGAAATGTCCAAATGCCAAATCAGGATGTTATGTCTATTTGCCATGTACCATCACAAATTTGACATACTCAAAAATACTGCAGAAATGCAAAATTGACTGGCCTGATGAACACAGGATGGCCGGGCAGTGATAGTTGTTCCTTTCCATCGCTCGTTGTGTTGATTTCATCATGTCCATTTGGTGATGTTTTTTTCACTGTTGAATCATATTGCAAATGCATGTGCATTTGCAATATGTTTCAATGGGCATTTACCATCACGAATTTGTCATGCTCAAAAATCCTGCAGGAATGCGAAATTGACTGGCCCGATGAACTCGGGATGGCCGGGCAGTGTTTCTGGTTCCTCTCCATCGCTCGTTAGTGTTGATTTCAGAATGCCATTTTGGTGATGGTACCTCACTGTTTAAACATATTGCAAGTGGACAAAAGTCAACTAGCAAGTCACTGTCCATCAGTCAATTAGATGTCATTCTGACACCAAACTGATACCAATTGACACCAAACCCACTTTTTCCAACTCATATAGAAGCCAACTATCACATATTTCAGAGCAGGCCCTTCAGGCCCTTCAGTTTAAAACATAATAAAAACGTAAAACACATAGTTACGTTCTAGCTGCGGGTCCAGTTCTGCCATTATGTGTAGGCCTATATGAGGCGACCCTGAATCCCGAGTTTCGGATCGATAGGTCCTTCGGTGCCCGAGCAAGACCTTAATTGGTGCTGAAAATCCACTTTTTCCCATGCCTTTCTACGGGGTCCTTGAATGAGCTATCGGACAGAAACATTGGGGTCCTTCTCTATGGGCCGAGCCGGTTTCAATGCACCTAGTCTTGCGTCTCTGAGCCTTTTCTAAATGTCGTCATTTTCGTAATGGTCAAACTGAATTGAAGTCATTGCAAATGTACGAGGCTGTTTCTCGGTCCAAGAACATTCTACAGCCAAGTAACTCACCACGCACTATCGACCTGAGGTCTAGAACAGGTTTCTAAAGTTTCAGAACTCTAGGACTGACGGTTCTTTTTTAGCTTTAACAAAGGTAACTATTGCAGGCACTGTCTGTCTCTACGCACCCCAATACGTCCCTCTTTCCAAGCTGTGTGTGTGTGTGATTAAGTTTTTATTTGAAATTTTAAGGGAGAAATTACTGATTTACAGTTCATGGGGGTTACCTAATCACACATATGAAGTTTTGAAAATATCTGACCTTTTTAACCCTTCGAAACAGCCCCTCTGACACCATTTAAAGCACTTCCGGTTGGCACAGGAAGCTATAAGTCAACTCATATCACGATTGGGGTATGCCTTTACAGAATCCTGAGTTTTAAGTGTTTACGTTAAGAACTGACCGATTTACACAGGGTTGAATGCACTATTTATCACAAACTGCTGGTTGGGTATGGAAAAACACGTTTAGGGTGATTTTAACCACTTCCGGTTGCTTCAGGAAGCTTAGAATCGACACAGGTCGACCACAGAGTGTCCTGATGGACTGTCATTGAAGACAGGTTCATAAGGCATTCATAACCCACATAGGCTTCAGGTTGAATTTAGAGGAGCAGGAAATGTATTCCTATGGGGAGAGATGTCATTGTAATCTGTGATGTGAAAAAACCCTGTTTTACTGTTAAGGGTTAATGCCACACGGTCGAGGTTAGGCTTGCACAGATCAGGAGGACCCCAGGATCGTACCTGAGGTCGAATTGTGCTTCTCACTCTAACAGTTCTCTCACTGTCACCCAAAAGCAAATTACATTTAGGGCCAGGCTTCATTTTGGGCCTACTTTTTAACGTTCGCTGCACTCAGAGCGAGCTACGGTCAAGCGGGGCGTCTCGTTGAACTCGGCAAGGCCTAGAGAATATGGAAATGCCATTGCAGGCTCTGTGTGTCTTTAAGCACCGCACTTTGTCACTCCATCCTTGCTGTGTGTGTGTGTGTGTGTGTGTGTGTGTGTGTGTGTGTGTGTGTGTGTGTGTGTGTGTGTGTGTGTGTGTGTGTGTGTGTGTGTGTGTGTGTGTGTGTGTGTGTGTGTGTGTGTGTGTGTGTGTGTGTGTGTGTGTGTGTGTGTGTGTGTGTGTGCGAGAGCTTTTCTTTGACATCTGAGAGAGAGAGAGAGAGAGAGAGAGAGAGAGAGAGAGAGAGAGAGAGAGAGAGAGAGAGAGCTCTGATTATGTGATAAGCACTCAATTTAAGAGATATGATAAGCACTCAATTTAGAGAGAGATCTTCTTGGCAACATTCTGCTTGGCAACATTCTGCTTGGCAACATTCTGCTTGGCAACAAACCACTAAGAGCAGGTGCTTTCATCTTAGCTCCATGTTAGGAATTCTGTAGGTGCAGGGAGGGAAAAGATTCAGAGCTGTGTGTGTGTGTGTGTGTGTGTGTGTGTGTGTGTGTGTGTGTGTGTGTGTGTGTGTGTGTGTGTGTGTGTGTGTGTGTGTGTGTGTGTGTGTGTGTGTGTGTGTGTGTGTGTGTGTGCGCGCGGGTGTGTGTGTGTGTGTGTGTGTGTGTGTGTGTGTGTGTGTGTGTGTGTGTGTGTGTGTGTGTGTGTGTGTGTGTGTGTGTAAAGAACACCAAACAAGAAGAGTCCAGTCGAGGGGATGGGATAGACAGGGTGAGGAACTGTGTGTGTGTGTGTGTGTCTGTGTGTGTGTGTGCAGGTGCGTGGGACAGCAGACCCTTGGGTAGAAGAACAGACCAGCTGCCTGGGACAGAGAGCAGAGGGTAGGAAGCCCCATCCCCTCGACTGGACTCGTCTTGTTTGGTGTTCTTTACACAAACACACACACACACACACACACACACACACACACACACACACACACACACACACACACACACACACACACACACACACACACACACACACACACACACACACACACACACACACACACACACACACACACACACACACACACACAAACACACACACACGCACACACACACACACACACACACACACACACACACACACACACACACACACACACACACACACACACACACACACACACACACACACTGTTCCTCACCCTGTCTATCCCCTCGTCGGTAGACACTACACGCTCAAGTTAACACAATTATAGACAGGGTCATTAAGTATTAGCCAGCTGTTTTGTCTCCCAGAGGCATTCCCTAATGAAGGACAGCAGCACTGTCTCTGGCCATGGTGTCTGTGGTGTCTGTGGTGTCTGTGGTGGCCGTGGTGGCCATGGCGTCTGTGGTGTCTGTGTTGTGTGTGGTGTCTGTGGTGTCCATGGTGTCTGTAGTGTCTGTAGTGTCTGTGGTGCCCATGGTGTATGTGGTGTCTGTGGTGCCCATGGTGTCTGTAGTGTCTGTGGTGTCCACAGTTTCTGTGGTGTGCATGGTATCTGTGGTGTCCACGGTTTCTGTGGTGTCTGCAGTGCCTGTAGTGTCTGTAGTGTATGGTGTCCATGATGTCTGTGGTGTCCGTAGTATATGTGGTGTCTGTAGTATCTGTGGTGTCCGTGGTATCTGTGGTGTCCGTGGTATCTGTGGTGTCTGGGACTATTAGGGAACTACAGAACAGACATAGACCCACAGGTTGACATCTGATAGAGTTACACTATGTGTCTAAAATTGCACCATATTCACTATATAGTGCACTAGTTTTGACCAGGGCCTATACACTATATTCACTATATAGTGCACTAGTTTTGACCAGGGCCTATACACTATATTCACTATATAGTGCACTAGTTTTGACCAGGGCCTATACACTATATTCACTATATAGTGCACTAGTTTTGACCAGGGCCTATACACCCTATTCACTATATAGTGCACTAGTTTTGACCTGGGCCTATACACCCTATTCACAATATAGTGCACTAGTTTTAACCAGGGCCTATACACTATATTCACTATATAGTGCACTAGTTTTGACCAGGGCCTATACACCCTATTCACTATATAGTGCACTAGTTTTGACCTGGGCCTATACACCCTATTCACTATAATGGACTACAGGGCACAATAGGACTCTGGTCAAAAGTAGTATACCAGTGGAAGCTCCTCAGAGGAGGAAGGGGAGGACCATCCTCCTCAGTGAATTTCATAAAAATAAATATGGATAAAACTATACTCAATATATATTTACATGTCACCAAATAATTGATTGAAATACACTGTTTTGTAATGAAGGTCTACAGTAGCCTCAACAGCACTCTGTAGGGTAGCACCATGGTGTAGCCGGAGGACAGCTAGCTTCCGTCCTCCTCTGGCTGCATTGACTTCAATACAAAACCTAGGAGACTCGTAGGCCTCACCCTCTTCCATAGACATACATGGTAATTATGACCACTTCCGGAGGACGTCCTTCAACCAATCAAAGCGTTTGCAGTAGGAACTGACATGTTGTCCATCCAATCGTAGAAATAGGATCAGAAAATTAACCTAGTGAGTTGTATTGGGATTGTGCCACAGAGCAATTATGGGGGTTACAGAGTCATGGCCAAAAGTTTTGAGAATGACACAAATATTAATTTTTGCTGCTTAGTGTCTTTAGATATTTTTGTCAGATGTTACTATGGATACTGAAGTATAATTACAAGCATTTCATAAGTGTCAAAGGCTTTTATTGACAAATACATGAAGTTGATGCAAAGAGTCAATATTTGCAGTGTTGACCCTTCTTTTTCAAGACCTCTGCAATCCACCCTGGCATGCTGTCAATTAACTTCAGGGCCACATCCTGACTGATGGCAGCCCATTCTTGCATAATTAATGATCGGAGTTTGTCAGAATTTGTGGGGCTTTGTTTGTCCACCCGCTTCTTGTGGATTGACCACAAGTTTTCAATGGGATTAAGGTCTGGGGAGTTTCCTGGCCATGGACCCAAAATATCGATGTTTTGTTCCCCGGGCCACTTAGTTATCACTTTTGCCTTATGGCAAGGTGACAAGGTACAAATCTGTCACTCTGCCCCTGAACAGGCAGTTAACCCACTCTTCCTAGGCCGTCATTGAAAATAAGAATTTGTTCTTAACTGACTTGCCTAGTCAAATAAAGGTAAAAAAAATAAAAAATAACACATCCGCCATGCTGATCCTCAACACGGGGGCCCCTCAGGGGTGCGTGGTTAGTCCCCTCCTGTACTTCCTGTTCCCCCACAACTGCGTGGCCAAGCATGACTCCAACACCATCATTACGTTTGTTGAGGACACAACAGTGGTAGGCCTGATCACTGACAACAAGGAGACAGCCTATAAGGAGGATGTCAGAGACCTGGCAGTGTGGTGCCAGGACAACCACCTCTCCCTCAATGTGAGCAAGACAAAGGAGCTGATTGTGGACTACAGGAAAAGGAGGGCCGGATACGCCCCCATTCTAATCGACGGGGCTGTAGTGTAGCGGGCCGAAAGTTTCAAGTTCCTTGGTGTCCACATTACCAACTAACTATCATGGTCCAAACACACCAAGATTGTTGTGAAGAGGAAATGACAACACCTTTCCCCCCCTCAGGAGACTGAAAATAAATTAGATTTGATTTTAGATTTGTGTCAAGATGAACTTTGAGAAACTCGTTGTCCAAACCTACGATGGCGCAGCTCTAATGGAATGTATCTGCTAAGTCCTGTTCCCTGATTAAGACGTGATGACTACCCCACTACCATTGTCAACTTTCTCTTGACTTGATCTGAAGCCACGTCTCATCTACTGGCACATGGACTGTTTCCCCTCCAAGCCCAGTGAGCAGCCCGATCACTTTTCTCTCATTACTGTATGTAGAGTCAATCACAAACACATCATTATCACATCCCTTCTTAGCTCTGTTGTCTAACTATAGTTTTCTGTCTTCCCAGTCAAATCCTTTCCTGCACTGAAGTCAAGCCTCTGAACACCTCATGCCTCATACTCTCATTCAATCACTGCTGTGATGACACACGGTGTAACCCTCTCATTCCCCTTCCCCACAATATTGTACAAAAGAAATGTCTTTATTAAATGCTTTAGGTTAAAATAATTACTCTTTGACGATTTTTGAAACACACTTTTGTCGTCTGTGTGCGGTCTCCCCATCCTCCTCAATTTTTCAAGTCACCAGCCTCCACTGTAGGGCACTCTATAGGGAGTAGGGTGCCATGTGTCTCATGATGACGCGGCCAATAACTAGCTACGTACCTCCATGAAAAAGTCATGTACACCAACGCTGCTCTGCAACACGTTTCTGTTCTGCTCAGACAAGTGTGACCTCAATGCAGGGAGGGAAGAACAAGTGTGACCTCAATGCAGGGAGGGAAGAACAAGTGTGACCTCAATGCAGGGAGGGTAGAACAAGTGTGACCTCAATGCAGGGAGGGAAGAACAAGTGTGACCTCAATGCAGGGAGGGTAGAACAAGTGTGACCTCAATGCAGGGAGGGAAGAACAAGTGTGACCTCAATGCAGGGAGGGAAGAACAAGTGTGACCTCAATGCAGGGAGGGAAGAACAAGTGTGACCTCAATGCAGGGAGGGAAGAACAAGTGTGACCTCAATGCAGGGAGGGAAGAACAAGTGTGATCTCAATGCAGGGAGGGTAGAACAAGTGGGAAGAGAGATGAGAACGTAAGGGGAGGAAAAACACCCTTTCGGCTGTTTGGGCTTTGTAGTCACGTTTTCTGGAATGACGATTGAAACACTTTTGTTAATACATTTCGTTCGAGGTTTCTTTTCTCTTAGGACAAAACATTATTTCCTATCAAGATAATAACACAACAATATGCACTATGGACATCTATCTGTGTATACCTGAAGGGGGAAAACAAGAAGTTCTTATTCTATCAAGGCAGATTCCTAGAAGGAGTCTGTCAGTAGAGTCTGAGTGCCGATATCAGATGGGAGGAAATTTCAATAACCTTAAATGGAGTAAAGTGGAGTCAGCAACTGCAGTTCCTCATCACACAGACCACGCATGCATCTTCCTCTATCCCCCTACTCCCTCTCTCCCCCTACTCCCTCTCTTCCTCTACTCCCTCTCTCCCCCTACTCCCTCTCTTCCTCTACTCCCTCTCTCCCCCTGCTCCCTCTCTTCCTCTACTCCCTCTCTCCCTCTCTCCCCTGCTCCTCTCTTCCTCTACTCCCTCTCTCCCCTACTCCCTCTCTCCCCCTGCTCCCTCTCTTCCTCTACTCCCTCTCTCCCCCTACTCCCTCTCTTCCTCTACTCCCTCTCTCCCCCTGCTCCCTCTCTTCCTCTACTCCCTCTCTCCCCCTACTCCCTCTCTCCCCCTGCTCCCTCTCTTCCTCTACTCCCTCTCTCCCCCTACTCCCTCTCTTCCTCTACTCCCTCTCTCCCCCTGCTCCCTCCCTCTCTTCCTCTACTCCCTCTCTCCCCTGCTCCCTCTCTTCCTCTACTCCCTCTCTCCCCTACTCCCTCTCTTCCTCTACTCCCTCTCTCCCCCTGCTCCCTCTCTTCCTCTACTCCCTCTCTCCCCCTGCTCCCTCTCTCCCCCTACTCCCTCTCTTCCTCTACTCCCTCTCTTCCTCTACTCCCTCCCTTCCTCTATTCCCTCTCTCCCCCTACTCCCTCTCTCCCCCTACTCCCTCTCTTCCTCTACTCCCTCTCTCCCCCTACTCCCTCTCTTCCTCTACTCCCTCTCTCCCCCTGCTCCCTCTCTTCCTCTATTCCCTCTCTTCCTCTACTCCCTCTCTTCCTCTACTCCCTCTCTCCCCCTACTCCCTCTCTTCCTCTACTACCTCTCTTCCTCTACTACCTCTCTTCCTCTACTCCCTCTCTTCCTCTACTCCCTCTCTTCCTCTACTCCCTCTCTTCCTCTACTCCCTCTCTTCCTCTACTCCCTCTCTTCCTCTACTCCCTCTCTTCCTCTACTACCTCTCTTCCTCTACTACCTCTCTTCCTCTACTCCCTCTCTTCCTCTACTCCCTCTCTTCCTCTACTACCTCTCTTCCTCTACTCCCTCTCTTCCTCTACTCCCTCTCTTCCTCTACTCCCTCTCTCCCCTGCTCCCTCTCTTCCTCTACTCCCTCTCTCCCCCTACTCCCTCTCTTCCTCTACTCCCTCTCCCCCTGCTCCCTCTCTTCCTCTACTCCCTCTCTCCCCTACTCCCTCTCTCCCCCTGCTCCCTCTCTTCCTCTACTCCCTCTCTCCCCCTACTCCCTCTCTTCCTCTACTCCCTCTCTCCCCCTGCTCCCTCTCTTCCTCTACTCCCTCTCTCCCCCTGCTCCTCTCTCTTCCTCTACTCCCTCTCTCCCCTACTCCCTCTCTTCCTCTACTCCCTCTCTCCCCTGCTCCCTCTCTTCCTCTACTCCCTCTCTCCCCTGCTCCCTCTCTCCCCTACTCCCTCTCTTCCTCTACTCCCTCTCTTCCTCTACTCCCTCCCTTCCTCTATTCCCTCTCTCCCCCCTACTCCCTCTCTCCCCCCTACTCCCTCTCTTCCTCTACTCCCTCTCTCCCCCTACTCCCTCTCTTCCTCTACTCCCTCTCTCCCCCTGCTCCCTCTCTTCCTCTATTCCCTCTCTTCCTCTACTCCCTCTCTTCCTCTACTCCCTCTCTCCCCCTACTCCCTCTCTTCCTCTACTCCCTCTCTCCCCCTGCTCCCTCTCTTCCTCTACTCCCTCTCTTCCTCTACTCCCTCTCTTCCTCTACTCCCTCTCTTCCTCTACTCCCTCTCTCCCCCTGCTCCCTCTCTTCCTCTATTCCCTCTCTTCCTCTACTCCCTCTCTTCCTCTACTCCCTCTCTTCCTCTACTCCCTCTCTTCCTCTACTCCCTCTCTTCCTCTACTCCCTCTCTTCCTCTACTCCCTCTCTTCCTCTACTCCCTCTCTCCCCCTGCTCCCTCTCTTCCTCTATTCCCTCTCTTCCTCTACTCCCTCTCTTCCTCTACTCCCTCTCTTCCTCTACTCCCTCTCTCCCCCTGCTCCCTCTCTTCCTCTATTCCCTCCCTTCCTCTACTCCCTCTCTTCCTCTACTCCCTCTCTTCCTCTACTCCCTCTCTACCCCTACTCCCTCCCTTCCTCTACTCCCTCTCTTCCTCTACTCCCTCTCTTCCTCTACTCCCTCTCTTCCTCTACTCCGTCTCTCCCCCTACTCCCTCTCTTCCTCTACTCCCTCTCTCCCCCTACTCCCTCTCTTCCTCTATTCTCTCTCTTCCTCTACTCCCTCTCTTCCTCTACTCCCTCCCTTCCCCTACTCCCTCTCTCCCCTACTCCCTCTCTCCCCCTACTCCCTCTCTTCCTCTATTCTCTCTCTTCCTCTACTCCCTCCCTTCCTCTACTCCCTCCCTTCCCCTACTCCCTCTCTCCCCCTACTCCCTCCCTTCCTCTATTCCCTCTCTTCCTCTACTCCCTCCCTTCCTCTACTCCCTCCCTTCCCCTACTCCCTCTCTCCCCCTACTCCCTCCCTTCCTCTACTCCCTCTCCTCCTCTACTCCCTCTCCTCCTCTACTCCCTCTCCTCCTCTCCTCCTTCTCCTCCTCTACTCCCTCTCCTCCTCTACTCCCTCTCTCCCTCTACTCCCTCTCCTCCTCTCCTCCTCTACTCCCTCTCATCCTCTACTCCCTCTCATTCTCTCCTCCCCTACTTCCTCTCTCCCCTACTCCCTCTCTCCCTCTACTCCCTCTCCTCCCTCTCCTCCCTCTCCTCCTCTACTCCCTCTCTCCCTCTATTCCCTATCCTCCTCTACTCCCTCTCACCCTCTCTTCCTCTCCTCCTCTACTCCCTCTCTCCCCTACTCCCTCTCTCCCTCTACTCCCTCTCCTCCTCTTCTCCTCTACTCCCTCTCTCCCTCTCCTCCACTACTCCCTCTCTCCCTCTCTCCCTTACTCCCTCTCCTCCCTCTCCTCCTCTACTCCCTCGCTCCCTCTATTCCCTCTCCTCCTTTCCTCCCTCTCTTCCTCTCTTCCTCTCCTCCTCTCCTCCTCTACTCCCTCTCCTCCCCTACTCCTTTCCTCCTCTACTCCCTCTCTTCCTCTCTTCCTCTCCTCCTCTACTCCCTCTCCTCCTCTACTCCCTCTCTTCCTCTCTTCCTCTCCTCCTCTACTCCCTCTCTTCCTCTCCTCCTCTCCTCCTCTACTCCCTCTCTCCCTCTACTCCCTCTACCCCTCTCCTCCTCTCCTCCTCTCCTCCCTCTCCTCCCTCTCCTCCTCTACTCCCTCTCCTCCCCCTCTCTTCCTCTAGTCCCTCTCCTCCTCTCCTCCTCTCCTCCCTCTCTCCCTTTCCTCCTCTCCTCCTTCTCCTCCTCTACTCCCTCTCCTCCTCTACTCCCTCTCTTCCTCTCTTCCTCTCCTCCTCTACTCCCTCTCTTCCTCTCCTCCTCTACTCCTCTACTCCCTCTCTCCCTCTACTCCCTCTCCTCTCCTCCTCTCCTCCTCTCCTCCCTCTCCTCCCTCTCCTCCCTCTCCTCCTCTCCTCCCTCTCCTCCCTCTCCTCCTCTACTCCCTCTCCTCCCTCTCTTCCTCTACTCCCTCTCTTCCTCTACTTCCTCTATCCCCCTACTCCCTCTCTTCCTCTACTCCCTCTCTTCCTCTACTCCCTATCTTCCTCTACTCCCTCTCTTCCTCTACTCCCTCTATCCCCCTACTCCCTCTCTTCCTCTACTTCCTCTATCCCCCTACTCCCTCTCTTCCTCTACTTCCTCTATCCCCCTACTCCCTCTCTCCCCCTACTCCCTCTCTTCCTCTACTTCCTCTATCCCCCTACTCCCTCTCTCCCCCTACTTCCTCTCTCCCCCTACTTCCTCTCTTCCTCTACTTCCTCTCTTCCTCTACTCCCTCTCTTCCTCTACTCCCTCCCTTCCTCTATTCCCTTTCTTCATCTACTCCCTTTCTTAATCTACTCCCCCTATCCCTCTCCTCTTCTCCTCCTCTACTCCCTCTCCTCCTCTGCTCCCTCTCTCCCTCTACTCCCTCTCCTCCTCTCCTCCTCTACTCCCTCTCTCCCTCTCCTCCTCTACTCCCTCTCCTACTCTACTCCCTCTCTCCCCCTACTCCCTCTCTCCCTCTACTCCCTCTCTCCCTCTACTCCCTCTCATCCTCTCCTCCTCTACTCCCTCTCTCCCTTTCCTCCTCTCCTCCTTCTCCTCCTCTACTCCCTCTCCTCCTCTACTCCCTCTCCTCCTCTCCTCCTCTACTCCCTCTCTCCCTTTCCTCCTCTCCTCCTTCTCCTCCTCTACTCCTCTCCTCCTCTACTCCCTCTCTTCCTCTCCTCCTCTACTCCCTCTCTCCCTCTCCTCCTCTACTCCTCTCCTCCTCTACTCCCTCTCTTCCTCTCCTCCTCTCCTCCCCTACTCCCTACTGTCTAACTGACAGCGAGTCAACTGACAGTTAGACAGTTAGTTAGTCAACTGAGAGCGAGTCAACTGACAGTTAGAGAGTTAGTTAGTCAACTGACAGCGAGTCAACTGACAGCGAGTCAACTGACAGTTAGACAGTTAGTTAGTCAACTGACAGCGAGTCAACTGACAGTTAGACAGTTAGTTAGTCAACTGACAGCGAGTCAACTGACAGTTAGACAGTTAGTTAGTCAACTGACAGCGAGTCAACTGACAGTTAGACAGTTAGTTAGTCAACTGAGAGCGAGTCAACTGACAGTTAGACAGTTAGTTAGTCAACTGAGAGCGAGTCACATGACAGTTAGACAGTTAGTTAGTCAACTGACAGCGAGTCAACTGACAGTTAGACAGTTAGTTAGTCAACTGACAGCGAGTCAACTGACAGTTAGACAGTTAGTTAGTCAACTGACAGCGAGTCAACTGACAGTTAGACAGTTAGTTAGTCAACTGAGAGCGAGTCAACTGACAGTTAGACAGTTAGTTAGTCAACTGAGAGCGAGTCAACTGACAGTTAGACAGTTATTTAGTCAACTGACAGTTAGACAGTTAGTTAGTCAACTGACAGCGAGTCAACTGACAGTTAGACAGTTAGTTAGTCAACTGAGAGCGAGTCAACTGACAGTTAGACAGTTATTTAGTCAACTGACAGTTAGACAGTTAGTTAGTCAACTGACAGCGAGTCAACTGACAGTTAGACAGTTAGTTAGTCAACTGACAGCGAGTCAACTGACAGTTAGACAGTTAGTTAGTCAACTGACAGCGAGTCAACTGACAGTCTAACACAACATTGTTTCCCAAAGACGCATAAAAGAATGCACAACTCATCGTACCTTGACAACGAATGAGGCAGCCGACGACCTTACAGAGTTACACTTCTTTCAATAAAATACTGGAGAATTGGAAAAAAAACATTGCCTGCTCTGATTAATCCATGATGCCTGCTGTTTCACACTGATGGGAGGACTGGGGTTTGGAGAAAACCACCAGTACATGCATCCATTATGCCGTGTGTCAACATTGCAGGCTGGTGTTGGTGGTGTGTTGGTTGTGTTTTCATGGGCCACTTGATAAAAGTGGAGCAAAGTTTGAATGTCACTGGATTCTGAACTTAACTTGCCCCTTCGTGGCAGCTCTGTATCCATCAACACATTTTTTTTTTTTTTTTAGCAGGATAATGCCACAATGCCACATGGGTAGGATTGTCCAGGAATGGTTCCAGGAACATGACAAAAAATATAAACGCATGAGCTGAAATAAAAGATCCCAGAAATGTTTCATACAAACAAAAATATTATTTATCTCAAATGGTGAGCATTTGTTTACATCCCTGTTAGTGAGCACACATGTGTTTACATCCCTGTTAGTGAGCACACATTTGTTTACATCCCTGTTAGTGAGCACACATTTGTTTACATCCCTGTTAGTGAGCACACATTTTTTTCCATCCTTGTTAGTGAGCACACATTTGTTTACATCCCTGTTAGTGAGCACACATTTGTTTACATCCCTGTTAGTGAGCACACATTTGTTTACATCCCTGTTAGTGAGCACACATTTGTTTACATCCCTGTTAGTGAGCACACATTTTTTTCCATCCTTGTTAGTGAGCACACATTTGTTTACATCCCTGTTAGTGAGCACACATTTGTTTACATCCCTGTTAGTGAGCACACATTTGTTTACATCCCTGTTAGTGAGCACACATTTGTTTACATCCCTGTTAGTGAGCATTTCTCATTTGTCAAGATAATCCATCCACCTGACAGGTGTGGCATATCAAGAAGTTGATTAAACAGCATGATCATTACACCGGTGCACTTTGTGCTGGGGATGATAAAAAGCCACTAAAATGTGCAGTTTTGTCACAATGCCAAAGATGTCTCGTTTTGAGGGAGCATGCATATGGAATGACGACTGCAGAAATGTCCACCAGAGTGTCACGCCGTAGAGATTTTTTTTATTCTCTATGTTTGGTTGGTCAGGGTGTGACTTGGGTGGGAAACTCTATGTTCTGTGTTTCTATGTTTTGGCCGGGTATGGATCTCAATCAGGGACAGCTGTCTATCGTTGTCTCTGATTGGGAATCATACTTAGGCAGCCGTTTTCCCTTTTGGATTTGTGGGTCGTTGTCTTTGTTAGTGGCCTGTATAGCCCTAGTAAGCTTCACGGTCGTTTTTGTTGTTTCTTGTTTTGTTGGCGACATCTATAATAAAGAAAAATGTACCACGCTGCACCTTGGTCCGGTCCTTTCCTCGACGACGAGCGTGACACAGAGCTGTTGGCAGAGAATGAAATGTTCATTTCTCTACCATAAGCCGCCTCCAACGTTGTTTTAGAGAATTTGGCAGTACGTCCAAATGGCCGCACATCCACAGACCACGTGTAACCATGCCAACCCAGGACCTCCACATCCGGCTTCTTCACCTGCGGGATGGTCTGAGACGAGCCACCCGGACATCTGATGAAACAGAGGAGTATTTCTGTCTGTAATAAATCCCTTTTGTGGGGAAAAACACATTCTGATTGGCTGGGCACGTCTCCTGCCAGTCACGTGACATCCATAGATTAGGGCCTAACGAATTTATTTAAATTGACTTATTTCCTTGTGAACTGTAACTCAATAAAAATCTTTGAAATTGCTGCATGTTGAGTTCATATTTTGGTTAGGTAAGTAAGCTGGTGAAAAACAATGACAATGACAGAGGTATTAATGATTTGTAAATAATCATTTATTTTTGCTTTGGAAGCGGAGCTCGGTGTGTACACATCACTGACAATCTGAAATGGTCCACCAACACAGACAGTGTGGTGAAGAAGACGCAACAGCGCCTCTTCGACCTCAGGAGGCCCCAAGACCTTCACAAACTTTTACAGATGCGCCATTGAGAGCATCCTGTCGTGTTGTATCACCACCTGGTACGGCAACTGCACCGCAGGCAACCGCAGGGCTCTCCAGACGGTGGTGTTTGGTTATCATTACATGTTTAGTTTCTCTAAATACCAAATACATCTTTACCGGCAGCAGCATAGTAGTGCTGGGTCGACTGCCTTTGAGAGTTTAAAAGTTGTGATTTTTTAAGAAATAGTCAGATGGTTCCTTACCCTGCAAGTAGCCTTGAGCCAGGAGAAACAAATGCATGGTAGGGATATTTTTATGGGAGAAAATGCAGTGAAAGATGAACTTACATCACCTCAAATCAACAGAGAGACTTGGTTTAACATTATCTGGAATAAATTTTGCAACACACTTCTAATTTGTGTGGTTTAAATACAGCTGAAGATTACAGTTTCTTCTGGCCAGTAGACTCAGCCAGGTCCGTCCCCCCGTGATACAATTCAGTATTCTACACCCATCCTTGTCTGAGGACGTCGGGAGATGATGTGGAAAAAGGTCACTTAGCGGCAACATGAATGCTGTTACCTTCTAGTAGGTTTCATCATCTGCCTATAATTTCAAAGGTTGAAAATTCATGCAAAAATGCAAAAATAAAAATTAGTTTTTTGTTTAAGTCCCAAACCTTAACCATTCTCAGGTTAATGCCTGACCCTAAGACTACCTTTTTTAAAACATTTATGAAAGTGCTATTCAATGCTACACTATGCATACTGTGCTATATGGTATACAATGTGCTATTGTAGTAAATACCTACCAATGCTACACTATGCATACTGTGCTATATGGTATACCATGTGCTATTGTAGTAAATACCTACCTAATGACCTAAAAGGGGCATCAAATTCGAAATCAACAGTTTAGACTAAGAATTATTCTCAACCAGGTCCTGTTTAATCTATCTGGCCAGTCAGGTGTTGGCAATGCATTCTGAAGTGACAGAGAGAGACAGAAAGAAAGAGAAGAGAGAGAGACCGAGAGAGAGAGAAGAAAGAGTGACCGAGAGAGAGAGAAGAAAGAGCGACCGAGAGAGAGAAGAGAGAGAAACCCGAGAGAGAGAGAGAGAACCAGGTGCTGTCAGTGCCCAGTGCTTCTTGACCTCCACGTCTGCCTGGTCAAGACACAAACACCCAGAACATCCAGGGTCATATTTCAACAGCCAATGGGGCCCTGGCAGCCTCAACATTACTCAATCCAACTGCCATCAGAGGGACAGGCAGACATAAACATGGCAGACCATGGAGACCCATCGTCACCCCTTTGTCACTCAGAGCCCTGAGTAGCTACCCATCATCACTATGCCCCCCCCCTTGTTCATCACCTGGTTGTGTGGAGGAAGCCTGGAATCGAGGCTAGCCTGATACCACAGGTGGGTCCTGCTGGGCTGGCAGAAAAGTCTCTAGCCTAGAGTGAAATGAGTGACGAAGAGAATTTACATCGAAAACATTGCCTGTTTCCGTCCCTATGCAATCAGAGACAATAGCTGGTGCGGTGTGATGTGAAGTAGCAGCTAAATATGGGTGGAGGGATATCTATATGGGTTGAGTTCAATCAGTGTGTCATCTTCCTGCCGGGTTATTTAAACTACTCAATTACCCAGGATCCTCGTGGGATGTGACCTACCACTGCCCTTCCTGTCTCAAGTTGGGACCAAGAAGTAGGTCTCATTATGACGATCAATCAGGCTGCCTGGGAACAGATGGAGAGGGAGGTAGTGGAGACAGAGACATCACATCGTCGGGCTTGACCATGTACTGGTTATACACTACCAGTCAAAAGTTTTACAACACCTACTCATTCAAGTGTTTTTCTTTATTTTTACTATTTTCTACATTGTAGAATAATAGTGAAGACATCAAAACTATGAAATAGCACATGGAATCATGTAGTAACCAAAAAAGTGTTAAACAAATCAAAATATATTTTGTATTTGAGATTCTTCAAAGTAGCCACCCTTTGCCTTGATTACAGCTTTGCACACACTTGGCATTCTCTCAACCAGCTTCACCTGGAATGCTTTTCCAACGGTCTTGAAGGAGTTCCCTTTAAATAGTCTCCCTGCGTCGTACATAAGAACAGCCACTTAGCCATGATATATTGGCGATATACCGCAGCCCCTCTGACCTTATTGTTTAAATATCACTCTGCATAGCTTGAGAATAGCAAGAGAGAAGGAGATGAACGCAGCTATGACGATGCCAATTCACTGGCCTTTAGATATTGAGTCAGTTTTATCTAATAGAGAGCCAGACTAAAAACAAACAAACATGGCATGTGACACAAAGAACGTTGTGATGGGGGTTTGAGGAGAGAGGGGACATGGGTGGGAGTGTGACAGTGGCGTCACTGAAGGATTGCTCATATCATGATAATACGATTAGCTGTCCTGTGAGCAGAAGCTAGAGAGAGAGAGAGAGGGGAGGGAGGGGGAGCATGAGGGAGAGAGAGGGGGGGCATGAGGGGAGAGAGAGAGAGGGGAGGGAGGGGGGAGCATGAGGGAGAGAGAGAGAGAGGGGGGCATGAGGGAGAGAGAGAGAGAGAGAGAGAGGGGGAGGGAGGGGGAGCATGAGGGGAGAGAGAGAGAGAGAGAGAGAGGGAGGGAGGGGGGGAGCATGAGGGAGAGAGAGAGAGAGGGGAGGGAGGGGGAGCATGAGGGAGAGAGAGAGAGAGAGAGAGAGAGAGAGAGAGAGAGAGAGAGAGAGAGAGAGAGGAGAGGGAGAGGAGAGGGAGGGGGAGAGGAGAGGGGGAGCATGAGGGAGAGAGAGAGAGAGAGGGAGCATGAGAGAGAGAGAGGAGAGGGGGCATGAGGGAGAGAGATACTGTGGGCAGGAAATGAGAGAGAGAGAGCGAGAGAGAGAGAGATGGGAGCAGCTGAGTACTGAACTAGGTAATGACCTTCTCCCTTCACTTCACAGGCTAAGAAATGGGTTGTAATTAATGTTGGACACCTGCATGTCTTGCCAAGACACAAAGCAAAAGAAAGGACAGCAGAGTGATAGAAATAGATTGGCAAGATGGGGCTCCAGATTCCAGAATCAATGGAGAGATTAGGAATGAAGGTAATGCAATTCAATAGAAAGTTGATTTGGATTCATAAATAACGACTTGGTGGGAGCTTATATTTGTCCTATTTCACATTGTAATTTGTAAATGTGTTATTTTACATATCCCAACTCCCCCTGAGACACCCTCATAGAGTGGGGTCACCCTGAGACACCCTCATAGAGTGGGGCCACCATGTCCCAACTCCCCCTGAGACACCCTCAGAGAGTGGGGCCACCTGAGACACCCTCAGGAGTGGGGCCACCCTGAGACACCCTCAGAGACACCCTCAGAGAGTGGGGCCACCCTGAGACACACTCAGAGAGTGGGGCCACCCTGAGACACCCTCAGAGAGTGGGGCCACCCTGAGACACCCTCATAGAGTGGGGCCACCATGTCCCAACTCCCCCTGAGACACCCTCAGAGAGTGGGGTCACGTCCAGGGTCTGCCATTGTGAACGTCAACCCTGGAACTATTAGGTGTTAAGGGCCTTGCTCGAGGGCACGTCGACCGACTTTTCAGCTTGTGGGCTAGTGGATTCGTACTTGCAACCTGCCGCCCATATGTTGTTTGAGTAGCCTGGTCCCAGATCTGTCTGTGCTGTACAGTATATGCCAAATTGCTTGACAATGACCCTAGGAGTTGGCTAGACAGCACATCCAGATCACCAGTACTACGCAGTAGCACGATGCAGCATCCAGATCACCAGTACTACGCAGTAGCACGATGCAGCATCCAGATCACCAGTACTACGCAGTAGCACGATGCAGCGTCCAGATCACCAGTACTACGCAGTAGCACGATGCAGCATCCAGATCACTAGTACTACGCAGTAGCACGATGCAGCGTCCAGATCACCAGTACTACGCAGTAGCACGATGCAGCGTCCAGATCACCAGTACTACGCAGTAGCACGATGCAGCATCCAGATCACCAGTACTACGCAGTAGCACGATGCAGCATCCAGATCACCAGTACTACGCAGTGCAGCCCGACGCAGCCTCCAGATCACTAGTACTACGCAGATGCAGCCTCCAGATCACAGATGCAGCCTCCAGATCACCAGTACTACGCAGTGCACATGCAGCCTCCAGATCACTCCAGTACTACGCAGTAGCACGATGCAGCGTCCAGATCACCAGTACTACGCAGTAGCACGATGCAGCATCCAGATCACCAGTACTACGCAGTAGCACGACGCAGCATCCAGATCACCAGTACTACGCAGTAGCCCGACGCAGCCTCCAGATCACTAGTACTACGCAGTAGCACGATGCAGCCTCCAGATCACCAGTACTACGCAGTAGCACCATGCAGCATCCAACCTGACTGACCCTGGTTTAAACTGCCTCCATCACATCTTACCCCAAAATACTATTCATCCCAATGTATCTTTCAGTATTCAATGGTTAAGCACATATTATTATGTTTTATTAGTTGTTATTGTTGTTGCATTGGCGAGAAGGAACCTGCAAGTGAGCATTTCATTGGACGATGTATAACATGTGTGTCCCGTACATACAACTAATACAACTTGAAACTAGTTAAACACGTTTTGGTCAACTACCTTTTTAATGTTTTAATAAAGCTTTTATCTTGTCTACTTTTTTTCTTGAATGTTTTAGATTTAATATTTGTAATAGGCCTATATTCTAGCCTACTATTATATATTGTTATATGACATATTTGGGCTCCCGAGTAGTGCAGCGTTCTAACGCACTGCATCTCATCTACAGACGCCCTGGATTGAATCCAGACTATATCACATCGGCTGTGATTGGGAGTCCCATAGGCCGGTGCACAATTGCCCTGGGTTTGGCTGGAGTAGGCCGTCATTGTAAATAAGAATTTGTTCTTCATAAGGATCCGCCCCTTGTCCTTCTGTGGCTCAGTTGGTAGAGCATGGCGCTTGTAACGCCAGGGTAGTGGGTTCGATTCCCGGGACCACCCATACGTAGAATGTATGCACACATGACTGTAAGTCGCTTTGGATAAAAGCGTCAGCTAAATGGCATATATTATTATTATTATATTATTATTATTAATTTTATTTTTTTGCCTAAAATGACAAAGGGTGCAAGCTGGACCTCCCGGTTACGGCTGGCTGCGACAGAGCCTGGTCTCGAACCCAGAGTCTCTGGTGGCACAGCTAACACTGTGATGCAGTGCCTTAGACCACTGCGCCACCTGGGAGGCCTAAAAACCTATTTTTGCTTTGTAATTATGGGGTATTGTGATGTCATTATGGGATATTGTGATGTCATTATGGGGTATTGTGATGTAATTAAAGGGGGTATTGTGATGTCATTATGGGGTATTGTGTTGTCATTATTGGGTATTGTGATGTCATTATGGGGTATTGTGATGTCATTATGGGGTACCATGATTGCAAGTGAAATATAGACAACCACTATTTTAAAATTTTGTCATTTTGTCCCACAAAAATGGAATGCATTTTAAGTTCCATTGACACAAAGGCTGCGATCATTTAATGGTTGTGGAGCCTGACTTGTCTTTGAAAATATTTCAAAGTTTTGGTTTCACAATGAAGTCCCTAATGAGCAGGCACATCTAAAAGACAGAAGAAAGAAAGACAACACAGAGACAAACGCATCAAAAGTATGTTTTTAATTCAAAACAATCTAACCCGGGCAGTGTCTGGTCTTCAAATACCAATGCAACATATTACAATTCTTCTTTGTAATTGGCTTTCCTCTTCTACGTATTTATATATTTATATCACACAACTTTGTACATTCAAACCTAACCATCTCTAACCTGTCCTCAATAACAGTACAGGACCTCCTAAATTTGACCTTTATTTAACTAGGCAAGTAAGTTAAGAACAAATTCTTATTTTCAATGACAGCCTGGGAACAGTGGGTTAACTACCTGTT
This sequence comes from Oncorhynchus keta, assembly GCF_023373465.1. Taxonomy (NCBI): domain Eukaryota; kingdom Metazoa; phylum Chordata; class Actinopteri; order Salmoniformes; family Salmonidae; genus Oncorhynchus; species Oncorhynchus keta. The sequence continues at coordinate 8,533,018 of NC_068431.1, forward strand.
CAGGGGCAGAACAACCTTGTCAGCTCGGAGATTCGAACTTGCAACCTTCCGGTTACTAGTCCAACACTCTAACCACTAGGATACCCTGCCGCCTCTAAGCTCTAACCACTAGGCTACCTACCTCCTCTACACTGTAACCACTAGGCTACCCTGCCGCCCCTACACTCTAACCACTAGGCTACCCTGCCGCCCCTACACTCTAACCACTAGGCTATCTGCCTCCCTACACTCTTTTTTTATTTTATTTTTTATTTCACCTTTATTTAACCAGGTAGGCTAGTTGAGAACAAGTTCTCATTTGCAACTGCGACCTGGCCAAGATAAAGCATAGCAGTGTGAACAGACAACACAGAGTTACACATGGAGTAAACAATTAGCAAGTCAATAACACAGTAGAAAAAATGGGCAGTCTATATACAATGTGTGCAAAAGGCATGAGGAGGTAGGCGAATAATACAATTTTGCAGATTAACACTGGTGATAAATGATCAGATGGGCATGTACAGGTAGAGATATTGGTGTGCAAAAGAGCAGAAAAGTAAATAAATAAAAACAGTATAAAAACAGTATGGGAATGAGGTAGGTGAAAAAGGGTGAGCTATTTACCAATAGACTATGTACAGCTGCAGCGATCGGTTAGCTGCTCGGATAGCTGATGTTTGAAGTTGGTGAGGGAGATAAAACAACTTCAGCGATTTTTGCAATTCGTTCCAGTCACCAGCAGAGTACTGGCAACCCAAATGAGGTGTTGGCTTTAGGGATGATCAGTGAGATACACCTGCTGGAGCGCGTGCACGGATGGGTGTTGCCATCGTGACCAGTGAACTGAGATAAGGCGGGCTTTACCTAGCATGGACTAGATGACCTGGAGCCAGTGGGTCTGGCACGAATATGTAGTGAACCACATAGTCGCAGTGGTGGGTGGTATAAGGTGCTTTAGTGACAAAACGGATGGCACTGTGATAGACTGCATCCAGTTTGCCCATTTTGTAGATGACACGAAGTCGAGGATCGGTAGGAACAGTTTTACACTGGCAGGCGTGAGTGAAACCCTGCCGACTCTGGATTTGATTTTTGATTGGAGATGTTTGATGTGAGTCCCTAGCCAGACACCTAGGTCTTATAGATGTCCACCACTCCAGGCTACCTACCTCCTCTACACTGTAACCACTAGGCTACCCTGCCACCTCTACGCTCTAACCACTAGGCTACCCTACCGCCCCTACACTCTAACCACTAGGCTACCCTGCCGCCCCTACACTCTAACCACTAGGCTACCCTGCCGCCCCTACACTCTAACCACTAGGCTACCTGCCTCCTCTACACTGTAACCACTAGGCTACCTAACCACTAGGCCTCCTCTACGCTCTAACCACTAGGCTACCTACCACCCTCTACACTGTAACCACTAGGCAACCCCTGCCCCTACACCTTACCACTACACACTCTAACCACTAGGCTACCTACCGCCCCACACTCTAACCACTAGGCTACCTGCCACCTCTACTAGGCTACCCCTGCCACCTCTGCACTAACCACTAACTACACTCTAACCACTAGGCAACCCTACCTACCTAACCTCTACCCAACTCTAACCACTAGGCTACCTAACCCGCCCCTACACTGTAACCACTAGGCTACCTGCACTCTAACCACCTCTACACTCTAACCACTAGGCTACCCTGCCGCCCTACCTCCTAGGCTACACTCTAACCACTAGGCTACCTACCTCTAACCTCTACACTCTAACCATTAGGCTAACCCTGCCCCTACACTCTAACCACTAGGCTACCTGCCTCCTCTACACTCTAACCACTAGGCTACCTGGCTAACACCTAGCTACACTCTAACCACCTCCCTGCCGCCCCTACACTCTAACCACTAGGCTACCTACCTCCTCTACACTCTAACCACTAGGCTACCCTGCCGCCCCTACACTCTAACCACTAGGCTACCTGCCCCTACACCTAACCACTACCTACCTCCTCACTCTAACCACTAGGGCCGCCCCTACCTCTAACCACTAGGCTACCCTGCCCCCTACACTCTAACCACTAGGCTACCTGCCTCCTCTACACTCTAACCACTAGGCTACCTGCCTCCTCTACACTCTAACCACTAGGCTACCCTACCTACCTAACCACTAGGCTACTACACTCTAACCACTAGGCAACCCTGCCTAGGCTACCTGCCTCCCCTACACTCTAACCACTAGGCTACCTGCCTCCTCTACCTCTAACCACTAGGCTACCTGCCTCCTCTACACTCTAACCACTAGGCTACCCTGCCGCCCCTACACTCTAACCACTAGGCTACCTGCCCCTCTACACTCTAACCACTAGGCTACCTGCCTCCTCTACACTCTAACCACTAGGCCTCTACACTCTAACCACCTACCGCCCCTACACTCTAACCACTAGGCTACCTACCTCCTCTACACTCTAACCACTAGGCTACCCTGCCCCTCTACACTCTAACCACTAGGCTACTAGGCTACCCTGCCGCCTCTACACTCTAACCACTAGGCTACCCTGCCGCCCCTACACTCTAACCACCCTACACTCTAACCACTAGGCTACCTGCCTCCTCTACACTCTAACCACTAGGCTACCCTGCCCCTACACTCTAACCACTAGCCTACACTCTAACCACTAGGCTACCCTGCCGCCTCTACACTCTAACCACTACCGCCCCTACACTCTAACCACTAGGCTACCTGCCTCCCTTCCTAACCACTAGGCTGCCCTGCCCCCCTACACTCTAACCACTAGGCTACCCTGCCGCCCCTACACTCTAACCACTAGGCTACCCTGCCACCCCTACACTCTAACCACTAGGCTACCTGCCGCCTCTACACTCTAACCACTAGGCTACCCTACCCGCCCCTACACTCTAACCACTAGGCTACCTGGCCCCTACACTCTAACCACTAGGCTACCCCTGCCGCCCTACACTCTAACCACTAGGGCTACCCTAGGCCTGCCCCTACACTCTAACCACTAGGCTACCCTGCCGCCCCTACACTCTAACCACTAGGCTACCCTGCCGCCCCTACACTCTAACCACTAGGCTACCTGCCGCCCCTACACTCTAACCACTAGGCTACCTGCCTCCCCTACACTCTAACCACTACCCTGCCGCCCTACACTCTAACCACTAGGCTACCTGCCGCCCTACACTCTAATAAACCACTAGGCTACCCTGCCCCCCTACACTCTAACCACTAGGCTACCCTGCCGCCCCCTACACTCTAACCACTAGGCTACCTGCCTCCCTACACTCTAACCACTAGGCTACCCTGCCGCCCCTACACTCTAACCACTAGGCTACCCTGCCGCCTCCTACACTCTAACCACTAGGCTACCCTGCCCCCTACACTCTAACCACTAGGCTACCCTGCCTCCTCTACACTCTAACCACTAGGCTACCCTGCCGCCCCTACACTCTAACCACTAGGCTACCCTGCCACCTCTGCACTCTAACCACTAGGCTACCTGCCTCCTCTACACTCTAACCACTAGGCTACCCTGCCGCCCCTACACTCTAACCACTAGTCTACCTGCCGCCCCTACACTCTAACCACTAGGCTACCTGCCTCCTCTACACTCTAACCACTAGGCTACCCTGCCGCCCCTACACTCTAACCACTAGTCTACCTGCCGCCCCTACACTCTAACCACCACTAGGATACCTACCTCCTCTACACTCTAACCACTAG